>NC_086328.1:29449104-30049104 GCF_036172605.1 Pelobates fuscus
CCCACCCAGGTCACCGTGAACCTGCCCCACCCTCCCACCCACCCAGGTCACCGTGATCCTGCCCCACCCTCCCACCCACCCAGGTCACCGTGATCCTGCCCCACCCTCCCACCCACCCAGGTCACCGTGATCCTGCCCCACCCTCCCACCCACCCTTGTCACCGTGATCCTGCCCCACCCTCCCACCCACCCAGGTCACCGTGATCCTGCCCCACCCTCCCACCCACCCAGGTCACCGTGATCCTGCCCCACCCTCCCACCCACCCAGGTCACCGTGATCCTGCCCCACCCTCCCACCCAGGTCACTATGACATTGTCTTCCACCCCAGTCACTATGACATTGTCTCCCAGCCCAATAGAAATGTCCCTCTGCCAACCCAGATCTGCATGAGAGAGTGTCATAATTGCAAATTAAAGAATACTATAGTGCCAGGAATACAAAGCTGCATTTCTGGCACTATCGCTCCCCCAGCCTCCCCTTCCCTCGTGTGCCCCCCCCCCTCAGTGAATAAAGGGTTAAAACCCCTTTATTTACTTACCTGATACCAGTGCTGATGTCCCTCGGTAGCTGGGTCAAAGCTCCTCCCCCTCCTCTGTCCGACGACAAGCAGACTCTAATGCACATGCATTTCAAATGCAGAGGGTAAGGACATCCAGCGTCAGATACCCGACCACAGGTCTGTTTCAAACCAGGGAGCCCTCTAGAGGCTGTCAGTGCTGCAATGTAAACAAGAGGGACACTGTACCCATACCACTTCAATGAGCTGTAGTCTGGGTGCCTACAGTGTCCCTTTAAAGAAAATCCTAACATTGACATGACATTCACACACACAAAATGATTATTTATATATATATATATATATATATATATATATATCTGTCCTGATGAAAGTCCCGGGTTAGGGACTGAAACGTCGACCAAGGCAATTTAAACTACTTGATATTGGAAATCCAGGAGTGCCGGCAATCATTTATTTTTATATCGCAGTGTGGTTTGGCACCCGGTATCATTGGCTGGAGGTAGGAGTGCAAAAGCTGAATTATTTATATATATATATATATATATATATATATATATATATATATATATATATAATATATATATATACAAAAAATATTTTGATCCATGCACTCACGCTCAAACTACATATGCATCAAAGCATTTGCTGTACTTGCCGGGTGTCAGTCCCCATGGGGATGTAGATAAACATCAAAGGAAAAATGAACTCCAGGGCTGCTGCACTCACGGTCTTGATAATGAAAAAACTTCTTTATTCCATAAAATGAAAGAGATCAACGTTTCGGTCCACGCAGGGACCTTCCTCAGGATACAATGATATAAACATATCTATATGTATTTAGAAAGCCTTAGCATGTAGAATGTTTTGCAAAGTGGATGAACACGTATCAAAGTAATTGTAGCAAAGCGAATACCTATATGTGTTCAAATTCTCAAATATTATCTGTATTCCATGAATAACTATCATACAGTTGTGGGTTCCTAGGATATGTGAATAATATTTATAAATACACACATACACAGAAAAACACTTTTAGCACCATTTACCTTGTGATACTGGTGGGTTGAGCCAGTTTCCTCGACGTCAAGGCAGAGCAATAAAAGTAGACAGATTGCCCTCTAAGCTTCACTTTATTGGATATTGTAATTGACATATAGTTGTCATTTATAATCATCTGTCCATTCCTGTGAGTAGGGAGCAGTAAAGTTAATTGTGGCTGCTCATTTGCATTACTCTCACCTCTGAAGGGTACTGTAACCCATTAATATCATGTCATGATGAATTATCACAAATAACATTGAGCATATTGATTAATGATCTCGGAGATTTGTATCTCGTTAAAACATTTTGTTAGCTCTTTAAACTTTTAAGAAGACAGCATATGTGTACACGTTGACTAGTTACAGATCAGGGGGCAGAGGGGTCTTTTGGGTCACCACTAGTAAAATGTCCTATTTAGATTAGCTATTTAACTGCAGACCACTCATTTTTAAGATTGTAGTTCAAGTAATGTATTTTATTACAATTATTCGTGAGGGTTACTTTTTGTTTTGTTTTTATTTCTGGCTTTTGATATAACACATCATAAATTGCAGTCAGGGAAGTAGGTGTAAAGAATTTAGGTTATTTGTGTTGCTAAATCATGTGGTATTAGAATATCAAAAATATCTACTCACCTTGAGGTGTTCATCATCATCATCATCTCCATCTTCACACTTCAAATCCCATTAGTCTCATGTACCAGGTATTTTATCACCATTTATGAGGTCGTGTTCTATTGTGTGCAGGAGGATATTAAAGGAAACCTGTGGTGGGTACCATAACAACTTCAGTGGAAAGACGTTGGTGGGTGGGTTCATTTGACGGTGTTCATGGATATATATCGGCTATTTCAACCCTTTTGTTCTCTGCTGCTTTGATGCCTATAAAATATATGCAATTCAGTGACTCGTTGGATGATTGTATGTGTCAATATGTGACTGTATAGGGGTTGTATGTGACTGTATTTGACAGGATGTGTAGCTGGGTGATTCGGAGTGAAGGTATGTGATCGGATGCATTGCAGGTATGTGATCGGATGCATTGCAGGTAAGTGTAACTAAAAGGGTTGGTGCGAGAGAAAGTTTGGGTACTCTTTATAGCCATGGATACTGTTAACAAGTGCGTTGGGTGGATGACAGAACTTGTCAATCATCAAAGAGTCACTTGGGTACACAGCACTCCCTGTACACCCCTTTAGCTTACACTTGGATGTGTCCATGTCTTATAACTATTCATATGTAATTAAAGCATGCATGTATAATTAAACACATATATAATCGGTTTTCTATGCATAGTGGACAAAAAAAAAATACTCCTTAAAATATGTCATTATGGCCTTGGAAATATCGGCATGTAATTTATATTGAATCCAAGTGTTCAGAGTGGATATGAAACAGTAACTTTGGAACATGAGGCAAACCAAATTGTTATGTTACAAATGCCAACTCTGTAGGGCAGGGGTACCCAAAAGGTAGATTACTAGCTATTTAAAAACGGGATGCATTGCCATTCTAAAGGCATTCCAAAGGCATTGCAAAGCGTTATGGGAGTTGTCGTTCTACAACATCTGTGAATCTACCCTAAAGAGTTGGCATTTGTAACATAACAATTTGGTTTAACTCATGTCCCAAAGTTAGAGGTCTACCTTTTGGGCACCACTACATTAAGGGTTTAATAACGAATGGGTTGAAAATTCACTTGTAAAATGTAAGCCAAATTAGTGAGGTAGAACAAGTGTCTCAAGAAAGTGGAACAACTGCTGTTCTGGAGGTGCCGCAATACTGACTGACTCAAAGAGCAGAGGACCTTCTGACTTTTCAGAATGTTTGCCAAGCATTGTTTGAACTTGACTTTGAATTTGTCAGCATTTGGATGTTTTTTTATTTATTTTAATTTTTTTTTCTTTACCAAGTGTAATAAAGAAAACAAAACAAAAACGTGATGTTGCTGTTCAGTGATTGAGTTAAATAAAAGTGCGGCGTTTAAATAATTTGCCAATCTACAAACATCAATCACATTATAAAATGCCCAAATATAGAACGATACTCCACACTATACCTTCTTAGTAATTGAAAACAATATGGTGTGTATAACTTTAAATCTAAAATACACACGCAAGAAAACATTTTATGGCACTGAGTATTTCTTTAAAGGGTTATTCCAAGCACCACAACCACTTGATTGTTCAGAGAGTTCAGAATGAGAGTTCCGAGCTGCCTAATGTTAATTCCATAAATATTCTATGCTCATGAGCTTATTTATTGGCTGAGAGAGCTCAGCTAATGCTCTCAGCCAATGAATGACCTGCGGTATTAGTGTCCGGCTTCTGCAGCTCTGCATATGTAAGTTATGAGTCACCCAGCATGGCTGGATTCAATTAAGAGGAAAACTGCACCGTTACCAGGGAACAGCGCCAGGGTACTCCTGGCACCATAAACACAACAATGGGCTGTAGTGGTTATGATACTTGGAGTAACCCTTTAATTGAACAACTGTTAGGAGTACACGCACCAGGGGACAGGGGAGGACTGGAAACTTTTGGTACAAACAATTGATCTTTACTGGCATTGAAAAATACCAGATTTGGGAAGTATCCCAGTTGACCAGTCCAGGACTTGATGTTATTAATATTATTATAATTTCTTTTTCATATTTAATCTTTATTTCTAATTTTCTTTATGAATATACAATCACAACTCAATACCATACAACATAGACACCGTTATGTGTTTGTATATATAAAGTAGTGTAATAACTTCTACTATATCTGTTACTTTAACACTTTGCTCATATTTAAAATCTGAATATTACATCACATAACGGACAATGCATCACTAAACAACATTTAATATTATCAAACTATTCCTGATTATCCCTGCGGGTGAGACTAGAATATCTAGGACTTCAACATATCATGGTACCGATCTGCTCATATTATATTGTATTCAGAGGGTTAGATTTAAACACTTAAGTCTGTTCTATTTTACACAATCATTCTTTCAACCTTTTCGTAGCTGCTGGTATAATTCCCATTTCCATCTTTAACTAATATACTAGTTGTTCCTTAAAGGGACACTGAAGTCACTATAGTCATTTCATCTCTTTGAATTGGTTATGATGCCTGGAGTCCCCTGGCACTGTCTCTCCATAAAATGTTAAATCGTTTTAGAGCAGTTTAACACTAAATAAGGGATCCAGGCCACCCACAGTCCGGCCTCTTCTGGAGATGTGGCCAAGGCAGATATTATACACTTCCTTGTAGTCATACACTTCATACTGTCAGTTGGAGCTCTGGTAGGCTAAAAACAGACAGCTGACACTCTCAGCCAATCATAGCTGCCCATTGCTGCTCATGCTAATACTTCCTCATTCACCGAAACAGAGGGGAGGGGTTGCTAAGGACTCTAATTTAGCATTGAAACATAAAAATATGAAAAACTGTTTAATGCTGAATGAAATTATGGAACTTGGGAACTCCGGACACTATAATCAGTTTAATGAAATGAAGCAGATACAGTGCCTACAGTGTCCCTTTAACTGGATCCTAACATGGAACCTTAGGGGATTTCCAGTTCCTTGCCACCATTCATTTTGCAGCCATCAATATGTGTATAACTAGTGCAGAAAATTGCCCATAGATTTGATATATATTTATCTATCTTAATATTAGTCGGCTTATTTATTTTAATGGATAACATGCTCCAAAAAAGAAAGATGGACCCACATTCCCACCAGATATGTATCAACCCTCCTTGGTGAAGATCTTATCTCCAGCATGGTATTAATATTATCACCCAAGCACAAAATCACACAGTGCTGGGCTGTCAATGACTTGCATAATTCCTCTTGCTGCAGTGCTCTACAGACATCTCAACTGTCTCCAGTTTCTTTTAATCAGAAGGATGCAGATGGGAGACTACAGCCACAACCCCTGTATTGCAACTCCGGGGTAATTACCCTCCGTGACAGCCCTAGTTTACAATAAACTATGATGTTTTCTGTAATTTTTATTTTAGATTTAATTTATATACAAATATTGTTTTCAATATAAATCTATTTATATTTACCGTATTTATCGGCGTATAACACGCACAGGCGTATAACACGCACCTCATTTTTAGAAAGAAATTCCAGGAAATTTCCCCCCTCATGCCATAGTATTCCCCCCTCATCCCATAGTGTCCCCCCCCTTTCCATAGTATTCTCCCCCCCCTCCCATAGTATTCTCCCCCCCTCCCCCCATAGTATCCCCCCCTCCTCCCATAGTATTCTCCCCCCCTCCCCTCCCATAGTATTCTCCCCCCTCCCCTCCCATAGTATTCTCCCCCCTCCCCTCCCATAGTATTCTCCCCCCCTCCCCTCCCATAGTATTCTCCCCCCTCCCCTTCCATAGTATTCTCCCCCCCTCCCCTCCCATAGTATTCTCCCCCCCTCCCCTCCCATAGTATTCTCCCCCCCTCCCCTCCCATAGTATTCTCCCCCCCTCCCCTCCCATAGTATTCTCCCCCTCCCTCCCCTCCCATAGTATTCTCCCCCTCCCTCCCCTCCCATAGTATTCTCCCCCTCCCTCCCCTCCCATAGTATTCTCCCCCTCCCTCCCCTCCCATAGTATTCTCCCCCTCCCTCCCCTCCCATAGTATTCTCCCCCTCCCTCCCCTCCCATAGTGTACTCCCCCCCCTCCCCTCCCATAGTGTACTTTCCTCCCCCTCCCCTCCCATAGTGTACTTTCCTCCCCCTCCCCTCCCATAGTGTACTTTCCTCCCCCTCCCCTCCCATAGTGTACTTTCCTCCCCCTCCCCTCCCATAGTGTACTTTCCTCCCCCTCCCCTCCCCTCCCATAGTGTACTTTCCTCCCCCTCCCCTCCCCTCCCATAGTGTACTTTCCTCCCCCTCCCCTCCCCTCCCCTCCCATAGTGTACTTTCCTCCCCCTCCCCTCCCCTCCCATAGTGTACTTTCCTCCCCCTCCCCTCCCCTCCCCTCCCATAGTGTACTTTCCTCCCCCTCCCCTCCCCTCCCATAGTGTACTTTCCTCCCCCTCCCCTCCCCTCCCATAGTGTACTTTCCTCCCCTCCCATAATTACTTACCTGTCCTGAAGCGTGGGCCGGCTTCACAGCGCGCACCGCGGTACAGGAACTTTAATTTAAGGTTCCGGTTTCCGGCGGGACTGAAAGGAAGTGTGCACACTATTGTGCACACTTCCTTTCAGTCCCGCCGGAAACCGGAACCTTAAATTAAAGTTCCTGTACCGCGGTGCGCGCTGTAAAGCCGGCCCACGCTTCAGGACAGGTAAGTAATTATGGGATATCGGCGTATAACACGCACCCACGATTTTCCCCCTATTTTCAGGGGAAAAAAGTGCGTGTTATACGCCGATAAATACGGTAATTATAAAATATGTTATCAGGAAGGATACATTGAGAATTATCTCATTTTCAAGTATGTCATGTATGTATGTATGCATGTATGCAGTGTCGACTATTATTTTATATATATTTATTTATAAAATATTTTACCAGGACGGATACATGGAGATTTCTCTCATTTCCAAGTATTTACACCTTATGTTTTGGCGTATCAGAGCGGAGTTTAATCCCTTAAATCCGGAGGACGTACTATTACGCCCTGCAGGAACCGGCTCTAAACGCCGGCGGGCGTAATAGTACGTCCTCGCCATAATGGCCGCCCACGTGGCCGGCGCTAATCGCCCGCTGCAGATCGCGGTCGGGGGGGATGCCTGCCCCCCCAGGCAACCCCCCCTGTGGCCGGTGACCGCGATCTGCAGTCTCTGATCGCAGTGACAGGCTGTCACTGCGACCAGTATTCAGCATGTGTCAGCCGATTTCAAATCGGCTGACACATGCGGCCGGCGGCTTTCCCCTTCTGCAGATCGCGGTCGGGGGACTTACCTGGCCCCCCAGGCAGTCCCCCTGGGGTCAGTGACCGCGATCTGCTAAGTCTGAGATCGCAGTGACAGGCTGTCACTGCGATCTCAGAGCTCTCTGATCGCAGTGACAGCCTGTCACTGCGATCAGTGTTACATGTGTCAGCCTATTGGCTGACACATGTAACTGGCACAGTGATCCCCCTGCAGATTGGAAGGGGGGAGTGCTTGTACCACCCAGGCACTCCCCCCTGTGGTCAATTACCCAATCTGCAGGAGGTGATCACAGTGACAGGCAGTCACTGTGATCACTGATCCTGTGTGTCAGCCAGTGATGTGACATCACTGGCTGACACTGTCTCTGCCCCCTGTCCTGTAATAAAAATAAAATATTAGTTAAAAAAAGAAATAAAAAAAATGACAGTTACAAATAAAATATACTTAGATCATATATATTATATATATATATGATCTAAGTATATATATATATATATATACACATACACACACATTTACACATACACGACGTGTATTTAACCCCTTAAGGACCAAACTTCTGGAATAAAAGGGAATCACGACGTGTCAGACACGTCATGTGTCCTTAAGGGGTTAAATATTAATATATATATATATATTAATATCAAATTACACGTAGACTGATACTGATTAAATATATATATAATTATTGTTATATATATATTTATAAATAATATAAAAAAAATAAATATGTAAATATGTAAAAAAATAAAATAAAATAAATAATTAAAAATAAAATATTAAAAAATATATAGATGTGTTTTATTTCGTTCTAACTGTATTGTGATATTAATATATATATATATTTATATCAAAATACACGTAGAACGAAATAATATATATATCTATATACATAAATATATACGTATATATCACTATATATATACCTATATATAAATAAAAATATTAAAAAAAAATATATATATATATACGTATATATACACATATGTATATATATACATATATTAATTCTACACATATATTTATGTAATAATTTTACATAATTAGGTATCCTAATTAATTACAATTAGCGGGACCTGCCTGACCACCCATGCCGAAAGTATAGGGAATTTAATTTGCTAGCACTATATTTAACCCTATAACTTTCCAAGACACCATAAAACCTGTACATGGGGGGTACTGTTTTACTCGGGAGACTTCGCTGAACACAAATATTAGTGTTTCAAAACAGTAAAATGTATTACAACCATGATATCGCCAGTAAAAGTGACGTTTTTTGCATTTTTCACGCACAAACAGCACTTACAGGGACGATATTATTGCTGCAATACTTTTTACTGTTTTGAAACACAAATATTTGTGTTCAGCGAAGTCTCCTGAGTACAACAGTACCCCTCATGTACAGGTTTTATGGTGTTTTCAAAAATTACATTACATTTTCAATATAATGCTTGTGTTTAATTTTTTTCACATTAAAATTCGCCAGATTGCTTACGTTGCCTTTATGACCCTATGGTAGCCCAAGAATAAAAATTACCCCTATGATGGCATACCATTTGCAATAGTAGACAACCAAAGGTATTGCAAATGGGGTATGTCCAGTCTTTTTTAGTAGCCACTTAGTCACAAACACTGGCCAAAATTGGCGTTTTTTGCATTTTTCACACACAAACAAATACGAACGCTAACTTTGGCCAGTGTTTGTGACCAAATGGCTACTAAAAAAGACTGGACATCGCTTATTTGCAATACCTTGGGTCGTCTACTATTGCAAATGGTATGCCATTATGGGTGTAAATTTATTTCCTGGGCTACTATACAGTCTCAAAGGCAACGTAACCAATCTGGCGAATTTCAATTTCAAATGTAACACGCTATATTTGACCCTGTAACTTCCCAAAACACCATAAAACCTGTACATAGGGGGTACTGTTTTACACGTGAGACTTTGCTGAATACAAATATGTGTATTTTATTGCAGTAAAAGCAAACAGTATTATGACATTGACAGTTAAAATGTCATGTAGAACGAAAAAAATAAAAAAAAATCTTATTTTCTCCCATTTTTTTCATATTAAATTATGTTTCATAGCTAAATATTTGATATTAAATGAAAGCCCTGTTTCCCCTGAATAAAATGATATATAATATGGGGGGGTGCATTTAATATGAAAGAGGTGTATTACGGTTGGACAGACATATAGCGCAAATGCCAGGTTTTGTTTACGTTTTGTTTCGTTCACAACTTGTACATTTGGCTGCGGTGTTAAGGGGTTAAAAAAAAAAAAAAAGTCCCTCGTTTTGTAATTCAGTATGAGCTTTAGTCAAAACTCAACATTAAGTTATAAAACAAAAATAAATAAAATATATATATACACACATACATATATAAATATATATATATTTTTTTATTTTTTTATTTTTTTATTTTTTTTCACAGGTAACAAACCCTTTTATTTTATTTTACCCACAATGAAGTGGGTTACATTAAGGATCACAGCCTCTGCCTACTCTTATTTAACCTTAAATATATTCCATAGGTTCATTTACATTGTTTTTTTACTTCTTGACTAATTAGCTATTATTTATATGGTACATTCCATTTTTAGTTTTAGAAATGCTCTGTTTAACTCACAGGTGAAGATAATCACCAGTTTCAGTTAATCACCACGGGGTATCTGAATGTTCTTTTGTTTTTAAAGTGCACTCTAAGCAACATAACCATTATATGTGATGTTGTAGTGGTTATGGTGTCTAGGGTATCCCTTTAAATTCAACATTTTTTTTATTTTATTTTTTAAAGTTCCTTTTTGCAGCTTTATAATGTTTAAGTTGTTTCATAATACCCATTATTCTGCAGGTATTTTGACATTTCTTTGCTAAGCAGAGCTGAGTCTATAACTAGGACTTAATGTTGAGGCTTCCTTGTCTTTTCAATCATAATGACAGGTGTTCTTCTCAACCAGATCAAGAATGATTAGAATACACTATGAACCTTTTAAAGTGTTTGTTCTATTCACCACAATATTAACTCCTTGTCATCCGGGAGCTACAATAAATTGAATTCCTTCTGACACTCATATAATGATCTGTGCAGAGGTTTTGATATATGTGGCGTTCTTCAAGTCACTAAAAACTATTTTCAATGTTTTAATTGATATGTCAACCATCCCATCACCTGCTGAATGATTGGTGTTCTCTGTTGAAATACTTTGAAAATGCAAGCAAACAATACCCGGTAAAGGTCTTTTTTTTAATGATCTTTATTTTTATTTAGAGCATTGAAAGTTTACAAAATATTATTTTTTTAAAATATTTTTATTTGTAATTTCTACTCACAATATTATTTTTTTTAAATTCTGCTAATGAAAATGTAGCACTTCCATTCAGGCTATTAATCAAATTTGAGTTCATTCCCTTGTTTTGTAAAAAGCTGGTGCAATAAATAGTTTTATTTTTTTATTTAATTTTTTCGCAAGGCAAAAATCCAAGAGACGGATGCAGCAAGCGTAATTAATTGTACCTAGTTACAGAAGATCAGCAAGTTTGCAGGATTCACATGCTGCTTTACCATATGGCTGCCCAGTAGGCGAAAAATTTGATTAATGTTTTGAAGTGGATATTTTTTGTGTTGTTTTTTTATTTTATTTTTATTTTTACAACATTATTAGAGTCCAGAAGTGGAATTTTCCTTTCTATTAGAATAATCGCAGCTGATTTCAAAGACACGTCTGAATGGACTGGTAGTTTCCCGATGTATAGATAGCTGTGTGTGTGAATAACTGAAATAGGGTACATATAGATAGGACAGGGTACAGTTTTTTACTTAATTTTTTTGCACTTAATAGTTTTAGGCTCTCTCTACTTGTTTACATGATTTATTTGTATATTTTTATTAGTATGCTGTGCCCTGTGTCTGAAGCCATATTTAAAAATGCTCCTTTATATTTAGAAGAATTAAGCCGTACATTTGCAACTCTTTATTATTATTATTTTTTTTAACGTTCATTTGGGGTTATAAATTAAATAAATTATAAAAAGGCAGTTTTCACGCAACAGAGTAATAATAATATTGCATCTAATATCTGCAACACTCCATTTCCACTCTCTGATCACCACCTCTTATCATTTGCTCTCGCGTACTCCCTCACCCAACAACCTCAGCCTAACCCCCCTCAACTAAGGAGGGACCTTAATTCTCTTGATCTCCTGCAGTTGTCCGCTGACATTGATTCACAACTGCTGTCCATCCCTTCCCTCTCCTGTCCTTCACTGGCCATCTCCACATATAACTCTACTCTTACATCTGCCTTGAACGCTGCAGCGCCACTCCAGACAAGCACCTCGAGGAGGACCCGCCCCCAACCGTGGCATACTAAATCAACACGCTACCTGCAAAGATGCTCCCGTTGTGCTGAACGGAAGCTGGAGGAAGTCTCGCACCCAGTCAGACTTTCTCCATTATAGATTCATATTGTGTTCATGCAGTGCAGCCCTTGCCCTTGCCAAACAGTCCTACTTTTCCTCTCTCATTAGTTCATGTTCCCGCAACCCCAGGCGTCTCTTTGACACCTTTAATTCTCTTCTTCGCCCTGCTGTGGCCACCCCCCAAACTAACCTTACTGCTGATAACTTTGAATGTTACTTCACTGACAAGATTGAACAGATAAGGAAAGAATTCTCCCCTCCTTGCCATTCTATTTCTCAACCACACATAGATCATGCCTTTCCTACCCTTCAGACATCCTCCCCAGCTACTGACCAAGAGGTGGCTGCTCTTCTTTGCTCCTCTCGCCCCACCACTTGCCATCTTGATCCTGTCCCATCTCACCTTATCAGATCTCTCTCCACTTGTCTCGTGCCTTCTTTAACACACATCTTCAACTGCTCTCTCTCTTCTGGCATCGTCCCTGCTGACCTTAAACATGCTACTGTAGTACCTATACTAAAAAAAACATCCCTCGACCCGTCCACCCCCTCTAACTACCGTCCCATATCCCTGCTCCCTTTTTCCTCAAAGCTTCTGGAAAGACTTGCCTTTACCCGTGTGTCTCATTTCCTCAATTCCAACTCTCTCCTTGACCCCCTTAATCTGGCTTCCGCCCTCTCCACTCTACAGAGACTGCCCTTATCAAAGTTACTAACGACCTAATCACAGCTAAATCCAAAGGCC
The DNA here is from genome assembly GCF_036172605.1 of Pelobates fuscus. Lineage (NCBI taxonomy): Eukaryota > Metazoa > Chordata > Amphibia > Anura > Pelobatidae > Pelobates > Pelobates fuscus. Next base: position 29,461,721 of record NC_086328.1, read on the forward strand.
ACTACTCCATACTAATTCTTCTTGACCTCTCAGCGGCCTTTGACACCGTTGATCATGCTCTCCTTCTTCAAACTCTTCAATCGCTTGGTCTCTGTGACTCTGTCCTCTTGTGGTTTTCCTCTTATCTCTCCCAATGCTCATTCAGTGTCTCTTTTTCTAATGATACCTCCTCCCCTTGTCCTGTCTCGGTTGGAGTCCCCCCAAGGCTCTGTCCTTGGTCTCCTTCTATTTTCTCTTTATACTGCCTCTCTTGGCAAACGTATTACCTCTTTTGGATTCCACTACCACCTGTATGCTGATGACACCCAGCTATATCTCTCCTCCCCGGACCTCTCCCCTGCCATCCTGCTTGCCTTTCTTCCTGTCAGGGTCTTACCTGAGTTGGGAGTCTGTAGCGCAGATATGTCGCTCACCCTTGCAGATAGCCACAGGCCGAGGTGGTCAGGTAAGAATTCACCTGGCCTGTGGGTCTGTGCACGGGGGCTGTGCAGGATGCAGTACCAAATACGCAGGACAGGCAAGGACAGAACCAGCAGGATAGTCGAGGGATAGCCGAGGTCAAAGGATGCCAGAGGTCAGGAACAACAAGGAGTAGCCGAAGTCAAGGGATGCCAGAGGTCAGAATAAACGTAGTCACAAGCCGAGGTCAAATAAACGAAGGAGATAAAGTGGAACACTGGTACGACACAGCAACACAAGATCAAAGACTTGACACTGAGTACAGGGCGAGGCTGGGTTTAAATACCCTGCTGATGATAGATCAGAGTCAGGTGAGACACAGACAAGTCAAGGTGCAGCCCCCGGTGTAGTAGCCATGCCAGGATGAACAAGACCGGAATCAGTAGTCTCTGGTAAAGCTGCTGTGGCTCAGAGGCAGAGAGCAGGACTAGGATAGATAAGTTCCCCGGTTCAAGTCCCCTGTTGGGAATTCCAGGAGCGACCACGTCTAGCCGTCTGTCTCACAGGTGAGTACCCTGACAGTACCTCCCCCTTCAAAAACGACCTCTGGGCGTAAGTAGGCTCTTCATAGAAATAATCCGTCTCTCCAGAGTCACTCTCAGAATCCATCGAGTCCCCATAGTGAAAGTCCTCAGTATGGAATCCCTGATTAGCTCGGGATTTCCCAGTACCAGCTTCTGGTACGGCTGACGATCGGTCTAGGTTCCGGGTAGGGGTGACAAAAACTTCCACAACTTCGGGAGGGACAGTGCTCGTAGCTAGCAGTGCTTTTTCGAACACTTCTAGGTCTTTTTTACAGACCGTAGTGCCATTAGAAGCAATGACACAATCCATAGGTAAATCCTTTTCAAGTGGGCAGGAAGTAGTGGTGGTACTACAGGAAGCAACTTTGGTAGTAGATGCAGACGACTCTGGAGCAGGGGGTATAGCATTTTCCATGGAAGCCAAGCCTGGACAGGAATAACGGCTCCCTTGTAGCTCTTTAGGCTGATAAGCGGTGTACACTGGACGAAGAATATTATTACCCAGTCGGAGAGCTGGAGGTCTAGGAGGGCGAACAGGACAAAGCGTGATGAAGTGTCCTCCTTCTCCACAGTAAAAACACAGACCATGGCTTCTCCTTCGGTCCCTCTCCCTAGGTGTGACTTTGCAGTGGACACGTCCAATTTGCATAGGTTCCTCAGGATCAAGTGGAACACAGGATACCTCTGGAGTTTTCCTGGGAACTGGATCATAAGAGGGCATCACTGGGGTGTGGTGATAGTACTCGGTTCCTTGGTAACGTAGACTCCGCGATTTTTTAGTAGGTGGAGCTGGCTTGGGCTTAGTGGTCCTGCACTGTGAGTCCAAAGCAATAATAAAGGATTCCCAGCTGACAAGGACAGGACTCTTCCTCTGCAACATTTGGTAAGACCAAACTTTAATGCGTCCAGACAACAGGTTGATAGCCGCTCTGACCCTGATGAAATCCGTGGCGTAAGTTCGAGGCTTTAAAGAAAACAATACCTCGCAATCCATCCTGAATGACTGAAAGGATGTGTAGTTACCATCAAATCTGTCGGGCATGATGACAAAGGGTTCCGGGGCTGGATGTACTGCGCCTTTAAGAGAAAAAATGTCCTGCTGCAACTCCGAAACAGTCTGGGCCAGGCTGGACACTTGCTGGAGTGAGGGTGAGCACATTTCTGCGGACTCCATATTGGTCAAGTCTTTTGTCAGGGTCTTACCTGAGTTGGGAGTCTGTAGCGCAGATATGTCGCTCACCCTTGCAGATAGCCACAGGCCGAGGTGGTCAGGTAAGAATTCACCTGGCCTGTGGGTCTGTGCACGGGGGCTGTGCAGGATGCAGTACCAAATACGCAGGACAGGCAAGGACAGAACCAGCAGGATAGTCGAGGGATAGCCGAGGTCAAAGGATGCCAGAGGTCAGGAACAACAAGGAGTAGCCGAAGTCAAGGGATGCCAGAGGTCAGAATAAACGTAGTCACAAGCCGAGGTCAAATAAACGAAGGAGATAAAGTGGAACACTGGTACGACACAGCAACACAAGATCAAAGACTTGACACTGAGTACAGGGCGAGGCTGGGTTTAAATACCCTGCTGATGATAGATCAGAGTCAGGTGAGACACAGACAAGTCAAGGTGCAGCCCCCGGTGTAGTAGCCATGCCAGGATGAACAAGACCGGAATCAGTAGTCTCTGGTAAAGCTGCTGTGGCTCAGAGGCAGAGAGCAGGACTAGGATAGATAAGTTCCCCGGTTCAAGTCCCCTGTTGGGAATTCCAGGAGCGACCACGTCTAGCCGTCTGTCTCACAGGTGAGTACCCTGACACTTCCATCTCTGACTGGATGTCCTCCCGCTTCCTGAAACTCAATCTCTCTAAAGCTGAACTCCTTGTCTTTCCTCCTCCTAATACTGATCCTCCTCTTTCGCTCTCCCTTCAAGTTTGTGGTACCCACATCAGTCCATCCTTGCAAGCGCGCTGTCTTGGCATCATACTTGACTCTGGTCTCACCTTTGAGTCTCACATCCAGCATGTTGCCAAATCCTGTAGATTCCATCTTAAAAACATAGCCCGCATCCGCCCCTTTCTTGCACCAGATACTACCAAGGAGCTTGTCCATGCTCTAGTAATTTCCCGCATGGATTATTGTAACCCTCTCCTGATTGGTCTTCCCAAAAGCCGTACTGCACCCCTACAGTCCATAATGAACGCTGCTGCTAGACTGATTTTCCTCTCTAGTCGTTTCTCTCACACCTCACCCCTCTGCCAGTCCTTACATTGGCTTCCTGTATGCTATAGGAGTCAATTCAAGGTACTAACTCACACCTATAAAGCACTGAACAACTCTAGCCCCCTCTTATATCTCCTCACAGATCCATAGGTATGTCCCTCTTCGGTCTCTCTGCTCTGCCCGTGACCACCTCCTGTCCGTTGTACGCACCCGTACGGCCAACTCATGCTTGCAGGACTTCCCGCGGGCGGCTCCCTTCCTATGGAATAGCCTGCCTACCGCCATCAGACTCTCCCCTAGTCTTGCATCTTTCAATAAGTGCCTTAAAACCCATCTCTTTAGGACAGCTTATGGCCTCCAAGACTAACCCCTACCTCACATACCTGTCTCTTGCCCTCTCCTAAAGGGCAGCCCAACTTATTTGATTGCAAATTCCTGTCCTGATGTGTTTTACACCCCACCTCCTATAGAATGTAAGCTTGATTGAGCAGGGTCCTCTTTAACCTATTGTTCCCGTAAGTTTATTTGTAATTGTCCTATTTATAGTTAAATCCCCTCTCATAATATTGTAAAGCGCTACGGAATCTGTTGGCGCTATATAAATGGCAATAATAATAATAATATTGTTCAACTTTGCGTTTAGGACACACATTTGCACATTGCCCCTGTTTCAAACAATGAGTCCAAGTATCAGAAAAAGGAAACCACACATATATTTCTACAGTCACAGGAGCTGTCATTTGGAAAATGGATTTTAAATATATATTTTTTCTAATATATATATATAATATATTGTTTTTTTGTAGAATACTTGGCCTGATGTAGGGGATAGAGGAGTAAGGCACACTCTTGGCTATATAGGAGCCACGACATGGGTTTAAATAGCCCTGTCATATCTGGCATCACCAGAGTGACACTAAAACAACATTGACCTGCAACACCAAAATTACGCAAACTTGTGTCATTATTGACTCAGGACTGGCATGATGTTGGGATATTGGCTAAGTCTTTTTGCCTCATGTCTATATTGACGCAGGATCAGAGCAAGGCTTGGATTTCGACTGTCTTTTTGCCTTGCATCGATTTTGACATAGGATTGGAGTGCAGTGTTACATTGGCCACTGGAATGATGCGGAGAGCAGGCAGAAATCATGACAGTGACATGAATTTAAAAATATTAATTATTTGAATTAGGAAAGTGGCTATAAAATTAGAGAGTTATTTGGAGAAGAATTAGATACCACAGTTAAACATATAATCAGAACAATTGAAGGACCACAACACAAGTCAAGATTCCTTGTAGGTAGTCCTCAACAAGTTCAAAGTAGCAGAAATGTTTGTGGTTGCTTACTCAGGCACAGGCTGATATCAGGTGGGGAAGTGTAAGGTGTAGAGATAAAGGGGAATTGTTATATTGCTTCAGCCCCGTTCACTCATCAATTTTCTCTAAATGAGAGAATTTTGCTACGGAAGCAAAATTCCATGAACAAATAGCCCTATTCTCAATAGCTATGATTCTAAGATAGCTTTAATCTACAAAAAATAAATGTAACTAAAAATACATTAGTGGACATTCCCCTTTATTTGCTCCTCCAGTCATTTTGTGATATTGCACATTGGTCAGCAAAACTGCACACCCTTAACATAACTTCCGTGCTTTCAAGCATTCAATTAAACGGCTTAGCCGTCCATGTATACCTTACAGTACATTTCTGAGATGTGATCTTATCGATAGTGGACTAATAAACAAATGGATTTTGCTCAATATTGTTTGAAATTCAAAATATCTGTTGCACATAAGAATGATTGTCTGCACATATTGAGTGCTGCACATGAAAAATATATAACTCTTATTTTTTCTTTCTGCAAATCGTTTCCCAAGCAATTACGCACTGGACATACTATATCATTGACTAACATTGAAATATTGACAACTGAAGATGCATAAATTGTGAGCGGGGAGATACTTTGACAACTAGCGAGGAAGAATACATGCTTACTCCTATATCAAATGGCTATCAAAGCCGAGAAGCATGGTTTTTATATTCTTTCATCCAACATTTTATATCACTCTGTGGAACTCAAGAATTGCTATGGCCAATGGAAATGGTTGACAATATCTATGGTTCCAATGGCTGGCCATCATCGCTCTAGAACCTATGACCATATTATCTGTGACTTAATTTTATATCTTCATTGTAATGGTACCTGCATCTTCTAGCAATGCTCCATGTCACCGTGTCTTAGTTACTCTAACACCAGATACGACAGAATTGGGCCGTGTATTGACACCTAATTTTTACCCTTAACTTTGCTCTTATTGAACGCTGCATCAAGTACACATCAACACACCTTCTACCATCACCAAAAAATACTGGTTGATAGCATAATTTACAAAGTATATTTAAATGCTCTTTACCAACTTAAGATGCCCCTTTATGTTTTTTGCATTCTTTTTGACTTGGTTTCGTTTTCTGTGGACCCTGATGACTATTAATCTTACCCAGCCTGCTCGTTTGTTTTGTCGTATCTCCATATCCCATGACCTTTGGCTTCTTACTTACTGTGATGTTTCCCTTTCATACATATATCTTTTCCTACTATTTCAACTGACCTATACATTGCTTAGAGGGCTGTGAGTCGGATTTTAGAAGCAAGTCCGGTGAAAGATGTATCTTCTGCTGTTCCTGCACAGATTCTTTGACAGGTGCTTAATCAAACCTGTCACATGTAGTACGATTATTACCTAGGATTATTTGTGGATGAGATATGAGTTACAATTTTTTCATTCACTAAATTTAAATTGCCAAAAGAGAGACATTACAAAAAGGGCTTGGGTATCTCTGAAGATATTTTGATAATGACTTTATGTAACACCTCTTACTGTGAGTTTTATTGTTTAACTACTTGTAAAGAGGACCACCAACCTTTAATATTGGGTCTTGGAGATTTGAAACCCTTGGAGAACTATTACTGTTGAAAAATTGGCTGTTGTGTTTGTGTATCTTTGGAGGCTGTGCGTGCAGTTATTGAACGTAAACCCTCTGCACTGTGGAACGTTTGGAGTAATTAAACTGTCCATCTTTGCTCATTTGTATGAAGGATATCATAAACTGCTTTGATAATTGATGATTAAATGGCCTACTTCTGTCCTATTACATCAGCTGTGTTCATAAATGATCTACACAAGGGTCCATGGACTATCGGGCTCTCTTCCTGTTTCTGTGTCTTTGCCTGCCTCTATTTTTAGTTCAGTTTAGGAAAAAGTGTTTGTAGGAATGCTTTTCACCAATTTATGCTATCCGCCTCATTTCCTACCTCCGAAGACTGGCCCTCCATCCTGGTTGGAACTGAACTTAAATGTAGCAATGGAAACAAATTATCTTCTGCTCCAAAAAAAACAATATTGTGAATTCTCAGAATATCTGTGTATGTGTGTATGTGACTTCCACAAATGAGTGCATTGTTACTTTGTATACAAGTAGCGTATGCGATGTGTGTGCATCAGAGGTGCCAAAATAATGTATACTCCTTAAGGCAGCAAAACACATGCACCACTCGTGCCTCTTCCAGGAGGAGGTGTTACTGCTGTCAAAAACTTAGTTTGCTTTAAAGTAAGTTTATAGCATACTGTAAAATAAGGAATTGCCGAATTAACATCTCGGGTAACACCTATCAATGAGGGAAAGTGTTGAAATGGAGAGCCTGCACTTTCCACAGCTTTGTGAAACTGGAGACTAATAAAAATAACACATTATCAGACACAGGTGCAAATCAATACAGATGTATTACACATTTCCAATCAATATGGATCTTAATTTTATGTAGAAAACCTCCAATGGATTAAAAAGTAAACCCTACAGTATTTAATTCATCCAGAAATCACTTGATCCACGGTCTTCCCAAACAGCACATGATAAATTGAGCAGTACAAGTTCATTAATAGTAATAAGTTTGACTCTGGTATCTCACCGTAATTTAGTAATATTGATGTATTCGAGGCGCATTTTAAAGTCTTTTTTTTAAGAATTCTTAATCTTACATTTATTACATAGCTTGGCATATTTTCTACATTCTGATTTATCATTTGCTTACATATTTGCCATTTTGTGATTATTAATCATCTTGAAAGATCTGTAAAAAAAAATTTGTTACTGTAAATTACATGATATAGAATCGGCCAAATCCAGATAAATACGTAATTGACATGTTGTTGCTACGGACAATAAATGTAGACACTATGGTTTCGCGTAATCTGTGTACGAAGATGGGACAAATATAGTCCAAGTCAATAGTAAAATTTGAAGAATGACGTAAGAATAGTTGTGTATTTTGAAAACTGTTGTTTTCAAGCATAGGTGTAATTGGAGGAACGTTCCAAGCCCCATAACTATTACAGCCCACTGTAGTGGTTATGGTGCCAGGAGTCCAACCATGATTTGACAACTTGTAGGAGAATTTGTAGGAGAATTGTAGGAGAATTTGGTTATATGCACTGACCTAAACTGGGCAGTTCAAGGCCATGCTCATGAAGCGTAAAGAGCGCACTCCGGTAATGGCATTGCTGAATAGAACAATTTGGCTTCTACTGTAGGTTTGACGAAATACACTGGAATGGTGACCGGGAACTCCTGGCACTGTTATCACTCTAGCGGGCTATAGTGGTTATGGTGCCACCACTGTTCCTTTAATGTTTTGCATCAGCGTAAAATGGTTTGGCTTAAGAAACCATTCCTAGTTGGCCAGAGAGCTCCAATCACACTTTCTATCACTATCATGTCAAAATGAAAGACTTTGTTTTTAACAATTTATCTGTCTGCCTTATTATCTGTGACTTTATTTTATTTATTTTTTACATGCAAGCTTCCAGAAACCTACCATTGACATTGCTTCGGTGTGCCCTTATCAGCAAAAAAAACCAAAACAAAACTTTGGGGATGTATATTGCAACTGTAGAAAGCTGTAGAAAGATAAGTTTTATTTGGTGATTGTATGTTGCAAAAGAATTTATAAACCTTTAAAAATGGCTTACATGGAAGTAATAAAAGAGGTAATATGCACTCAGCTGAGAACAGGCAATGCTTGCTTGCTCCATGGGTTATAACCCACTCAAAACGTGCTCCCTTTCTTCTCACTCATGCCGTACAGTAAGAATAATGATCCTGCAGCATATCAGTCTCACAATGTCTACATTGACAGCCTGGGCCTGAAACATTGTAGAATTATTTGAATGAACGTCACCACGAGTCCACGAGTAGCTCATGTAGGTTTCAGACTATATGGGTCCTGGCAATGTTAGGAGTTTAAAAGCGCTCTAATTGAAAAAGAAAACAAAAATCAGGCAATCTATGTATAATTAACAATGAGGCATGAACTAGGGGGAAATTATGGCATATTGGGGTTCCAGTAACCCTTACAAACTTGACTTTTGTCTCATGATGTATTAATTTTTTTTCCAATAACACAAACATTGCCTATATTTGTCTTGCATTGTCATGCTCGGTAAACACCAATTAAAAGGACACTCTAGGAGGCCTCCCAACCGTCCCGAATTTGGCAGTATCGTAAACATTTTTGGATCGTGTGCTGCCTTACTTCCCTGCTGTTCCACTTTTGGGGACACCAGAGAACTTTCCCCATCTATTACTGCATGAGAATATGTTCAGGACACTGAAACAGTGCTCTTGGCATGCCCTGCCGTCACTGGGTAGGCCTAAGTGATGAACAGGCAAGGGTGTATTCTCTCTAGACTGACCTGCCATTAACTCATTTGCAACCGCTCATTTCTGGGCAGGCCCATCCCTTTGAGGTAGAGCTAGTGATCGATCCCATCACTGACCCATCCCCTTTACCTCCCTTCCACCGGTGTCCCGATTCTCAGGACGCTGGAGTTTGGAAGTATGCTTCAGATCCCTAAAGTACAAGACACCTTGTTACACCTCACTGGCTGTCAATCAGACAACTGTTCATCTGACTTCCTGGTTTGGTTAGGTCAGTGGAGCTAATCTCAAGAGACCGCAATTGCCCATAGCACCTACCTTGGAAAGACTTCACATTAAGCTGCATTGGAAAGTCTGTGATTGGACAGTCACGTAAATACTGGGCAGGTGGGCAGGATTATAAACGGGGGAGGGCTGGCAAAGGCAGCAGACGGGATATCCAGCTTTTGCAAAACGATTTTAATTATATCTCTAATGAAAAAATGCATAATTAAATACATGCATGTTTTCATTGGGAGTTAATCTACTAAATAGTGATTTGTAATTTTTTGGAGCAGGTGGATTGGGCAGTGAAGTGTACATTTACACCTGTAGACCATCCGTTCATGCAAAGTTTTGTTTTTCTTTTAATATTCTTGAACAGATGTGTCTAACAGAATTCCTAACCAAGTGTACATTTACATGGGTTGCACACAATAACATTCTGTTTTAATTCAAAACCGCTTTTGACAGTTTTGTTTTTTAGAGGAATCCGAAAGTTCAGGCTGTTAGAGACCGGGCTAATGGTGATTAGAGAAATAAAGTGTAAAACAGAATAATATAGAGCTAGGAAAGGATGAGAAATACATTTAAAGTTAAAAACACATTTATCAAAATAGCTCATTCTTACTTCTCTTCCCATAACACAGGCTACATTGGTCATTAAATTTAACATCTTCTTCAGTAAGAGGCTACACCCTACTGGCATCTCCATTTGTTGTTCTGCATTCTTACTGTACCATGTAAAACGAAGGCATAGCAGGGGTGCAGCTTTCCTCCAAAAACCACGGTCAATGCTCTGAGTATCAGCAGCTGCAGCAAGGGTGCTGTGTCTGCTGCAGGGAGGAGAGCAGATTTAAATGGAAGTCTTGCTGGGACTCTGGAGTGCTACAAGGTGAGGAATTACATTTTAACCAGCTGGGCAGAAGAACATTGTCATTCGGCTTATTCCACAGCCCGGGGCCATGCTGAGGTTACAATGGACTTGTTGGGTTGCCAAAGTTGTCGAAGATGGTACCTCTTGGAGACAAAGAGAAAAGCATCTCCTGCTGGGCTGTTTTATTGCAGTTCAAGCTGAATGTTTTCTTTAGAGTTTAACAGTAGAGTCAACCTAGAAAAATAGTCACAAACAACTTCATCCATACTCTTTGTTTGCTGTAAAGTATTGTCTTAATTTATATATGGTCCTTATTGATATGTATGTCTTTACAAAAACAGCTAGTCCACCATATAAAATACTTTAGCATATTAGCATTTCCTTGTCTTACATAATTTTTTTAAGCGATTCTATCACTTCTAATTTCACCCTTCACCTTGAACTTTTGAGATTCCTTAGCATTCCCCAATATTTGTTTTTTGAAATTTAGTTTCAATCTGTATTTTTTTTTTATCAGTGAAAATGTATGGACCATTTCTTCACACAGGCAGTTTGACCTTTAGTAGTTTTTGGCAATAGGAGGAGCTTAACTAATTCACTAAGCGCCTGCCCTAGTTTCCATGGTAATTTGCCCATAATCCATCACTTAATTCGTTTGATTAGCTTTTCTTCCCCCCTGCAGTGATTTCACTTGTCTTTGTCAGTGTTCACATCATTTCTTTGTAATTGCTTCTTTTTTTACTGTCCAGTTGTCTTCTGCGGTCAGTTATGTCTTGCTGTTGACAGATCTGTTCTTAAGTAACTATATTTTTTCATCCAGGTGATCCTGTGAGCTTAAGTACCTTCTTTTTACCATTCGATAGCGCGGCCAAGCTGCCATTGGGTGGGAGAAGTTTTTCTACTGGCTGCCCAACCATGAACGATTCACTGAAGAGCATGTGTAATGAGAGTGGTGATCATTTTTTCTTGCCATTTTGACACCTAAGGTTCAGCAGCTGAGTGGGGGATACTTAGAAATTAGTACAGAAAGGATAGAGCAAGTTGGGCTTCAGATCTGTTCTTCATATAAGGAAAAGTGTGGGATTTTATTTAGCCTCGCAGTGACCTATTTAACAAGGTTCTGGGTACCGCACTCACCAAGTAACCCAGGTGTTCTGAAATAACTCAGGTGCCCTTCCAAGATATGCAGAACAAATAACGGTTCAGGCACCCAGGGATGACAAAAAATAGCAGCTTTATTCGGGCAAAAACAGCAACACAATAAAGCTGCTATTTTGTGTCATTCCGGAGTGCCTGAACCGTTATTTTTTTTGCATATTTAACAAGGTGACTGAGGGAAAGTTCAGAGGAGAAATTAAAGAACCTTAAGCTTGTGAGGAGGGCATTGCTTTCCACTTAGGCCTTACTATGCACATGAATTCAGGCACATGCCCACAGAAAGTCAAGTGAAATGTCAATATCAATGTCATCCATGGAAACAAGAAAATGGGAGATCCCGAACAAGAAGAACATTTATAAGACCATGAAAGACCTTTATAGGACCAGGAAGAAAATAAGTATTAACTTTAAAGTGGATGTATTTTTTTCATTTTTATTTTCCATTACAACAGAAAAAGCTTAAGCAAGTCATGTGCGACTGTGGGTTTCTTACCCCTTTGTATATGTGTATGTGTGTAAACATAAATATTCGCGTAGACTGGAGCCAGGCACTTTTAACTGTACAGATATCACGAACTGCCTCGATACAACCTCTTATACTGTGGTAGAAAGGAATTTACGGAAAAGCACTTGGTTCTACAGATATGAGTTGAGACATAACAATTTATTCAAATTTTATTGGAAAATTGCAAAAACAGTGTGTTTACTGGAATTTTGATTAAAACCCGTGAGTGCTCTTTTGTGGGGCTTTTATTTCTATTTTTACTTACACTCATGTAGATAAAATGCACTTGTTTATATACACAGATGTACATACAAACAAAAATCCCAAAGTACATTGAACCAGCTTAAAGTAAGAACAGGGTCAACCATTAATCATAGAATGAAAAATGTCAATGTGTATAGGAAGGTCATATTAGCCACATACAGAAGGCACGACGACAGTTTTTCAGATGTCTCCCCTCTGGGAAACTATACCATGGATCCCATACCCTTTCAAAGTCACACAGGCACACTGGGGCCCATCTGCGTAATCTTTGTCACATGCTATATGCCATTTTTAAACTCCCGTCCATGATTGTATCAAAGGTTAAAGGACACTGTTACGTATTTTGTCCTGGTACTTTTTTTTTCAAAATAGGGGTAAACATTTGGTAAATGTTACCAACAATAGATATCGATAATGATACTGGTTTGTTACTGCTTTTAAATGAGTGTATTTCTTTATTGAATTTTTAGCATAAATGCTTTACAAATATATATGCAAGGGAATACTGGTCATCATAATTCTTAACAACTGTTTTTGAGAATGCAACGTTTGTCCAGAGATGGACTAAGACATCGGGAAATATAATCTTGAAGGTTTTTATTGACTAAGTTAGAGCTGCTTTAAAGCACTGGTGGGCCTTGGGCGGGGCTTTTAGCTTTAAACCTGTTTCCAGTTGTATCATGCTGATCTGAATTGTATATATGTATATATATGTGTGTTCCTTCTCCACCATTGATCTTTCTCCTATTTGCTTGTTTCCACCTCTGGCAAATTTTCATCCATAGTCAGCCATTTTCACTCTAGTTGATTTTTTATTATAGGTTCAACAGAACCAGGACTGAGCACAAAATAGGATAAGCTCTAAGACAGATTTATTGACACAAGTTCAAGAAAGGCTCTTGTTCGTCGAAACGTCGCTTTGCACGCTTCAATAAACCTGCCTTGGATTGTATCCACTTTTGTGCCTAGTCATTGATTTGGTTTGCTGTGGGTATGAAGCCAGCTCTGCGCTCACAACACTTTGACGATCCTTCTGTTGTGTGCCTTTATGTTTCTCTATAGTTAACTGTGTATCGGATTATTTCAAGGTTGGCGTGGAGTGGATACCCACATGGCTCTTTGGATTAAGCAGCCCGTATTTTATCTGTGATACTTTATGATGTTTTTCATGCTATATATATATTTTTTCTTCCAACGCAGCTGAAGGGCAGACATGAAGACCATGAATTATAACCCATTAGGCTTTTTTTTTTTCCAGAGTCGCCATAAATGGATTATTTATTTAGCACAGTTTTGGTCTCTTAACTTGGGTGAAATAGAAACCTGTGCGGTTCACACTTAAGAGAAATTGGTTACTTTTTTTTCCTCTCTCTTTAAAGAAAGAAAAAAAAAAATAGACAAAAAAAAACCCTGTAGTATTACTGTAACATTAACAGTCTTAAAACCGCCTTATCAAATAAACACAGCATGAATGAATATAGCAGCCATTAATCTTCCTCACGATATTTCAAAGAATATTTTAGAAGGTATACAGAATTTTGGAATTTTGTTCGGGTTCTGCATCTGGTCTTTCATTTCTCACTATAACCAACCTTTGGAAATAAGAAGACGGCATTGTTTCAGTTTGACTGGAGTGTGAGGTTTTGGCAGTATTTCAGGTAAACAGCATACTTACACTTAATTGCTCGAATATTTTCTACAATTATAATTATATCAACGCTTTTTATGTGCCAGAACGCACAGTCTTCTCATTTCGTACTTTGTTATGTTTGCCTGACTTTTAAAGCCTCCAATTTGTAACGTGCGTATTACTAATACTGAAATATTTTCAATGATTCTTTCTTAATGTGTGGCAATAGAGATTGAATTCATCCATGAATCGGTAAAATGTGTGATACTGTCTGTTTCATTATCAAAGAGCTCTTGTCAGCTATAAAAAAAATAAAATTCAGATCTAATAAAATCCATAGAAATGTGTGTATATGTCAGGTTTAGAAACGTGCCATAGACTGGTTACCATATCATCTAATCTCATACTTTCCAACAGTAGTTAGCCATCTTATTTTGCTTTATTTGTTTGTTTGTTTGTTTGTTTGTATGTTTTGTACTCTATACTTTTAGTTTCCTGGTGGTTTGGAAAACCCTTAGTAGATTTCTAGTCTCCAGTGGTGGTGGTGTTGTGAAGTAGCTCAGTTGGTAAATTTCCTAACTACAAAGCTTGTTCAAAAATGTAAGGTCACAGGTTCAAATCCCAGCCTTCATCCTTCCAAGGTCAATAAAATGAGTACAATCAATTGAGTAATAATAACATCTACTACTATTCAGCTGCCGATTTGGTTAATTCCAAGAGCGCGCGCTGAAATTGGGAGAAAGGTGCTATATAAATACTAGTTATTATTATTATTAATACTACTAGTTATTATTAACGTGATTCATTTATCAACCCGTACTTACCTTCTCAAATTGTTTCCACTACCTTTCCTTTTTCCTAATCTAATCTTATTTTCTTCTGCTATTTAAAAGCATAAGATAAAGTAAGGACTATTTTACTTTACCATTCATTTTACTTCCTGGTTTGTTTAGCTCAGTGAAGTTAAACTAGAGAGGCAGCAATTGCCAAGAGGAAATAGCTGCAATGGGAAGTCTGTGATTGGACAGCCACAGAAAGTCTTGGCAGAGTTAAAAGGGGAGGGCTTGCAAAGTCAGCAGACGAGATCTGCAGCTTTTTAAAACAGTTTTTAGATATAACTCCAATGAAAAATGCATAAATAAATGATGAGTGATTATTTTAATTTACTTTGTATGTGGGCAGTGGAGTGTCCCGTTAAGTATTTTTCCTACGCTTAACATTTCTTGACAAAGGGTGGAGCTTAAGGCGAGCTCTACTCCCTTCATCAAGGAACAATCTCCCACAATACTTACCTTCATGTCCAGTCCCCTTTTTGTGTGCTCACGAGATAATTGTGTCTAAATACAGAGTGCTGATTTACAAAGAACATGGGCGGGATTAGAATCCCATTGTATCCTCTGAGCAGAACAGTGCAGTGACGTTAGCTCACTTTCAGTAGTTTGAAGATGATGGCGCCATGAAAAAGGATCTGTGGTTATGCAGATTACAAAGTTATTGCTAAAGGGGAGGTCAATTGGGAAGACATTATCACGCATCAAGGCCTGTTAGGAATAGAGGAACTGGGGCATTAACAGAACAAAACAAACAAAATGGATTTATCCATGACAGAGCTAATTGAAATCTCTACGTGATATGCTATGTTTAAAATTCTAACTGCAGGTTTCGGTGCTACACAGTAGTAAAACTTGATCCCTGAAGCCCCACAAAAAGAAAAATTTGAGATGTGGCAAAGAAAGAAGATTGCAGAGACAAAGACAAAGGCTGGCCGCCATGTCCAGTGTTGCGTAGACCAGCCAACAGGTCAGGGCAGGCTGCAACCAGGAAGAATCCAAGTAAAACACCTGGTCTCCTACAAGGTCAACAATTATTTCCATGTGTTTTAGAGCTCTCGGATTGTTTATCAAGAATGCTATTGAACACTGATATGAGTCATATGCTAATACCGTCAAATGTTATCCTGGAGAAAGTAGCCCGAAGCTACAAATGCATGGGATTTTTTTCATAGCTTTCTTCCAGCTGGGTCGATCAGTTTCTTTCAGAATCCTCTATATGTTGTTTCCCTACGGGTTGAAATCTGTTGAAGTATTCTCACTTGCACCCAGAAGATTATGTGTTGTTAAAAGTTTTTATATCCTTTTACCCGTATAATCGATTTTGTTTTTCATGTTCTAATCACCATTAAATTGTTGGACTGGAACACGCTTGCATGCCAACTCTGACCATCTGGTAACTTGAAAGCAGCAAACCAGGAACAAGTGACCGCTTCTTCAGGCTGGTGAGAGCCAACACAACACAGTGTGGAT
This sequence comes from Pelobates fuscus, assembly GCF_036172605.1. Taxonomy (NCBI): domain Eukaryota; kingdom Metazoa; phylum Chordata; class Amphibia; order Anura; family Pelobatidae; genus Pelobates; species Pelobates fuscus. The sequence goes on from NC_086328.1 coordinate 29,477,630, forward strand.
AGTTGACTAAATAGTGCCTTGTGCAGATTTACCACAAAGTTTGCAAGTTGTATACCACACTGATTGAGTTAAAAAAAAAAAAGGTTATGGAGATTTTTTTTTCTAACTCTGCTTTTAAGTACATATTTTCCATTTTATATAAAATGGCATAATACGGCAGCGTGGGGGAGCATTTGTACAGTAAATAAAACTAATATTGAAATCAACTAAACTCAATGTTCGTTTGTTTTGTTTTTTTTTGGAATAAACTCTTAATAAATGTTTCCCTGTACAGTTTGCTATTTTAAAAACTCTGTTCTCTGATAAGATCCTTGAATCGGTGCGGACAATAACCTGATGATTCCTGACTTCTTTCCCAGCTGTCAGTTTCATTCATGTTGGGCTTACGTTTTGTCCTTCCGAAATCAATAAGGTTACCTACATACAAGTGTACAATACATTATTTATTAAGCAGATGCGCAGACCATACTACATGTCTGAAAAGAGCAGTTATGGGAGCTCGTAAAGAAACAAGCGATGCAATTTAATGGCCAAACTCCTTCATCATCAACATCTCTTTGTGACCAAGTAAATTAAAGATGCGCCCCGCTTTTCTTCTTTATGACACTTATAACTGGTTTATGTATTGGTTTTAATACAAACATAGAAGGCACCTTGTGGGGATTTTTTTTTTTCTTCAAGCTTTGCCTGTGACCTTGTTAAGTCACCTTGAGAAGAATGTATCAAAATTTAGTTCTAAACACAAAGATGAAGACATTAACATGTGCATCAGATTGACATCTGATGCGGGTCTCTTGGGAGCAAAGATTTAAACCACCTGATTGTTCTGAGTGTCAGAAGAGGGAAGGATGTTTCCTATGGATATTCAGTATAAAACTGAACATGGCAATCTAACTTTAACATGTTTATATAATATCCTCTGAATTGTTAAGATCATGCCAAATGTTTTAGATCATGCCAAATGATTTTATATGTTAAGTCTATTATTATACAGCTGTTTAGGGATATGTATTGTGCTTTTACAAGTCTAAATCGAAATACAAAAACTTAAAGGCTTACTCCAAGCTCCATAACAGTTTCAGTGATTTGAAGTGGTTTTGGTGCTTGAACTTTGTACGTGCAGCAATTTAGCCCTTTGCTAGTGGTGGTGTAACTCCACCTCCTGTAGCGTTATTAGCCTGGCCAATGTTTAATATGTGCACACTGGAGATCTGCCGTCAGCATGCATAGGATGGTGGTTATAGACGACCATGGACCATGGTGGCATGTTTTCCTCTCCGTGCCACCCTGCAGCGAGGGGTAGTGATGTCTCCGGAGCATCAGGCTGCAGGGAGAATTATTTGACCACGATGGATTGATCATGACAATAAAATAAAATAAAAAAAATCGCATTTGTATGCATAACTATGCGTGCACATACATGAACACACAACTTTTTAAATATTTTTTAAAAATATTTACAAAAATTTCAAGAGGAGACAAAAAAAAAAGAAACCTGCGAGACTCAATTTACCAGCACACCCGTTACTACTTGGATTTTAAAAGTCATCAGCCACTTGCCATATGTATACACATGACTTTTCCTTCTGTGCAATATATGTTTTTTACAGTACGTAGTGCATACCATAGAAACCGATCTGTCACTTTACAAACACTTAAAATGCACTTGGAGCCCTCCGCTAAACAAACAGAAACCCTTCGTTACAGGAGTTTATTTTCATTTGAGATTTCAAGGTGCACCGCCTTAGGAAAAAAAACACATGGGTGTATATTTATGTTCTAATTTCCCCAAATCATGTCCCAGCTGCGAACATTTGATAGATTTTTCCACATCACAGAGACTAAAGAATGTATTTTGTTGTTTGTTTTGTTAAGTGTATTGTGTAAAGAAGTCATCAGGTGGAAAGCTAAGCACCCTCAACTTAAATAATATTTTGGAAGAATACTCTCAAAGGAGACACTTCCCATTGTAAAAAAAAAAATACTTAATTTTTTTGTTGTTGTTTTAGTTCCACATTTAAGTGACCGAAAAATACTTTCAAGTAATCTCCCAACACCCAAGTGTCCCTATTTAGGAGGGACGGTCCCTATTTTGGGTCCAAGTCCCTCACTGTCTCTCTCTTTTCTATTATAATGTCCATCTTTTCTAGAAGCTCCATATTATTGGTGCGTCTGAATGTACAACAGAGCTACACAGCAATACTCGCAGTAATGTGTCTTTATATATATAGTTCCTGTTTAATTCAAAGAATTAAGGAACCTAAAGAGTTTTAAAATTTGATTTGAACAGTTTAGGCAACCGTAAACAAATTTATAATAATTCTCCAAGTCGGCTATGTTTTGAGTTTGGCTAATCTGCCATAACATTTTGAATTTACTATAAAGGGACCCTCTAGTGTTAGGAATACAAACAATGCTTAACTTTTATAACTATTTAGATAATTGGGCTCATTAATTACTAAGTTAATGCGTTTTACTTACCCTCGGTGCTGGTGACCTCTCCTCCCCTGCCGACGTCAACTTTCCGAATTTCGCATCCAGCGTAGCAGATGCGCCTCTAGCGGCTGTCAGGAAGACCGCCACTAGAGGTTGGATTAACCCTGCTATGTAAACATGGACACTCTAGTGTTAGGAATACAAACAATGCTTAACTTTTATAACTATTTAGATTATTGGGCTCATTAATTACCTATTTATTGCATTTTACTTTACCTTTTTAATCCTTGCGGGCTGGTCTCACCACAATCACCCTGTCTCCTCTGGATAATACTGAATATTTCGGCCTATCCAATGCGTCTCTATAGGAAAACATTGGGAGGCCAGTGAACATGCACAGCAATCAGCATCTCTTCATAAAGACCCGCTCAATGTATTTTTATGGGGAGTGTTAGGAATCCTTTAGGGGTGAGGTAGGGACATAGGCCAGAGAATTTGTGGCATATGATATTGTATCCACCCTTTCAGGGTCGGACTGGACCAACCGGGAAATTTCCCGGTGGGCCAGCATTCTGTCGGGCCAGTGCCGGCCACCTAGTGCACACCGGCCCGCAATTACAGGGTAACCGGCAGCAGAAGAAGCGCTCCCCTCCTGCAAGTCACTGAATGTAGCGTGGCCGAGCAGGCAGATGGCGGGTAGAGGAACTCCTGCTCACGTACCTGGTCTGACAGGAAGTGCTCACAGAGAGCACAGAACTGCTTCCTGTCAGACCGGGTACAGTGAGTAGGAGACTCCTCTACCGGTGGCCTGCAGGGGAGGGGATGAATAATGAGACACTGGGAGGTAGAGGCGAGCTAATAAGTTGCTTGAGGGTCTGGGAGGGAGGCTTATGGGACACATGGGAGGCTGGGAGGGAGACTAATGGGATACGTGGGGGCTGGGAGGGAGACTGAGACACATGGGGGTCTGGGAGGGAGACTAATGGGACACATGGGGGGCTGAGAGGGAGACGAATGGGGTGCTAGGAGGGAGGCTTATGGGACACATGGAAGGCTGGGAGGCAGAGCTAATGGGACACATAGTGGGTTGGGAGGGGGCTGGGAGACATATGGAAGGCTTGGGGGTAATGAGACACATGGAGGGCTCGGTGGGGGTAATGAGACATGGAGGGGCTGGGGAGAAAAAAAGACACATAGGGGTGTGGGGAGAAAGAGACTCACAGAAGGGCTGGGGAATAAGAGTAAGAGACAAAGGGGCTAGGGTCAGTGGTGTATCCTCGTTTTGTGCTGCCCTAGCTTCTCCATTTATAGACAATTTGTCTTACCGTGGACTGATGAACAGCAAGGCGTTTGGAGATACTTTTATAACCCTTTCCAGCTTTATGCAAGTCAACAATTCTTAATCGTAGGTCTTCTGAGAGCTCTTTTGTGCGAGGCATCATTCACATCAGGCAATGCTTCTTGTGAAAAGCAAACCCAGAACTGGTGTGTGTTTTTTAAAGGGCAGGGCAGCTGTAATCAACACCTCCAATCTCATCTCATTGATTGGACTCCAGTTGGCTGACATCTCACTCCAATTAGCTCTAGGAGATGTCATTAGTCTAGAGGTTCACATACTTTTTCCACCTGCACTGTGAATGTTTACATGGTGTGTTCAATAAAAACATGGCAACATTTCATTCTTTGTGTGTTATTAGTTTAAGCAGACTGTGATTGTCTATTGTTGTGACTTAGATGATGATAAGATCACATTTTATGACCAATTTGTGCAGAAATCCATATAATTCCAAAGGGTTCACATACTTTTTCTTGCAGCTGTATGTCTACTGCCAGCCCAAGGGGTTCTTTATTTTTATGCCTAATGTTTGTCAATTTCCTTGCAGTGGAAAACTAAAACAAATGTTTTGTTGGAGTCGTCCGGTTTTCAGATCAATGTTTTGCTTTGATGTGGGATGTGTGTTCCAAATACACAAATGTTTCATTTTATTTTTACTTATCTTCACAACTAAGACTGGTAGACTGCCATAGAACACAAGTTACATGTTTTGACCCCACAGGCATCATGAAAATCTTCCATTTTCCATGTGTGGTTTAAAGCGAAAATTTTCCCTATGTGTTTGTGGAATAATGAGATCTATAATTAAGATGCACAAAGATTTATTTTAGAAATTCTAAAGGTCATAAAACATCATTCTGCACTTTACAAAATCCTGGCAGGTTGTTACTCTGTTTAGAATGTTACCTATAGTGCCCTAAAACAACCTTTTATTAGATGCAAATCCAGGGTTTTGTTGTCTCTGATTCCTAAGAGACTATTGTCTTAAAGTGGAAAATGGATTTGTAAATAACACAGTCAGCTTTCGGATATTAAGGAAGCCATTTAAAAATCACGCACCTATTAGCGTGTGTGATGAATCACAAGGCCGTCATTAAATGAAGTAGTCATTGCGTTTGCTTCTGTTGTATAACAGTGATTTGATTATACGAAGCAGTGCCAGGTTTATTTGGAGAACCCGCTTCATTGTAGCCATTGTATGATTAAATATTGAGAGTATTGCTTTTCCAATTGTCTTATTGCAGGATTTAATGAGTGCAATTAAATGGAAAAATTGCCTTTTCAACTGATGATAGTACATTAGTGTCTCTCTCTGCTCAGGAAAGAAAGAAAGCAAATTATTGGAATGATGAATGAGCAAAAGTTACCACGGTGATGGAGAGGTGTGATTTCCCTTCACATAATCTTCAATTAGTGATCTTTCTAAGAGGATGTTTTTCAAAAGGGTAATAGAGAGGTAATGAGATCATAGAGAGGTCAAACCCGGCCTCCTTCGTTTGGCAGCTTGATTAATTTATTTCTGCTTCCTGCATATTGCTCCAGGGGGTTTGTAACCCAGGGTTTTTATTCCCCAGGAAGGTACTTTGAAGTGATTGCTTTCGTCAGCCTTTCGGGTGCCAAATCATGTTCTCCAACTTGGATCTCTGCTGTTTCACTTAACTATTCCTTGCTTGGTTGCCATCCACTAGACTTTTTGATATTGTATTTCCATGTTTGAAATTGAATGAAAATAAATGTAAGGGTCATTAGTACAGCTCAATACATTTTCTCTTTTAAAGTCCAAAGAAACTTTTTGTTTTGGTTTGCTTTTTTCTTTTCCAGTTAAAAATGTCACCTTCTACATTTAGCTTGCCTGCCATGTCCTCCATACCAGAGACCCCTTTATTATCTCGTTCCTACAGAAACTCTACAGGAGCCATACATCAGTTGGTCTTCTTGAAGTCTTCTCCACCATTTCTCTGGGGCACTGGAGAAACTAGCTTCTGCATGTGTATAGACTAAACTGCTGTTTTTAATCTTTGCAGTGCAGCAAATACCTTCCTAACAAGCTGACTTTCATTTTAGCCGTGCTAGTGGGGGTGTGACCAGGGTGTGATTCATTTTGGTAGACTTACTAAAAATAGTTTATGGAATGAAAATGTAATTTAGAACAAGAACAATGTATCTTGTTTACACAGACTGATTTCTAAACACGTGTATTGTAGTTTACAGACACATTACTGTGAGTATTATTGCTGTGGTGCTCTGTTATACACTCAGACACACCAACAACGTAGAGCTCCCAGAAAAGAGGGACATTAGGATAGAAAAAAAAAAAGGAGAAGGAGTTGGGCCCAGAATGGGGACTGTCCCTTTTAAATTGGGACACTTGGGAGGTATGCTATTGGAAGACCTACACCCTTGCTTCTGTAACTGCTACTGTACTAAATGTTGTGTAAAGAGGTTGATGTGTCAATAAACAACAAATTGATCCATGTGGACCTTAGCATTTATTTATTTTTTTATTTTATTTTACTGTAACAAGCAAACAAACATTGAAACACAGAATGTAACTGTCCTCAATTATAAAGAGAGAACAGGCTCACAAACAGCCACCAACTAAAACATACAGGCTTAGCGACAGTTAGTAACACACAGAACTGTCCACAATTTACAGATTTTTTCAGAGTTGGCCACTTAATAAGAGAAGCGGAAATCTGGAAAAACACCAGGAGTAGATACTTACTTATATGTATGAAATCCCAAATATTCTAAAATAATACACAGAGGCTATACATCATGGAAGATTTCAGTTTTATAATAATGCAAATGACCATCACAAGTCCATAGAGTTACAATGTGGTTTAAACCAGGGATTTAAAATTTTGTGACTTCTATGTATGTATGTATGTATGTATGTATGCACGATACAAAGTGTCTTACATGGAAACTGCTTGTAATTTTGTCATAATTCCCCTTGAAATGCTGGTTGGTCTCTCTAATGCAGAAAAGCCTTTGAGTATTCCCTTCTCCATGGCCATTGAGGTGAACCATCTTTTACTAGGGGGTCTGCTTTAATTAAACTGAATATTGCACCTTAGAGACCATTTAAGACTGTGATCAGTGAAATGTGTCCCAATCTCTCCCTGGAGATGAGGTTATGATAGCTGATAGATATTTGCCAATTAATGCAGTACTTTGACATTCTGCCAAAGCGGTCAGTAATTTACTATAAGCTTGGCTTCCATATTATCCGTTAAGACGATGCATATAATAAAGAAAAAAAAATAGGCATAAGGTCAGTACGGGCAACATGACAAATATTTCTGTGTCATGTTTGCAAAGGCTCTGTGATTTTCTACCTTTAAAGTCCAACAACAGGCTGGAACACAGAAATGTTTCCAAATATCTACAGTTCCATTCACTGTCAATTTGTTTGTGAATTCTCCATTTTTTTGTACTAAACTGGATAACATAGAGATAAAAAAAAAATGAATTTCATATTTTTTATGTGGTCATTCACGCCTTGTCATTTTTTGCAGTATTTCATCCGGGAGGCCCAAATATGTTTTCTACAATTTTTATGTCCCTTTTCCCGTTTCTAGTTTTGACTGCATTCTTCCAACTGTCCAGGACCTTGTGAGACCATCCAGAATTCAGGTGCCATTCCTGTTGTCTCAGGTTTGTTTCCTGATGTTCTGAATTTAGAGTCAGCCCTATAATGTAAATTAATTTGAGCAGGGCCCTCAACTTTTTAAATTGCAAATACTTGTCTGTAAGTCCACCTATTGTACAGCTCTGTGGAATTTGTTGGCATTTTATAAACAATAATAATAGCAGGGATTTCTCACCTGGAAGCACTGAGTGAGCACTTCATTAGATGAGTGTGGGCAGTACAAAAAGCACTTGGGGCTTTTGGCCCATCGGCAGAGGATTTCAGAAGCAAACTGTGTATGTGCTGCCCTATCTAGGGCCACCTAAAGTGACCTAGTTTCTTGGCATGCAATCATGTGAGGCTGACCTATCCTCTTTTTTGTAAAGCTTACACCACTTTTCTGATCAGGACCGACCTTTCATAACACTACCAGAATGCCCTTCTACCAACCTGCCCTTTCAGGTCCTACTTTTATGTCTCTAAATGCGTATGTGAAAATATATGCAGGTACGTGTGGTTTGTGGATAAGATTGTGTCCACTGCATCCATTGATGACAATGAACATGTGAAGCATAATGTGCCATAATACATTCATCGGTGACATCCAACATGGCACCAAGATCTCTTCTGGTGCAGGTACTTTTTGTCCTTTCTAATAAATTGCTTACACTGTGATGATATTGGAACAGTTAGTGACACATTCCAACAGACCTGGTAGGAGAGTCACATTTAAAGGGACACTATAGTCACCTGAACAACTTCAGCTTAATGAGGTTGTTCAGGTGAGTGCTACAGCTACCCGGAGCCTTTTTCTTGTAAGCACTGTATTTTCTGAGAAAATGCAGTGTTTACATTGGAAGCTTGGAACACCTCTTGTTGCAGTCAATCAGACGGCCACCAGAGGGACTTCCGAGTTCAGAGGCCCTAAAAAGGCCTCTCGTCCGATGCATTCTGGGTGAATGCATCAGACGGGCTATCAGCACACAAAGCACTGTGAACGCGCTTTGTGTGCTGATAGCCTGTCAGCACTGCTGCGGGCGTGGCTTCAGCTGACAGCTTCAGCTTCAGCTGACAGCTGAAGCCCGAACCCACAGGGAGCTGACTGTCCACAATAGTGGTTGAAGGGGGGGGGGGGGAGACCTACTCTCCTTCCCCCCCCCGGCCCCCACCGCTGTGCGGCGGGTGGGGGCCCTAAAATTATCAATAAGGGGGGGGACCTACTGTCCCCCCCCCGGCCCCCACCCCTGTGCGGCGGGTGGGGGCCCTAAAATTATCAATAAGGGGGGGACCTACTGTCCCCCCCCGGCCCCCACCCCTGTGCGGCGGGTGGGGGCCCTAAAATTATCAATAAGGGGGACCTACTGTCCCCCCCCCCCCGGCCCCCACCCCTGTGCGGCGGGTGGGGGCCCTAAAATTAAAATTATCAATAAGGGGGGGACCTATTGTCCCCCCCCGGCCCCCACCCCTGAGCGGTGGGTGGGGGCCCTAAAATTATCGATAAGGGGGGGGGCCTACTGTCCCCCCCGGCCCCCACCCCTGTGCGGCGGGTGGGGGCCCTAAAATTATCAATAAGGGGGGGACCTACTGTCCCCCCCCGGCCCCCACCCCTGTGCGGCGGGTGGGGGCCCTAAAATTATCAATAAGGGGGGGACCTACTGTCCCCCCCGGCCCCCACCCCTGTGCGGCGGGTGGGGGCCCTAAAATTATCAATAAGGGGGGGACCTACTGTCCCCCCCGGCCCCCACCCCTGAGCGGTGGGTGGGGGCCCTAAATACAAAGGGGGGGGGACCCTAGTTAACCCTCCCCCCCCCCCCAAAAAAAAATTTTATCTCCCTACCTACCCCCCTCACCCTAAAAATAATGAGGGGGGGAACATTAACAAAAACCTGTAAAAAAATAAAAAAATAAAAAGAGATAAAAAAAACTTACCATTCGATGTTTTCTTTCTTCTAAAATCTTCTTTCTTCAGCCCAAAAAAGGCCAAATAAAAATCCATAATAACCGACGCAATTAAAAAAAAAAAAAAAAAAAACGAGCGCAAAAAAAATAATCCATCTTCACCCATGGAGGGCTCCGCGCAGACTGAGCTCCGCAGGGTGGGCAAGGCTTATAAAGCCTTGCCCCGCCCTGCAATTAGGCTAAGAACACTCTGATTGGTGGGTTTAAACCAATCAGAGTGCTCTTTGTCATTTTACAAGCGTGGGAAAGTTCTTTGGAATTTTCCCACGCTTGTAAAATGACACAGAGCACTGTGATTGGATGGATTTCAAGCCATCCAATCACAGTGCTCTGTGTCATTTTACAAGCGTGGGAAAGTTCTTTGGAATTTTCCCACGCTTGTAAAATGACACAGAGCACTGTGATTGGATGGATTTCAAGCCATCCAATCACAGTGCTCTGTGTCATTTTACAAGCGTGGGAAAGTTCTTTGGAATTTTCCCACGCTTGTAAAATGACACAGAGCACTGTGATTGGATGTCTTGAAACCCATCCAATCACAGTGCTCTGTGTCATTTTACAAGCGTGGGGAAATTCCAAAGAACTTTCCCACGCTTGTAAAATGACAAAGAGCACTGTGATTGGATGGCTTGAAATCCATCCAATCACAGTGCTCTGTGTCATTTTACAAGCGTGGGAAAATTCCAAAGAACTTTCCCACGCTTGTAAAATGACACAGAGCACTGTGATTGGATGGCTTGAAATCCATCCAATCACAGTGCTCTGTGTCATTTTACAAGCGTGGGAAAATTCCAAAAAACTTTCCCACGCTTGTAAAATGACAAAGAGCACTCTGATTGGCTCAAACCCACCAATCAGAGTGTTCTTAGCCTAATTGCAGGGCGGGGCAAGGCTTTATAAGCCTTCCCCACCCTGCGGAGCTCAGTCTGCGCGGAGCCCTCCATGGGTGAAGATGGATTATTTTTTTTTGCGCTCGTTTTTTTTTTTTTTTTTTTAATTGCGTCGGTTATTATGGATTTTTATTTGGCCTTTTTTGGGGCTGAAGAAAGAAGATTTTAGAAGAAAGAAAACATCGAATGGTAAGTTGATTTTATCTCATTTTTTCTTTTTTACAGGTTTTTAGTTAATGGTCCCCCCTCATTATTTTTAGGGTGAGGGGGGTAGGTAGGGAGATATTTTTTTTTGGGGGGGGGGGGAGGGTTAACTAGGGTCCCCCCCCCCTTTGTATTTAGGGCCCCCACCCACCGCTCAGGGGTGGGGGCCGGGGGGGACAGTAGGTCCCCCCCTTATTGATCATTTTAGGGCCCCCACCCACCGCTCAGGGGTGGGGGCCGGGGGGGGACAATAGGTCCCCCCCTTATTGATAATTTTAGGGCCCCCACCAGCCGCACAGGGGTGGGGGCCGGGGGGGGACAGTAGGTCCCCCCCTTATTGATAATTGTAGGGCCCCCACCCGCCGCACAGGGGTGGGGGCCGGGGGGGGACAGTAGGTCCCCCCCTTATTGATAATTGTAGGGCCCCCACCCGCCGCTCAGGGGTGGGGGCCGGGGGGGGGACAGTAGGTCCCCCCCCTCATTGATAATTTTAGGGCCCCCACCCGCCGCACAGGGGTGGGGGCCGGGGGGGACAGTAGGTCCCCCCCTTATTGATAATTGTAGGGCCCCCACCCGCCGCTCAGGGGTGGGGGCCGGGGGGGGACAGTAGGTCCCCCCCCCATTGATAATTTTAGGGCCCCCACCCGCCGCACAGGGGTGGGGGCCGGGGGGGGACAGTAGGTCCCCCCTTATTGATAATTTTAGGGCCCCCACCCGCCGCTCAGGGGTGGGGGCCGGGGGGGGCAGTAGGTCCCCCCCCTCATTGATAATTTTAGGGCCCCCACCCGCCGCACAGGGGTGGGGGCCGGGGGGGGACAGTAGGTCCCCCCCCTTATTGATAATTTTAGGGCCCCCACCCGCCGCTCAGGGGTGGGGGCCGGGGGGGGCAGTAGGTCCCCCCCTCATTGATCATTTTAGGGCCCCCACCCGCCGCACAGGGGTGGGGGCCGGGGGGGGACAGTAGGTCCCCCCCCTCATTGATCATTTTAGGGCCCCCACCCGCCGCACAGGGGTGGGGGCCGGGGGGGGACAGTAGGTCCCCCCCTTATTGATAATTTTAGAAAGCGAGCTGAGCTGTCAGTCAGACAGCTCAGCTCGCGAACGCGCATTCCGCGCACATGCGCGGTAAAGCGCTCAGGTTCTTCATAGGGCGGCATTCAATGCCGCTCTATGAAGAACGCGATTGGTCCAGCGCGAAGCCGTCCCATTGGGCCCCGCGATTTCGTCATTTTGACGAAAAAGGGGGCGCGGCCTAGCGGGGAGCTCGGCGCTGGAACGGAGGTAAGTTTTTAATATAAAAACACCGATTTTTTTTTTTTAATTAATGAAAGTTCATATAAAAGCAAGAAGGAAGGCTGGGGGACCTGTCTTTCTTGCTTTTATATGGTGACTATAGAGTCCCTTTAAGTAAACAGTAGGAGGTGTCAATTTCATTTTGCACATCACCGTTCAAGCAGAAGGTCCTTCCAAAAGAGGACATGCCAGCGGTGTCAGAGAATGACATCTTGAGAGAATGTTACTTATTAGGTTTATCTCAACAGTGGCTCAGGCATAAAGAATTGGGACATACAAGCTCACACTACAGGACTACTACATAACCTGTAGTGTTAATGCTCTCTACTGAGTTGAAACTGGTTTCCAAGGCACAGCAGATTTTCACAATCCTTAGGAAGAGGGGTATAAAGTCAGGACTCTGGAGCAATCATAATTCTTCTTTGTTCTATGGAATGATGACTCATGGAATTCATGCAATCTGGCAGGCAACTATGAGTTTGTGGGATACAGGCTATATAGTGACAACTGTATGCTTTCAAAGTCTGTACAAAACTGCTGTGATGGAATTGGATTTTAAAAATATTTAAGGAACACAAACTTGTTTTCCTGACCGTATAGTGTTAAAACCACCATCTAGCCTCTCGGCCCCCTCTTGCCTCACTAAATATCGTACAATCTTAATTGTATTCAAGTCTGCAGCTCCTGGATCTGCCCCTGTCTGCCTTTGACCTGCCTGCTGTCTGCTGACATCAGAAGTGATGGTCACAATGCTTCCCCACATGATTGGCTGAGACTGACAAAGAGACAGATCAGGAGCAGAGCCAGCAAAAGTCAAACACAGCCCTGACCAATCAGCAAAAGAATGAGTTGCACAGGCTAGAGAAAAGACATCTGCAGCCTTGTAAAGTTCTTTTTAGATATACCCTCAATGTAAAATGCATAATTAAATGCGTGCATGTTTCATTGGGAGTATATGTACTAAACAGTGATTTAAAAATAAAAAAAAATCATTTAGATGAACTAGATGAACAATGTATGTTATTTATACAGACTGATTTCTTAACACATGTATTGTAATTTAAAGACACATTACTGTGAATATTATTGCTGTGAAGCTCGTTATACACTCGGATACAGCAGCAATAAGGAAATCCTGGAAAAGAGGGATATTACGATAAAAAAGGGAGAAGGATTTGGGTCCAGAAAGGGGACTATCCCTCCTAAATAGGGACACTTGGGAAGTATGATAGAGTGAGTCGACCCAGGGTAAATGTTTGTACGCCACTTCAACCAAGTAAACCACTAACTCTATGATGCTTTGCCATTCTAAATGTATTATGGGCATTAGAGTGCTACAGCATCAGGGAATCTACATATGGGGTTCCCCTGGTAAATCGTATTCTAAAAGCCAGATTGACATCTTTAATAATTAGTGCTTCGATAGTCTACTGTGTTTATTTTTCATTAATCTTGCAATGTCTGTGCGTGGCATAAAGCATTATGCACAATAATTATGAAAATTAAAACAAATACATTTTTTATTCTAGTCTCGGTAAAAAAAACCTTACAGAAACTTGCTTCAAACCGCCTCGTTCCTCCAGTAAAATTATTTGTACAATTATTGGTGCGGGCGAGGAGTTTGTTACCAGATGTTTATGGTCATTGTTTTCCATTCACAACCATGTGTGCCCCGAGAGTTTTTATTTTACGATTACTTTTGCCGGGGATATACCGCACTCTCTTGCGTTCACAGTTTGCATCTGCTTGGACGTTTCAGGATCTGCCTGCACAAGCTGTTGAGTTTCAAAGTAATTTGCGCTGAACAATTACAATCTACAGTGCAAAGACATTCAAAGAAATAATTCTTTTTTTTTTTTTTTTCTTGTACATTGGCAAGGGGGGAAATGCAAATTAGCCTTCAATCTTTAAATCATTTTGTTGATAACTTTGATGCAATGTCTGAGCCTTTGTTATAACTAATGCACAACACCACAAATTCATATTTTATTTTTATGTTTAACTCTTTTGCTGCTTATGTAAGCAAAAGTACTCTGAAAAAAAAATGGTACCATTTTATGTTAAACTTTGTAATTCCGTACTGAGTCCACTGGGCGGATTCGGAAGTAATCCTTATGTCTTTTGCTCTCCCTTACTTGATTGATTTATTTAGGTTAATTTATCTCTAACTGGTCTTGTTCATTATACTTATATTTATACTTATATATACGTACCTGCACAACAACTGCTTGGACTTATGACCAGATCTCTAGCTCGAGGATTTGGATATAAATTTGAGGGATTCCCTGCTCTAGAGAGCTGGTCTATGTTCAGGGGAACTGTCGTGATATTTTTTTTAAATTTTTTTTTTGAGAACTGATGGTGTCTAGATGACAAGATTGAACCATAGCTTGATTTGGCTGTGAAGAGAATAGAAAATACACCTGCACAGGCTTTACTCTAAAATAAACATTGGCAAAACCAGAAGCTTAATGGTATCTGTCCATTAATTGCTGGCAACTGGAAGTGATATCGAACATATGGTACTGCTTAGTAAATACAAATGAGCCAGACTACAAGTTCTACAGCTGTTTTCAAGATATGATTTTAAGATAGATTGAATGGTGTTTGTAGACAGATAACATACATAGATACTTAAGTTAAAATCTCTATGTAAATTTGTAGATTATGCTAGCTTTAGTGTAACTATGATCTTAATTTTAATAATGACAGGAGGGGTTTATTGAACTCCACAGCAGAAAAGAAACACATCAGAACATAACCAATCAAAAGAGCTGTGGGTGGTAATTTAAGCCACTGGTAGCAAAGTCACTTTCCATTTCATGATGTGAGTATGAAACAGATATGCAATTACAATGGATTAGCAAATAACAAACAAGAAATGGCAGGAACTGTAGAAGTAGTGGAACCGTTGAACCCTCTCATTTACGATAGCCACTAATCATCATTTGCACATATGCAAGTTCATTGGTCACCTGGCAACCACGGGCCCTGGGCTGATGCGGCAGTGCACCGGCTCTGAAGTTGTAGTGGTCCACAGTTGCAGGGGGCACAGCTGTGGCAGGGCCACCTGGAGTGATGGGTAAGTTCGCCACTGGCGCTGTTCTTAAATGCAAGAATATAACACCTGTCCTTAAATATACACTTCAGACCCATAAACCACTTCAGCTTCCTTGTGAAGAGAGTGTGCTCTTTTTTTCATTTTACAAAAAGTGCAGATTTCAATAGATACTGGCATTTTCATAAATTAACCTTGTTACACCCCCATGGCTGTCAATCAGTTAATCAGTCCTGTAAGTTCCTGGTTTGGTTTGCTCAGTGGAACTAAACTCAAAAGGCAGCAATTGCTCAGAGCACCTGCCTTGCAAAGACCTCTCATTGAGCTGCATTGGGAAGTCTGTGATTGGACAGACACAAAGTCAGGGTGGGATTAGATGGAGAAGGGTTGCAAATGGTATTATGTCATATATTCTTATGTCATAGTATAGGGATGTATTGGACTTTGTTGCGGTCACCGGCCCGCCGAGCCTCACGGTCGTGCCCGACCGGCACGACCGCTCCGACTACACGAGCTTACCTGCTCGTCGGCGAGCCGGGAACCGCGCGTGTAGTTCTTCCGGGCATCACGCCCGAATCCAATATGGCGCCGACCACGTGGTCGCGTCTATGGATAGCCCCGCCCCCGAGAATTATACTAACGTGTGCATGACGTCACGACGTCAACGCACACGTACGTTCTGGGGTCAGAGGTCGCCCTCTGACCAATCATAGCTTAGAGAGGGGTATTTAAACCCCTAATTCACCCTAGTACTTTGCCATGTCGTGGTTTCAGTTTCCTGGTTTCCTGAAAGTGCTAGTTTCGTGTTTCTGATTTCCTGGTATCCTGATCCTTGGCGTTTCCCTGGTTATTCTGATCTCTGGTTTCCCTGACTTGGCTTGTCTTATCGGTATTGAGTATTTTCTGGCTTCCTTGACCTCGGCTTTCCCTTTGACCATTCTCTGTCTCTAGCGTATTAGTCCGGCCATTCTAAGGTCCGGTTTACGCTCTGTCCTGTTATTTTTCCTTTTCTGACTTATGTATATGTTTACATAGATTCTGCGTGCTGGACCACATTACTAGTCGTGACATTACGACATGGCCATGGATCCTGCAGAACTATGCAAACATATGATCGCCTGTGAAAATAGGGTGGAGGATATGGACCACAGGTTAGACCAATTTGCTCAGGCATTTCAGATCTTGCTCCAGAGGACTGCCTATTTAGAGGTCCCTCCTGTACCACCTGTGGTTCCGCCACCTGTAGTGGTTCCCGTACCACATAAACCACCGTCCATAACTTTGTCACCGCCCCCTCGTTATGGAGGTGATTCTAAGGAATTTAGAGGTTTTTTAAACCAAATAGAATACCACTTTGAGGCCTCCCCAGGTTCATTCCCAACAGATAGATCTAAAATAGGCTATCTGATGAACCAATTAACTGGAAAAGCCTTGACTTGGGCTAACCCCTTATGGGAAAGTGGTGACGCAATAGCCCGTGATTACAGTACCTTTCTTACGGCCTTTAAGGCTACATTTGAACCTAAAGGCAGGGAGAAGAACGCTGCCAAAGCCCTTATGAGAATCAGGCAAGGCAATCGTTCTGTAGCCGATTATGCAATAGAGTTCAGGACATTAGCGTCTGAGGTTGATTGGACCAATAGCGGTCTGGTGGCTGCTTTCTCTGAAGGTTTAGCTGAGAATATACAAGATGAAACTGCAGCTAGAGACCTTCCGGTTAGTCTTAATGAGTTTATTGCCTACATGATAAACATTGATAACCGGCTCAGAGAGAGAGAGAAAAACAAACAACGTAACAGACGTTCTAATTTGTCCATAGCTCCTCGTTTCTCTAACCCAGTGGTGAGTAGCCAAACGCCTCTTCCAGAACCTGAACCCATGCAATTGGGTAGTGCTAAACTCACTGAGGCAGAGAGACAACACAGACGTAACGAGGGGTTATGTATGTATTGTGGCAAGAAGGGACATCTAAGATCGTCATGTCCGGTTCGGCCGGAAAACTTGCACACCTAAGGCACGTACGGGGACCGACCTTAGGTGTGATGTATATGTCCCCTAAATTGACTAAGAACCGTTTCCTGGTCAAAGTAACCTTATCTTTCGAGAACACTACTGTTCAGTGTGAGGCTATGATTGACTCTGGAGCAGCGGAGAATTTCCTAGACAAAGAGTTCTCTGCTAAACATCTCCTGCCCTTAAGACATAAAGAGAAACCTATAGCAGTCGAGGCCATTGATGGAAGGCCTCTTACCCAGCCTTTCATCACACACGAAACTCTGCCAATCACTGTTTCAGTGGGTATTCTCCACTCTGAAGAAATTACCTTTCAAATCATATCTTCACCTACAGTTCCGATAATACTCGGTTTCCCTTGGCTCCTGAAACACAATCCACGTTTAGATTGGATTGAAGGAGAGATTGTGAGTTGGGGTGAGAGATGCAAAGGTGTTTGCTTTAAGCAAATCCCACAACCTATTGGCACCATTAATGTTCCTGTTACACCTCCCTTGACCACACAAATTCCTCAGCAGTATATGGATTTGAAAGAGGTATTTAACAAGGTCCAGTCAGAAGGGTTACCTCCTCATAGACCTTATGACTGTACTATAAACTTATTACCAGGGACTATGCCTCCCAAGGGAGGAGTCTATGCCTTGTCCCCCCAGGAAAATCTTTGTTTGGAGGAATATATTAAGGATGCTCTCAGAAAGGGTCATATCCGTAGGTCCTCCTCACCAGCCGGGGCTGGATTCTTCTTTGTCTCTAAAAAAGAAGGAGACCTACGCCCTTGTATTGATTATAGGGGTTTGAATAGGATTACCATAAAAAATGCCTACCCTATTCCCCTTATATCAGAGCTATTCGACAGATTAAAGGGAGCTCGAGTCTTTACCAAGCTCGATCTCCGAAGTGCCTACAATCTAGTCAGAATTAAGGACGGTCACGAATGGAAGACCGCATTTAACACCAGAATGGGACATTACGAATACCTGGTTATGCCGTTTGGATTATGTAACGCTCCAGCGGTATTCCAGGATTTTATCAACGATGTCCTAAGAGAGTACCTTCACATGTTCGTTCTAGTGTATTTGGACGACATTCTCATCTATTCCCCAGACCTAGAGACACATCACGAACATGTGAGAATTGTACTGAAAACCCTGTTACAGAACGGCCTTTACTGTAAAATGGAGAAATGCCAGTTTGACCAAACGGAGATACAATTCCTTGGATACGTTATATCTCTGTCTGGTTTCCAGATGGATCCTCGTAAACTGGAGGCAGTCTTACAGTGGCCATTACCCAAGGGCCTTAAAGCTACTCAACGCTTTATAGGTTTTGCGAATTACTACCGCAAATTCATAAGGGGATTTTCCTCCGTGATTTCCCCTATAACCAATTTAACAAAAAAAGGAGCAAATTGTATATCTTGGCCCAAAGAAGCAAGAGAGGCATTTGAACGATTAAAATCTTTATTTTCCTCAGCACCTGTCCTGACCCATCCTGATCCATCCAAACCATTTATCCTAGAGGTGGATGCATCAGAGACAGGAGTTGGAGCCATTCTGTCTCAAAGAGAGAGTCCTGATACGCCTTTACATCCCTGTGGATTTTACTCTCGCAAACTCACACCTGCAGAGAGGAATTACGACATAGGGAATAGGGAACTTTTGGCCATTGTACTTGCCCTTAAGGAATGGAGGCATCTCTTGGAAGGTTCCAAAGAGCCACTTTTGATCTTTACTGATCATAAGAATTTGGCTTATATTGGGGACGCTAAGAGACTGTCCTCTCGTCAGGCTAGGTGGTCATTGTTCCTCTCCCGATTCAATTTCGTAATTACATACAGACCTGGTACTAAAAACACCAAGGCAGATGCACTTTCTCGGCAGTTTGAGACAGATGAAGTTCCGGAACAGGTGATATATCCTATTGTACCTCCTGAATGCCTCATTGCCACTACAGTTTCCGAAGTGTCTTCTCCACTCTTCTGTGCCATAATAGCAGATCAAACTCAGGCACCTGTGGGAAAACCTCCGGACAAACTGTATGTGTCACCTCAGTTTCAAAAGAAGGTACTAGATTTGTTCCATGACAGCCTCACAGCGGGCCATCCTGGAGTCCATAAAACTCTCTCTGCCATCTCCAGGAGATTTTGGTGGCCTGCTCTTAGAAACGATGTCAAAGATTATGTTGGGGCATGTCAAATATGTGCTGTTTCTAAAGTTCCTCCCAGGTCACCTCCTGGACTATTACAACCACTGCCCATACCTAGTGCTCCATGGACCCACTTGGCCATGGATTTCATTGTGGATCTACCCAGTTCAAACGGGTTTAATACAGTCCTTATGGTCATTGATAGATTCACGAAGATGGCACATTTCGTCCCACTTAAAAAATTACCATCTGCTCAAGATCTAGTTCAAATATTCTTGAGAGAGATCTTTCGGTTGCACGGTGTACCCAAAAGCATAGTATCTGACAGAGGTACCCAGTTTGTTTCTAGGTTTTGGCGTTCCTTTTGCAAACAATTGGGCATCGAACTCTCCTTTTCGTCAGCATATCACCCTCAAACAAATGGAGCAGCAGAGAGGGCGAATCAGTCTTTAGAAGCCTATTTACGTTGCTTTATAAATGCCAATCAATCTAACTGGTACGAGCTCTTACCCATGGCTGAGTTCGCCAGAAACAACGCCACTCATGAATCTTCTAATCACAGTCCATTCTTTGTTAATCAGGGTTATCACCCCACTGTTTTTCCTTCTGCATTCTCAGACACAGAAATCCCCGCTTTGAACACCCGTTTAGATTCGATTCATGATACTTGGGATTCCGTCCATTCAGCTCTGCAAAAAGCCTCATTACGAGCGAAGGTCCAAGCTGACAAGAAACGGGGCGCTAATCCTGTCTATATTCCAGGTGACAGGGTGTGGCTCTCCACAAGACATATCAAGCTTAAGGTCCCGTCCATGAAATTTGCCCCTCGGTACATTGGTCCCTTTCGAGTTACCCAACGTATTAATCCAGTGACCTATACTTTGGCACTACCGGCTCATATGAGAATAGCGAATACTTTCCATGTGTCTCTGCTCAAGCCCCTTACTTGCAATCGCTACACAAGGGTATCCACTCCTCCTCCGCCCTTGGTAGTGGGTGATCAAGAGGAATACGAAGTCCGTTCTATCATGGACTCCAAATTATCCAGAGGTGTCTTGTCCTATCTCGTTGACTGGAAGGGTTATGGTCCCGAGGAACGTTGTTGGGTTCCTGCTGACCGGGTCCATGCGCCCCGTCTTATCCGGTCATTTCACAACCGCTTTCCTCTTAAGCCGGGTCCTTCCCGCTCGGTGCGCGGTCTTCGAGTGGGGGGTACTGTTGCGGTCACCGGCCCGCCGAGCCTCACGGTCGTGCCCGACCGGCACGACCGCTCCGACTACACGAGCTTACCTGCTCGTCGGCGAGCCGGGAACCGCGCGTGTAGTTCTTCCGGGCATCACGCCCGAATCCAATATGGCGCCGACCACGTGGTCGCGTATATGGATAGCCCCGCCCCCGAGAATTATACTAACGTGTGCGTGACGTCACGACGTCAACGCACACGTACGTTCTGGGGTCAGAGGTCGCCCTCTGACCAATCATAGCTTAGAGAGGGGTATTTAAACCCCTAATTCACCCTAGTACTTTGCCATGTCGTGGTTTCAGTTTCCTGGTTTCCTGAAAGTGCTAGTTTCGTGTTTCTGATTTCCTGGTATCCTGATCCTTGGCGTTTCCCTGGTTATTCTGATCTCTGGTTTCCCTGACTTGGCTTGTCTTATCGGTATTGAGTATTTTCTGGCTTCCTTGACCTCGGCTTTCCCTTTGACCATTCTCTGTCTCTAGCGTATTAGTCCGGCCATTCTAAGGTCCGGTTTACGCTCTGTCCTGTTATTTTTCCTTTTCTGACTTATGTATATGTTTACATAGATTCTGCGTGCTGGACCACATTACTAGTCGTGACAGACTTGCTTTTTAATCAATGCTCAAACTAACCTGATCCATCCAGGTTTTACCTGCAGAGTCGTTGGATCACCTATTTTGGTGGTAGATTAAAAGAAATGTGTTTCATTCAAACCAGTTGAAATGTATTTGTGCACAAGTCTAGTAAGTATGTCATATGTCAATTGCATATGAGCTTAGATGCCCAATTGATACTTTTGTACAGAGAGTTCAGTGATTTTGAAACTTTGTAATGATGGTCTACTGGTCCATTCACAAAGATCTTTGTGAGCTTGTTTATATCTACTCTTGGCTTTAAATGTAATATTCATTAACCAGTAAAACACTTTAAGGCGACTCTAAACACATGTAAGAAGGCCAAATGAGGGTGTGAGTAGTGAGGAATGGTCTATGATCTTCTGTTTCTGTTGGAACAGTTTTTGAGTGTCAACTAGTAATAGCTTTTTACTTGTTAGAATATTAAATAAAAAATAACTAAAATTATACATCTAGGCATTGTGAAAACTTTGAAAATCACCTGTGTGCCTTGTCAGGGTATTTATATCGGCAGACATTTTGTGCTATGATAGAAATACAAAGTGTATATTCTGAAGTCATTGCTAAACAGACCAGACTCCATTTTGTATCTTCAAGTTAACAAAGAGACACAAAATTCTATCCTTTCTCTTTGACTGACTGCTCTGCCCAAGCTGAATGGAATGTGTATATAAGCAACAAAGAGATAAGACATTGAGAACGGGGGATGGACAGACTGTATAAATTCTATTCCCAGACTTAGGTGACAGAGGATTAAATAATTAAATTTTACTTTCCATACCAACAGATTCTCATTGTATTTTGAGTTCATCTATAGTGTTATAAGCTGTCATATTAGGAATTATAGCAGAATTTGCAGACGCATAGTCTGGACAAAACTGAGAAAAACTGTGTGATCTGACAGATAAAATAAGTTATTGGATACATAAAGATAACGTAAATGACGTCAAAAATAGCCACCAGGAAAAGTTAACTCTTTCCTGGATAGGTATGTCTAGTGGAACAAGGCTGCCCTCTTGAGTTCGAATATTAAAATGATTACCTAGAAGGCAACCACACCCCACATTTGTGATTGGCTATCACCTAAGGAATTTTTCCCTTTAAAAGTTAAGACAAGGGAAGAGAGGGAGATTCGAAGATTCAAAGATTGAAGAGAGACACATTACGACACTCTGGGGATTCAGAGAGATCCAGGCAGAATCGGGCGACCAGAGTAACCAAGAAACTCTCACACTCCATGCAGAGAAAGAGATCTATGACATTTAGCTACCTGAGGATATCTGATGAGAAAATATCTACATAACTGGTAAATATACAGACATTAATTAATTAATCAAAATTAATTAAAATTAATAGCATGATATATGACTGGATAAATCATGTTTGATTTCATATTTAGAAATCGTAATTATTAAAGAATATATATATGGTTATAGCATCCTATCTGCAGCTGGGATTAATATAGCCATTAATGTATTTGTGTGATTAATATCACGTTAGCATATCATGACCATTTATCCAGCTGTATTGATTGGCTCTAAAATAAGATAAAATATCTATTTAGACAAATTAATTAAAATATCAGCTTATGTAACATGTAGATTTCTCATTGGATGGATCAAGGAGTGGTTACTGACTATTTAAATATTATTTTTATTTAATATTACATAGGAGTAAATCTTAACTACTTAGGAGGTCTAACCAGCATTGAAAGGGTTACTTCTGCCAGAAAGTTTTACTGCAGCTCTAAGGAATGCTCTGTCTCCTAAAACTTTGTTTCCTTAGCTGTAAAGAAAGGGTCGTAAATTGTCTTGACAGCTTGTAGAGGCGTTTGTATTAACCAGGAAGTAAACTGCCACTTTGTATTGCATATTGTTTTTATACTGCATATTAATTATTATTACCATATTGTATTACATATTCATGTTATACTGAAAATTCCATTGATTATTATCATGCATGTTACTTATATTATTATCATTTGAATATAAAAATAAATATCTATTTTTATAACAATTTGTGATTTTTAATTACCGGTATATGGTTATACATTTCATTTAACACGATAACGATTAGGGATCTGAGAATTGAAAATCGTGGGCAATTTCTCATCTGTTTACATTATTATCCCATAAATATCCCCACAGCCTTGTTTTCCTGAACATAGACAAGCACACCAGAGCAGGGAATTCCTTTAAATCTATGTTCGGGGAAATTTCCCCCATCATAGATTAGAGGGGTTCCTTGCTCTGGTGCATTCGTCTATGTTCGGGGAAGTTTCCCCGAACATAGAGGAATGCACCAGAGCAGGGAATCCCTTAACTCCTCACTTACCGACCAATTTGTTCTACAACCGGGTCGTAGGAATGGAACCCGGTAGGTAAGTGAGGAGCGTCTGTACAATACAAATTTGATAAATATAGCAGGTAATTAAAACAGTGCTAAACATTTTGTAAATTAAAAGTTTTCCTTTTAAAGAGTCACTGTCACTTAGAACTAATTGTTTTGAGCATTTTATAAATATACAATCTTTCTGAGATGCTTATAAAGACTCTGTTGGAATTTCATTGATATCCCAAGGCAATCAAAAAATACCATAAGACAAATTAGGGACTACATTGTCTTATGGTAACGCCTCATGCTAGTGATTTGCTAGTGATGCCTGTGGAAATAAGGCATTGTCTCACTCATCACAAGACAACCATTATGGTGGGTCCTGCACTGAGGTGGGCCCATGTCTGGATGAAGCCCCAAGAGTTGAAGATTGAATTGACGTTGCACAGGGAGTAATACTATCAAGTAAGTATAACGTATAACTTACCCACACAGCATCCCTTGGCCTACTCAAACAGGGTGGAGATGTCAACATGGGGGGGTCTTTGCAAAATAAGTAAAAACCATAGAGGGCGGCATAGCCAATTTAAGTTTTTTTTTTCTAATAATACTGTACACTTGTAAAACGTAAAAAATAAACCGCTTACGGTTGTTCTTGGTGTTTCCAATCAAATATGAAAAGCAGGGTTATACAATTGTAAATATAAAAGAGCATGTATGATGTTTCTGATAATTACTTAAAAGTTTTTCTCCTCCACTATGATCTATAGATCATGTTTAAAGAATGTAAAAGAAAAAACGATTTACATATCTCGGCACAGAGACACAGAGGTTCTTGTTTATAAATAATAGCATTTTTAATGGTTATAACAATTTTTTTATTTTTTTTTTAAATTTGGGCTGCTACCGATATTGTAAATAATGTCGCTGATACTTGCCTTACTTATTTATATTAGACAGCCTGCAGTCCCTTTCAAAAGATTGGCGTTAAATTGAGGAAACCACTCAAGTAGTAAATAAGATAATTTGTTTCTACCCAAAAAGATTAAAATATAGATTTTGTTTTCTTTGGCGTCCGATGATTTGAACAGATTTTTTTTTTTTGTGTGTGTGTTTAATCCAGGGCTTTGTGCACTGAATTTTAACCTATTATGCTGACTCCACGCTTTTGCTGTATCTCATACTTGATGCTGCAATTACACCGGTTTAGGGATTTCTCTCTGTCATTCACATATTAGCTGCTAGGTTTCAAGAAATAGCTGGGATTGAGAATTTGGCAGCATCCCCTGCTCCTGCTTGGCAGCCAGTGGGTTTTTGTAACCCCTGAAGTACCACGCTAGAGCAGAGCAAGGGGACTTATTTCTTATCCACTTGGCACTCAGAGGGTTAGGAGGGAAATGTGGCTCTTGGGGAGATTTATAGTTTTTGAAAGCATTTAGTAACATTCACAAACACTTAAGATAAAATTAAATATATATCTATATATGTTCTGTTTCATTTCTGACATCTGGACAGCTCACGTTAAGTCTACGTGTAAAACATGGAAATCAGACGTGGATAGTTTAAAATGCAGTTTTTTTTTTTTTTACATTTTATGAAAACTCTACGACAAATTGTTGTTGAAATTTTCAGGTTGTTTGAATTATCCTTATGAAAATGAAAGCGCTGTAAGCACCATCATTATTATTATTATTTATAAAGTGCCAACAAATTCTGTAGCACTGTACAATAAGTAGACTAACAGAAATGTACTTGCAACAAGACGAGATGAATGCACAGAAACTGTGGGTGTTGAGGGCGCTGATCAAACAAACTTTCTTTCAAGAGAGCGGGGTAGAGTGGCACAAGAAGTAACGATAGGATGCATTTCATGTGTTGGAAAATGTAGGTTACAAGAATAGTTTGTGATGAAGGGCTAGTTTTTTAGATGACACAGTTACAAGAGAAGGTAGCAGGATGGGTTACCATGGGGGGGGAGGGGGGGCAAGGCTGTCTTTAATAAAGACTGGACCCTGGGCAAGCATTTGCTTGGGCCCCCTGGGCCCTGCCGCCGTCCCCAATCACGGCATCCATCCCAATGCAGTGGCGGCACTAAAATAGAATGAATTTTATTGGGACACCCAGTTGCAAGATTGGACTAAAGGTAGAACCCCATCTGTCGTGCAACTCCAACAATGCTTTGACAGCTGGGGCTCTACCAATTTCCCGTGCTTGGCGGGTTGTATTTAGCACTGTTTTGTGTGTTTGAATGTAAGCATGTGTTTGTATGAAGTATGTTTGTGTGAATGTGTTTGTATGTGGTACTGGAGTTTGAATGCAAGTGTGCATTTATGTGTAGTGTTTGTTTTTGAATGTAGTGTTGAAGTTTCAATGGAGGGGTGTATTTGTATTTAAAGTTGCGGCTCAGATGCACAGATACATACACTGACTACATACAGATAAGCAGGCACATACACTGACAGACATACTGACACACAGGTACATATATTGACACACACAGACACATACACTGGCAGACATACTGACAGACACACACAGGTTCATATACAGACATACTGACACACAGGCACATATACAGACATACTGACACACACACTGACACACATACATTGACAGACATACTGACACTCACACACAGGCACATACACTGACCGAGATACTGACACACACACACACACACACACTGACAGACACACTGACACCCACATACATTGAGAAATACTGACACATATACAGGCACATATACTGACACACACAGACTGATATACTGACAGACACACATACACAGAGACACACACATAGACTGACACATGCATGCACATGCACTGACAGACATACTGACACACACACACACATAGACATACTGACACACACACACAGATATATTGACACACAGACAGACCTACTGACACACACATATATTGACACACAGACAAACAGACATACTGACACACAAACAGACATACTGACACACAGACAAACAGACATATACAGACACACACACAGATATATTGACACACAGACAAACAGACATACTGACACACATACATACTGACACACAGACAAACATACATACTGACACACACACAGATATATTGACACACAGACAAACAGACATACTGACACACACGCAGACATACTGACACACAGACATACTGACACACATGTAAAATGTACATTTTTAAACCCACCCTCCAGTTTCCTACCTTTTGCTGGAGGGTGGATTCCCTGGGGTCCAGTGTGGTGCCTGAGGATGATGGGAGCGAGGATCCCACATCCTCACTGCAGCCTCGTCCTCTCTCCCTCGCGACTCCTCCTGCCACCTTCCATGCCGCTCCTCTCTTTATGGGAGGAAGTGACTTGCGGTTGTCACTTCCTCCCAGCCGGCTGCCGGAAAGCAAGGGGCCCGGTCGTGGTGTTAAAGGGAAACAGCACCCATCCGGGCCCCTGCTGATAAAAGCCCTCCGGGTGGCCCTAAGTGCATGGGCCACCCGGTGGGACTCAGAGGACGGGGGAAAAAGAAATTGATGAGGGCAGCGGGGCCCACGGGGCAGGTGCCTCGGGCCCCCCAAGAGAAACTGGGCCCGGGGCAGCTGCCCCGTTTGCCCCACGTTAAAGACGGCCTGGGCGGGGGGGGGGGGGAGCAGCAATTACTAGTTTAATTGATATACTTTCCTAAATAAAATAGTTTTTAATGATCTTTGGAAGGAACTGAGACTGGGTGAGAGTCTAACAGAGCTGGGAAGAAGGTTCCATTGGAACAGCACAGCACTAGAGGAGTGTTGAAGGCGGGCATCAGAGGTGCGAGTACGAACAGAGAATAGATGCATCTCTATGGCAGAGCGTAGGGGCCTGAACGGCGGACATATTTGTGTACCAGTGAGGATAGGTTTACTACAGCTCATCATAGAGTACGGAATCTCTTGATGACGTCCCACTGCTTTTTGCTAAACTTACTTGTTTCCTCTTCTATTACTCTTTCAGACAAAGTAGGGGCTTTATTTTCTTATGTACATTTCCTATGCTTGGCATTCTTGACAAAGGTTGGCACATAAGGCAAGTTCCACTTTCTTTGTCAAGGAAAAATCTCCCATAATATTCATCTTTCCAGTCCTTTCTCTGCTACCTTGTGAGATCATTTTATGACCTTATAGTGCTAGTGTCAAATGAGCATGTGCGTGGTTAGATGATGTTGCATACTCTGGGCAGAATGAGCAGTGACATTACATTTCTGCCACTAGTTAGAAGATGGCAGATTCTGAAAAGACTATCCGGTGCTGCAAAGTTTGAAAACTGTAAGATATAGGGGGATAAATTGGGAGGAAATAAATACAAAACATGGACTGTAAGCAATTGTACAATTGGGAAGGGGGGTGAAAAAAATAAGTATAACTTGTGAGAATATGGGCAATCCCGAGGGAAAATCTCTTCTGGTTGAGTATGCAGTGAAGTCAATGTTGGCAAACAAAGTTACATTTAAGCAAATGTTTTTTTTACTCCGTAACTGTTGCACAAAGACATTGTTCAGCATGGAAATGTTGAACAAAATAAAAGGGATGGACAAGAATTGCCTTGGACAAGAGCATTCTCGGTATCTCTTCAACGTTAGATGTTTAGATAGCCTCCTGAGGTCATGACAAATATGGTGTCCATGTTGAACGTTACACACAATAATTTACTACTTATTGACTAGAAATTGTTTTCCTATGCCTTCCTCCCTTCCTGCTTTCTCTTAAAGCAATCCCCCACTCAGAATGGAAGAGAGAATGCTTGAAAATGTAATTATCCTTTAACCTGCTCATATATCTTCTATCTTCCCTAATGGTTTTGCTGCACTTTAGCTTGTGTGTAATTATAGTCCGCATCCTATAGACCATAAACTCATTTGAGCAAAGCCTTCATTACCTCCAGTTCCAGTTCCTCTAAATGTGTATGGCCTTGGCTATTCCTCTGCTGACTTGCTTCTTTGTAACACTGGAGAAAACCATCGAAAGATGTGCTTGAGTGTGTGTGGTTTTAGAACCTACTTTGTACATACTAGTGCAAATCACTGCGTTCTGTACATGCTTTCAATTCTGAAAACACATTTACTATTGATGATGGAACCCTGACTTTAAATATGTTTGCTTGGTCAGAGAGTTCTGTTTTCATCTGACGTGTTTGATTTTTCAAAGTTTTCTTGTGCAATAAGCATTTGCTGCATGAAGTGATGAATGTGTGACTATCAGCTCTGAAATAATTCTGTGTAAGTTAGACCATGTTTCCTGCATTATGCTCTCTCTGGGCTGCTTACGCTGATCATGTATATCATCAATGTCTTTTGACAAGGCAGGAATTTCAGGAGCATGTGCGATATTTTACAGTAATCTTACTGTACAGTAATCTTTCTTTTAACAGTCATTTTTACAGTAATCTTTCTGGGGGACTGTTATAGAAAATGTATACTTCAAGTCCATTAAAATGAAGACTACCATGTCTGGTGCATTCTTTTGAAGGAGGTATCTGGTTCTATCTTCCTACAAAAATGACACATTCTGGAAATCCACCGGTTATCATATGTATATATCAATTGTGGCTGCTTTTGGCCTTATACAAACACACGTTTTCAAACATTGTTTGCAATTTTTTCATCTAGGGCCACCCTTGTCATTTGTGGACCCTCATTGCGACAATTGTTCAGGGCCCCTAGTCTACACAAACATATACATGTTTAGTCTCACCTATATATTTACCTATTCTCTAGTACACAGACACACACACACACGCCAGCAATCAAACAAAAGAAAACTCTAATATATCTGCATGGACATTCTGTGGCACTCACTTTCTACTTTCTACTTTCTACTTTCCTTTCCATCCTGGGTAATTAATAAAGGGTTACTGCAACCACCATGGACACTTTTACTTTTTGGTGTAGCCATTGTGGTAGGGATTTGCCTGCCCCAGCTTGAGACCCTGCACATTCCAAGATATTTTTAATTGTGTACTGGGGCACCCCCAGCACACATGACCTAGGCAGTCTGGGACTCTGTTCCAGGGCTACCTAATGTAAATTCTCTGCATAATTTACATCTGTTGGTAGCACGCACTGCACGATGTCAACAGACGTAACATGTTGTCCCTTGCAGGCAGAGCCTACAGGGAGAAGCTCTTGTGTTCCCTTCCATCCAAACAGAGTGAAGCCTTCGTTCCTCCTGAACCCATAACTAATTTTTGTTTAATCCCCATACTCCCTTCCGCTCCCTTCCCTCCCTCCCTTTCTCCTCCCCTTATGGCTCCAAACACATATGTGAACCGAGTGAGAAGCATTTGACTGATCCTGGGCACGCCTCCCATTACGTCAGATGGGATGTGCCAGGGAGCTTCACCCAGGGCTGGATTGTGGCAAATAAAACTGCTTTTTAAAACACTTTTTGCTCATTTATTTTAGGTGGTGGCATATGCAATAATGCCAATAGGGCATTATTCTATATCTTACCAATAAGGGTTAGAGAAAATCTTTAATGCTTGGTTGGCTATGTTGAGTCATAGGCCCAATTATAATTTTTTAATTTAGATATTTGAAATTGACTTACTTTATTCCATAATTTTGAAAATTCCTATGCATGCAAATGTAATTATATTTGCTCTTGAGTTCTGCTTGGAATAACGTTAAAATTGCTTTTTTTTTTTTTTATTTAGGTAAAACAATAACAGATTGCTATCGTAAATTAAACAAAGACTATTAGTCAGTTCTATAAATACTTTAAACTCCAGTAAAATATTTAAGAAGCGTTGTTGTTCCTATGGAGTTACTCAACCAATCACTACATTCTCATTGTATCACATGACCAAATTCTAGATATAATCTGCCTCACATATTACCTCATTGGTCTAAATGTTGCAAGATATTTCACATAGGACAGCATTGATCAGATATTCAGTCAATGATCAAGGTTAAGAAACTAGTGATTCTTTGTAGCAAGGCCATTTTCGTCTTATTTCTGGTTTGTTTACATGTTGTTCTTTTTATATGCCTGATGCAACTAATATCGTGCTCAGGTATACATGTGCATAAATTGCATCTATTGTGTTAATTTTATCCATATGTCTCAAATATAGTTAACTTGCATATGCCCTAGCCATGGGACATTTTAGTGACTTGCCCAAGAGTAGCCCTGACCAGGGGGAGCCACGGGAAATGAAAACACTGAACACAGAAGGTTTCCGGTAAGACTTGTTGGCTCTCCAGAAATGCTGCATTGTTCTTCAACAGGGGTAGGCAATCATCGGCACTCCAGCTGTTGTGGACTACATTTCCCTTGATGCTTTACCTGCGTTATGACTATAAGAGAATTGGGGGAGGTGTAGTCCAAAGGTTGCCTACCCCTGATCTAGAAGAAGCTTGCATTTTAGGACTTCCCTTTTTTGAGGTAACTTTTTTTTTTTTCACAAGAAAAATAAATCACATTTCCTTTCCGATTTATTCTGCATCTCACAATGAAATGGATAAGTCATTCCCCTAACATATTTAACAGACTGCACATGTGTATTCAGATCTTTAAATGCCCCCATCAAGATGAGAAAGCTTTTACAGATTTATTTCAAAGCTACAAAGTGTTTTTGGATCTAGGAGACGGCTCTATTTCAACATTCGTAATTCTTCCATGTGCCATTGAGTTGTTTATTTGACCCGTGCTAACAAATATGTCTTGTAAATGCTACTAAACATCTACGTTATACCACTCGACCTTAAGCCACCATACAGAATGTACTTGATTTCCAGGATTTTATTTCTTGAGCAATCAAAGGGGAACCTCTCGGCTCTTATCACTGTAAAAGACCACTGGAATATTTTGTAAAAGTAAAACCAACCAGAGCGCTACCCTAAGTGTATGTTTCTGCAGTGCTAAATATTTCATGTGTTTTGCATAATGGGTTGCCTTGTTTCTATGCAGCTAGGTAAATGGAAAGTAAATCCATGTGTATTTTAGACAATAAAAAGAGAAGCGATGCTTTATGCCGCGCGATATAAAGATGCAGATTTGATTCCCACTTTCCTCTCGCTGTAAAAAGAAAGTTTTTAAAGTGGTTAGCCCTACCTGGAAATGTAAATGCACGTTCCTAATGTAATGCCGAAGAAAAATTAAGACAAATGATACTGCACTGCTGCCATACACTGCGGCTAGTACAAAATTCAGTTTAGCTATTATACAACGAAAGCCTGTACTAAGCCTCCTCTGTGTATGCACAATTTATGTTGAATACAACATGAATCATTTTAATAGACCTAGAAGAAAGGAGAGGACAAAAAAAAAAAAAAAGAAAGAAAATGCAAATTTTTAAAATGGAACCTTGAATATCATATTTTTTTTTTGTATCAGTTTTTAAATTATGAACCATCGGCTATTTTTAATTTGAAGATTTATTTTTTGATTTTTTTTTACAGAATAAAATTAAGTTAGAATTTTCCTTTTTTTTTTTCTATTTAAAAATAAAATAAAAAAAGAAGATAAATGTTTACAATTTTTGTTTTAGATAAACTTTGAGATACATAATTTCTTTCTATGTTGCCGGTGTGTGTTCCGGCAGCGCGAGAGTTAAATGGGAGCTTCCCAGAGCATACTAGGATCCTAAATAAACTGCTAGTATATTTATATATGTAAATACTAGGTATGTATAGTGTGTTTTTTTTTCTACAAATCATGTTATTTTTTAATAGAACTTGGTCGCAAGCACTTTGTCGATTTAATCTCAATACAGAATTGCCATCATTCTCTAAGGCTGATTGACAGGTGTTGTATAACCTTGCAAGTAACACATTATGCTAATAGCGTTTTTTGTATTTGTGTGACTGCGGTCTGTGAGATAAACCGAATTGCAAATTTATGAAATCT
The DNA here is from genome assembly GCF_036172605.1 of Pelobates fuscus. NCBI lineage: Eukaryota > Metazoa > Chordata > Amphibia > Anura > Pelobatidae > Pelobates > Pelobates fuscus. The sequence continues at coordinate 29,509,683 of NC_086328.1, forward strand.
TTAAATGCGACATTAGTTACCGCTTTCTTTTGTTTTATTTTTATTTGCTTGCGTATGTGTTTGACTATGGAACCAGGTGTGTTTATATACATATTCACACACACACACACACACACATATATATATATATACGAAAAAATAAATCTAAATAAAATATATTTTTTAAAACGAACAGACTGATTTGTTAAAATATTTTGAATCACAAATACATTTCAGGTGTTCTTATGGTGTGATTTGTGTAACAAATATATTAAATCTAAGGATCAATATAAAATTAATGTTTTATTGAATTATATATATATATATATATATATTTTTTTTTTGCCTCTAGATTTACAGTTTCTTTTAATTGTAGATCAGGAGCTGGAATTCTCGCAAACCACATGCACAGTTCTGGGAAAATTGTCCCACACAAAATGTTAAATAAACTACGCATTCTGTGGTTAGCAGACACATCTCTGGCCTGCTTCTTTATCTGTCTTTGAGCAATTTGTCTTCAGTCTGAATCTGCACAGTTTCCAGCGTGCTCTCATTAGTCTTTTCCAGCGCGCTCAGGTACATCATGGAAAGGGCAGAAGAAGAAGGTGTGCAATTAGTAAGTTACACCGTCTTGAGCAGAGGACCCAGCCAGGTGTAGAAGAAATTGCATGGTATTTATGAATGGATGTCATTGCATTGACAGGATGATAAATGAGCACTCATGGCTTTGGTAGCTAACTCTGTGGAGCTGGGCCTCGTGGTCTGGTCAATACAAGGACTTGCAGTTTGTAAGGAAAATAAAATACGCAAGTATTTTATCATTTTACATTTTTTTTTATAGGTTGTATTTGTCTTTTCAAAATAAAACAAAAACAATATTAAAGTAAAATTTCTAAAAGTGTGCGTTTATTTCTAAATCTAGTTCGAGATACTGTTAATGCAATACACACATTTATTCAAAAATATACTTGTAGAAAAATTAGAGGTATCTAAAAAAAGATTACGTGAGACACATGAGCGTCGCCGCATTTGTATGAAAATGATTTCGGCTGGGAAAGAAATCCCAGAAGGGCGTCTATTGCGCTAAAATCTAAAGCTGATCTAACTATTGTTTATGAATTTTATCACTGGCACAAAAGTGATTGTTTTTGTTTTTTTAGACTATAACACCATGCAATTCTATATCAAACATTATGTATGCTGAACAGAACGTCACAGTGGAAGAATAGCATTTGTATTTAAATTCTTACGAAATTGCATTTGTGCCTTTCTTATACGTGTAAAATGGTCTCACGTATCAAGAAGTAGAAATAAGACCAAATGCCTAAAGTATAAGTAGAGTCAAATTAGGAAGAAATATAGTAACTAATTCTAGACTCCCTCCCCCAAATACCTCCTGCTTTGCTCTTTGATACAGATTGATATTACATAATATGCTTTGATGGGACGGAATGTTCAGTTTTTTAAAGAGATTCCCTTTATAGTCCCTTCCTCCCTTGTTTATTGTATTGCATATCTGCTCATATTTCCTACCATTACCCATCGGGGATTTTAGAAAATCTCTGTCATTTCCGTTAATAAGAAGTAATGGTTTTGCTATAATATTGATTGAAATTATATTGCATGATTTCTGCAGTAATAAAAGCGAGTGCTGATTATTTGTTAGGTGTGATTTGATTTCCCAGAGAGATAGAGAGAGGGAATCACACCGTTATAGGGCTATGTATCAATCTGCTGAAGTGTTGATCGGGATCCTGGGAAGAGCATACTATTGCATTTTACTATTGTCATCCTTGCATTTATTGGAAACAGATTAACTATTTCAGTGCCAGAGATGTGGGGCTCCTTGCTTACATCTCTGTGGGGGACAAGATGAACCAGGTCGCCATCCATGATTGAGTTACACGTTCAGCTAATACTGCATGCTTTAACGGATCTTTGTAGACTCGCTGCTACGCAGACACGCAGGCCTGGACTGGATATTGGACAAGCCTTTCAGTGGGAAGAAGACTATAGCGCTTGCGTAGGATGCAACCTAGGTCATCAATAGCTGTTATGTGTTTGCATGATGCAAATTGTTCCTGATTTCACTATGTGTATCTGCTAATGTTAAAGCTGCTCTATCACCTTCTATTTTCCATATGGTGACTGGCTCTGCTTGTTTTGCAGTGACTCAGGGGAAGGTAGTTTTTGCTTATCTGAACCTATCGATCACGGTCACCACCAGTGCTCTACTCTTGTGTATGTGCAAGAGTATAGCACTCATGTCTGTGGAGGAACCCCTGACACCATGGGATTCTCCATAGAAAGAGCTTATTCCCCCCCAGCAGTCACTAGTGATGGCTGACGACTTGACAAATAGAAGCTCCACCTTTTTGTCAAGTTTAGGGTACATAAATAAGGCAAAATATAGTCCTTGCTTTGTTACATAGGCCTAAAAAAGACATGTGTCCATCAAGTTCAACCTTCCTCATATTTGTTTTTTCTGTTGATCCCAAAAAAAAAACCAGCTTGAAGCACTTCCAATTTTGCAACAACTAGTACAAAAATTCCCTCTTGACCCAAGAATTGCAGTCAGATTAATCATTGGATCAAGAAGCATTTACCCTACATTAAAATATATATATATCCTTGAATATTCTGTTTTTGCAAGTATGCATCTAGTTGCTCTTAAAACATCAGTACGGACTCTGATAAATCCACTTCTTCAGGCAGAGAATTCCATACCCTTATTGTTCTTACTGTAAAAAACCCTTTCCTTTGCCTTAAAGGACCACCATAATTCCAGGAAAACAAACTCGTTTTCCTGGCACTATAGTGTCTTTAGGCCCCCCCGTCCCCCTCCCCCCACCCTCAGGATCCCACTCTCGCCGGGCTGAAGGGGTTAAACTCTTATCTTTCTCCAGCACTGGGCTCCCTCGGTGCTGGGGAACTCTCCTCCCTCTTCCAACGTCAGCTCTGGATGCGCATGCGCGGCAAGAGCCACTCGCGCATTCAATAAGTCCATAGGAAAGATTTTCACAGTGAGAAGCGCGGAAGCGCCTCTAGCGGCTGTCTCTGAAACTGCCATGTTTACAGCTGCAGGGTTAACAATAGATGGACCTGGCACCCAGACCACTTCATTGAGCTGAAGTGGTCTGGGTGCCCATAGTGGTCCTTTAAACGAAATCATCTTTCTTCCAGTCTAAACGCATGACCTCGTGTCCTATGTAAAGTCCTGTTTGTGAATAGATTTTCCCACAATGGTTTGCATTGACCACAAATATATTTGTATAATGTTATCATATCCCCTCTGAGGCAACATTTTTCTAAACTAAAGAGGTTTAATTTTGTAGCCCTCCTCTGTACTCTTTCTAGTGCCATAATATCCTTCTTTAGAACCGGTGCCCATTATTGCCTAGCATATTCAAGATGTGGTTTTAACAGTGGATTGTAAAGAGGCAAAATGAAATTCTAATCCCAATAAGTGCCCTTTTTCATGCATGACAATACCTTACTGGCCTTACCCACTACTGGTTGACATTGCACATTTGTATTTTAATATCTTTTTATCTGGTTGGAATTTCATAAAGATTTTATCATTTATCAAGATGTTTTGCTTTGTGAGCGGAGCTCCTATACCCCGGCTGGGTATCTCCGTTGGAATATTCCTCAAGCTGGAAAAAAGCGATGTTTAGTGTTATAACCCTTATTCCCCCCACACATCAGACGATACTTGTAGTTAGGACAATGACAACGTTTAATGGGACATGGTGGTCTTTTATACACAAACCCCCAGCAGACCAGCAGGAGGTCTCCATTGTTTACATAGGTAGTCACTCCCTGGTGTCTCTGTATCTAAGATATAATTGAGTCACCTCTCCCTAAATCAATTATCTCCCAAACACAGAACTTCTTACATAAAAAAACAAACAAAATTGTTTAATAAAACAACGCTGAATCTTCACAAGCAATACACAGTTGGAAAGTTCTGATCTGAACGCCCATGCTGGCAAAAGAGCGCCCAGATACATAACCAATTTGTGAAGCGCTACCAGATTAAAGTTCTGTCTGGCCATTCGCTGAATTGTTGGCCAAAATTAGTTCCATAAGTTTACTTCTTACGGATGGCCATTTTACAGGCATTCTGGTGCCATGGAAAAAGGGAGCTCCCCCTGACTTTCTGTGAGCAATTGTTCCTCAAGGTCTGTTGTACCTTCCTTCCAATTAGTGCTCTCCTGGGTGTATTAGAAGTGGGTTAAAACGAAGATGGGACTTGACAGGAGGTGAGGCTATTGGAAGATGATTTGTAGCTATGTCCCACTGAAGTCTTATCTGCTTCCCCCAAATCGTTGAAGTGTAGAATGGGGAAGAGCGCTCTCAATATAAGTCCAGAAGGGAAGGTAGGGAAAGCCAGGGAGAGTGAAATAGTCTTTATGGAACAGTCATACAAGGCCGGTACCTTTTGGGAGGGGGATTGCAGCAAAGTCACTTAAAGCAGGACACTCTCAATAAGGGGCTTCCATTATGAGGCCCATCTTTGACCGTTTGGGGAACCATGAAGGCAAATATGTTGTGCTCAAGTGCATTTGGTAAATCAGCGGCTGGCAATTTGGAAGTTCTCAGGTGAGCAAACATGGCTTGCAGACATAGTATTCTAAATTAGGTCACAATTCTTAAAAAACACCTCAGAGAACCATGTTTGTTGACATATGTACAAATGCTTATAGTTGCACTGAAGATTATTGTGATATTTGGTGCCAGGCATCAAATGTCACAATAATCTTCAGTGCTATTTTGTTTGCTTCCTATATTTTAACTTTGAGCCACCTAGCACAATGTTTAGGTAATGACTATCAGCCAACCCAGCTCTACTTATATAGAAGCACTGAATCCAGCATTACGTGCAAAGTTTCTCTAGAGGCTTTGACAGTATGTTTTACATTGTCCAAGAAAAGGGACAGCGCCTATGCACCAAAACCACTAAATGAGGATGTAGTGTTATTAGTGCATAGAGAGTCCCTTTAATTTGTGCCACCGGGGCAATGACGCGTCATCCATACATGAATGATTGTAAGCTCATGGGCTATATAACTAATCACTATATATAAAAGAGCTTCAAAGGCTAGATTTTAACTCAGAAGCATGGCCCTCTTTACCTATTGCATTGGTCTGTGTATTTTTGTATCTTCTCTCATAATTGTACAGCGCTGCAGAATATGGTGGTGCACTATAAATGACCGTAATAATAATAATATCTAAGGTGTTTATCCACCTTTTTATAACCTATTTCTTCGATGCACAATTTTAAAGGGTATCCAAAACTTCTTCTTAAGTGATGTGTTGACGATTTTTTCTGCAAAACCAATTTCTTTATTGCATGCATTCGTTAGGAACCCTATTCCCTGACACAGTTGCAATTCCTTAAGGAAATCGAGTCGCTTGTTGTAAGATCTATGGGCAGTCATGAAGAAGTATTAAAAACATATTAAAATAAGCCCGGTGCTACTTTCTTACAAGCCGCATTACCTGAATAGATGCTTTTTTGCAAGTTCAGCAATTACAGGGAAGTTAAACAGAAGCTTCAGTGGGTTTAACTTTTGCCGTGCCCTTGACGTGGTTCGGAATTGTCAGTATTCTCATAAAATTCCTCAGCGTTGGCTTCTTCTGTTCTCTTTATTTCCTTAAGTGAACATCTGTCTAATTGTTCACCTCCATTGCTTTAGTGCTTCTCTCATGCTTTCTTTGTTTCCAGACAATAAACTTTATTTTCTTCATAAGAATTCAATCTACGCGAGGGTATTAGGAAGCTTGTTTGCACCTTTCATTTTCTGGATATCGTCCAGATCTCTCTATCTCTCGGTTCATCAGTGGCTCTTGTAACTATGCACAACATGGTTGTTTAGGTTTCGTTATGCCATTGCCTTCTGTGCCTGTACATCTGTTTTGTCATGTTCTCAGACCCCCATTTCCTATCTCTTGGCAATACACAGAAGGCATGTGTGTTGCTGTCTCTCTCTCTCTTTCTTTTTTTGCTTTTCATAACGGACGTAGCGGTTGCGGCCTGTGCAATTGGCCTCTACGGCATCATTTTGCCTGCAACAATGGACAAAGCCAACTTGGTTTGGTTGCACAGCGGAAATGGAATTTGAAAGGGCTTGCTGGGAAGAGATAGAATATATACTTTTTTCTTCTTCTTCACCTCTTCCCTCTTTTTTTCTCTGCTATTGCTGCTATTCCCAGTGGCTTTTTTTTTTCCACAGTTGCAGAACATAACTATTTAACCTTGGAAGAAAAGGAACATCTTAATTATCCCTTTCACCCCTTCAGTGCCAGACGAACGTTCAACCCTCGGGCAATGAAGGATTTCAGATCATTAACTGTAACTGCTATGGATTTTAGAATTTCATTAAGAGGTGAACGACTTCCGTATAGTTTATATCTCCATAAGGAATGTGCAAAGTATCATGATATTAATAGTGTACTAGGTATAATTTTGCTATACATTCATCAAACATACGTTTTAATTAAGTGTGTATCTTTGTCACACTCACCAAATCTCGGCTATAGGCCAAGCTGACTGTTCTTTTACTGACGATGTTGCATCGTTATTGCGGATTTAGCCAGATATGTCACACGTGTAATTGTTTAGCTTCCAATCACCACGACACTGGTTATCCACATGATAATGTTGCTTTCTTGGAGACAAATTGACCCACATAGAAGCATAGCACAATTCCAGAATATATAAAAAAATTATATACATTTTTGAACTTTCATTGTCAATAGACAGCTTCAATCATAGAGTTATTCAGGAAACAAAAAATCATGGACAACTGAGAAGAGACTTCAGATTTTAGGTCACAAAAGCCAGCCTGGTGGGAAGAAAAATCTCTGACTTGCTATATTTTCAGCTTGGGTATTTAATCTCTAAAAATTTTAATCCTCTTGTTGATTCTGCACAATATCCTGTTTAGTGACTAGACCCATCTGATATTGTTCAACCAGTTCCGTCTAACTATTCTGAATGATCATTCCTGTCCTTGTTAAACCATTCCCTATGTGCTGAACTTACATTGTGTATGAACCTGTTGGTTGCCTCCTGCCCTCACCTTTGACCTTCTACATCTTCAAAGTATTCAAGTAACCAGTCCTGTCCACTGGCATAACTGACTTGTTTTCCCATCATTACTTTGCATACTTGTACCCAATGGCTCAGCTATCGACAAATCTGGGCTTTGGTGACCGTTTATTAAATAGTAATTACACTTATATTACCATTCGTTTTGAGGTCCCAAAACAAGATTTTCAGGGGCAAAAATTACTTCAAAGGTTTGTGGGTGGTAGGTGCCTTCGCTTCCTCATGGAAAGAGAGAGAAAAAAAAAACCAATACATCTGTAGCATCATGGAGGAATGAGGTAGGAGTGAAGTAAAACGAAAAGTCCAACAAACTTTATGTGGAGTTAAGAAGGCTCCAGAAAATTGCTCAGAACTTTTCCATAATCAAAATTGACTTAATTATGGAAAGCATTAAAGGGACACTATAGTCACCTGAACAACTTTAGCTTAATGAAGCAGTTTTGGTGTATAGAACATGACCCTGCAGCCTCACTGCAATCCTCTGCCATTTAGGAGTTAAATCCCTTTGTTTATGAACCCTAGTCACACCTCCCTGCATGTGACCTGCACAGCCTTCCATAAACACTTCCTGTAAAGAGAGCCCTATTTAGGCTTTTTTTATTGCAAGTTCTGTTTAAATAAGATTTTCTTATCCCCTGCTATGTTAATAGCTTGCTAGACCCTGCAAGGGCCTCCTGTATGTGATTAAAGTTCAATTTAGAAATTGAGATACAATTATTTAAGGTAAATTCCATCTGTTTGAAAGTGAAACCAGTTTTTTTTTTTTTTTTTTTTTTTAATGCAGGCTCTGTCAATCATAGCCAGGGGAGGTGTGACTAGGGCTGCATAAACAGAAACAAAGTGATTTAACTCCTAAATGACAGTGAATTGTGCAGTGAAATTGCAGGGGAAGGATCTATACACTAAAACTGATTTATTTAGCTAAAGTAATTCAGGGGACTATAGTGTTCCTTTAATTCAATAGACAGTGAAACACCTTTATAGAAGCAGGCAAAGACCTAATAAAGTGCAGCACATTAATGAAAAATTAGATTACGTGCAGGTCTTGTGTGTATAACAACAACGTAGAATGGTTCAGAAAGGTTACCCCGGGATCTAGCATTGCTTTATAATTTGTGCATCCACAAATAAAAAATGCAAGTGTAAGTAAAAACGTCAAAGCATTATTGTTGCAACATTGTTTTTTTTTTGTTTTTGTTTTTTTATACCAAGGGGCATTACTTTTTATTTAAAAGTTTACTCTAAGCACCAAAACAACTTGAGTTAATGAAGTACTTTTTGTGTATAGATCATGCCCCTGCAGTCTCCCTCTTCAATTCTCTGGCATGTAGAAATTAAATTAATGGCTGTGGCTCACAAAGCCAACATGACAAAAATAATATGTAATTTTAATCAGATGTGACAGCACAGTGTGTTTGCTTTAGAAGTTATCTCTTGCTCTGTTCATTGAACTTAAATAACACGCTGGAAGATCCTGCAGGATCTAGCAAGCTATTAACAGAGTAGGAGATATGGAATTATAAATCAAACAGACTGCAAAAAATGGAGATACACACATTAGATCTCTCTTTACAGGCATGTAGGGAGACTGTGATGGTCATATGACTTGTGATTTAACTCTTAAAAAGCAGATAATTCAGCAGTTAGGCTGCAGGGGCATGATCTATACACCCCTTCATTAATCTAAGGTTGTTGTGGTGCTTATAGTGTCCCTTTAAAAAAGTGCATTTAATTATATCATTCCCAGTGTCTGGGTTTACCAGCTGTAGAGTGCATTAAATGTCACTATATTTAATAAAAACGTATTATACTATTCAAATGTTAAATCCGATTTTTATAACATAGCATTTTAAACTGTCTTTCCTTCACCCCCAGTCTGCCTAGAACATTAGTGATCTTGCAATTAATGCCTTGTGTCTCTTATAATAATTATTATTATTTTTACTTTTTGATGTGTCCTTATCCCTACTTGCACAGAAAAAAAAAACAAACACACAAAATGTGGTTAAAGTGTAATACAAATAAACCGTGCTTTTTTTTTTGTGACTGTGGCTAATATTTTGCGGACATTTTTATTTTTCTTCTTTTGTATAATACATAATATAATTTGTCACTTTGTAAATACATTCCAGGCTAAACCCCTGCCAGCATCTGTTAGTGTTTGAAGGATTAATCTATTGCACAGTGCATGTCTGCGGGTTTTTGTACGGCTCGTGACCGCGGCTGTTTAGAAACGCTGGAAGTTGGGTGTCCTTTCTGTGGGGCTAAATATTTATTTTACCCTGGTAATTGTGTTTATTGGTCATTACTGGTTCGGGAACCAGATGTGGGTTTCTGTACACTTAACATAATATAAACTGACTAATTTGTATCGCTAGCTCACTGACTAAAGCCATACTTTGTGTGTTGGGAAAAAAATTAAAGGAGAGAATGCAACAACCACAACAGATGCCGCTGTGCCTGAATGATTGTGCAGATGTTTGTGGTCCTTTTCGCATTCCAAGATATACACTTGTGGTGAATAAATGCATTAAAAGTTCTATTAACCGATAACAATTGGGCTTTGGCTTGCAAAAGGGAATGTCTTATTTTTATTATTGGAAAATATACTTTGCTGATTTCTATTGGTTGTTCAGAACTTCTAAATCCAGGTGTCTGTGTCTGGTTGAAATCAATTGAATGTGGCAAGCATACCTCCCAATTATCCCTGTTTTGGACTTGAATCAGTCTGTCCCTTTTTATTGTAATAATGTCCCTGTTTCATAGTGCCTCCATATTTGTGGTGTGTCTGAGTGTATGACAATGCTTCACACCAGTAATGGGTCTTTAAACTATAGTGTGTGTTTGTGTGTCTCTGTCTGTCTGTCTGTCTGTAAGTCTTTGTTTGTTCTCAAAATTGGGAGTATAGGTCAAAATGGAGTGTTGACAATGGAGCAGGCCCATCTACAAAGAGGTCTAACATGTTCACCTGGTTTTATTTTGGCTAAAAGGAACATATGCTTGATTGTTATTAGCCAGGAATGTCAATGTTTATTGAAAGGGTTATTCCCAAGCACCATGATCATTTCAGTTATTTGATGTGGTCATGGTGCCTAGAACCTGTATATCCAACGTTCTGCTGTGAAACGCTAGATTAACCCCTTCGTTGCCGGAGATGTAACTCTACCTCCGGTAACATCATTAGCCAGCCCAGAACAAAATTCCAGGCTGGCTGATGTCAATACTGTGCAAAGCACCAACCAACCAACAGTGGCATACCCCCCTTTCTCTGCTAACCCTGCCCTCCCTCCAGTCCATTCTCTGTCATCCCTCTGGCGAGCAGGAGTGACATCAGTCAAGGAGGATTAGTCCGAAGGAGAACTTGCCCGTGGCGAGAGAAAATAGGTAAGTTTAAGCCTTTTTTATATGTTTTGTTTTTTGGGGGGGAAGAAGGCACTATGGCAGACATGTGTAAGATCAGTTTCTTGCAAAGTACAGCAGATAAGTCTGATCTATGTTTCACTTTGCTTTTATCTTGCTCTGATAATGGTGAGTGATTAAAGAGGGTGCAGATAGACCACTATGTCCTGAGCTTTGCTGCTGTTAGTGGTACATTGCAGCCCGATGCATCTCCAACATTGTAATATAGACATCATTCAGACACAAGTGCTACCAGTATGAAAGAAAACTAACTCTTGCTTTTTAATCTGTCCTACGATTTTTATTCTGTTTTCCCATTCTGTTCCTTTGGAGTTTGGAAAACCAAATATCCAAAAGATCTTTGTTCTATTCTTCACTATGCCAACCAACCTCAAATGTAGGACGCTCCCATTGGCATCCCACGTGTGGGACTTAAGGATGCATGATGCTATTTTTAAATCCCCCAGCACCAATGTTCTTAGTCTTGAGATATCACACCCAACTTCAGACTAGATTAGAAGATTTTGCTAGGTGACTTCCTACTTGTATCTTTTAACATGCCAATATTTTTTACCTGCTTTCATTAGTCATTCAGTGCCAGACATGGACTATTGCAGATGCACTTTTGAGTGCTGCCAATAAACATTTCCATATATTGTATTCTCCAGCCCATCATGCTCTTAAATCTCAGGATTCCCTTTAGGCTAAGTGAAATTCTTAAACAGCAAGCTTTTAACCCATTCTTTCCAATTTCTGGTTAGGCAGCTTTATTGTTTAAGTGCCCTTATAAATATTTTTGCTTAAGAGGCCCTCTGTTTAAATATATGCACGCTTTCGAGTGAACCGTGGTTATTGATTAAGTAAGCCTTTTGGCCGCCATGTTTTTTTTCCTTTATCAAGCCCTTTAAAGGTGTACATTACTTAGGTAAAGCATAGGAGATGCCAATCTCTTTTATTAGGAGACATCATCTGCGTATAAAACGAGCATTGTGAAGCGTAACTGCGTGTACTCTTTGTCTTATAAATTTACCTGCAGCAATGCATTATTTATCCCTTCTTGTTTATATTCCATTAAAATAAGTATTATGGCTAGAAAGCTTTTAGACTCCAATATGTTGGACCCGTCTCCCCCAGCTATTATATTTTTTGTTTGTATTCCTCCAGGCAAATTAATCAATATTTTCTACCTAGATTTAAAATAAACCGTTTTGGGGCTTTAGAAACATGAATTTTCATTACGGCTTGTTAAATCAAGAAAGCACAAATAATATCACTTTTTGATTTCAGATGTTCAAGTTACTTTTTAAAGCCTGATGTAACCCTTTGAGCATCAAAGGAGTCCAGCATTACATAGGCTTAAAAAAAGACTTGTGTCCATCAAGCTCAGCCTTTCTCAAATCTGTTTTTGCTGTTGATCCAAAAGAAGGCAGAAAACACAGGTTGAAACGCTTTCCAATTTTGCAAAAACACCAGGAAGAAAATCATACTTGACCACAGAATGGCAGTCAGATCTCCTAGACCAATGCTCCGTTATGTTGCCAGCAAGGTGGATGGGCTTAGTATGCCAAGAAGCCCTCCTGTTTATGGCAAGCTTCAAAAAAGGAGCAGGCTGCACCCAAACCCTCATGATGTGAAGAGTTACTCCAAGCGCTATGACCTTTTTACCGGTTTGTAGTGGCCATGGTGCCTGGAGTCCTAATGTGTAGGATATTGTTATAAAAAGTTGCATGTACAGCGTTTAATTCCTCTCCTGCCAGAAGGGTTACTCGACCTCCAGCAGCATCATTGGAGCATCACTAGCCAGCCCGTAAACAGAGTTTGGCATCAAGAGGGAGTGATACCAGTGGAGGAGGATTGGGTATAGGAAGAATTTGGCCTTCATGTTGGAATTGAGGTGAAGTTTAGCTAGTTTCCTTTTATGGGGGGAACAAGGACAGGAAGGGGTTATTTTGACCAAAAACAGTGTTTTCTTAAAACACTATTTTGTTTTGTTTTTTGTTCGGAGTAACGTATTTAACCACATTTCGTTGCACTAGGGGTTAACCCCTGCTCAAGAGTAAGATTATTGTACTATCTTCCTTCCCCTTGTTTTTTGTTTTAACGTATTTAACCATTACAAGCTGGAGTGGCTATGGTGTCTGGAATATCCCTATTAATCAATATTTTCTATAGTCCAATAAACAAAAAAATGCTCTAAAATTAAATGTATTCTAAAAAGAAGAAAAAAAAAATGTTATAGGCGCTTAATTTGCCAAAACGGCAAAATAGCACCCTGGGATCATAAACATTTTTTTCCCCAGAAACTGCATCTTGTGAGGTTTTCTGGAATAGCAGTATGGCTAAGAATGATGTTCTTTTTCAGCTAATTGCTCCTTTTGTTTTTTAATTTAAGCAAGGAGGGATTCATTTGGATCCCGTGCTTGCGATTGATTGCTGGCCGTGACTGCATTGAAGGATCTTTCGAGCTGTCTTCTTTTAAATCATAGCATTTAATAAAAAGTAGTTAGGCAATAGGCACCTATGTACAATATTGTGCTGCTCTGCAGCGTTAAAATGCTACCTCTTGGCAGGGAGCTCTTTTCTTTCTCTCTCGTTCATTCAAATGATTTACACTCTCTGTGGACATTTCATATTAAGCAAGCGGACTCGGATATATTCCACAGCACATTAAGTGTAATGTGATACTCTGATCCAAGTTTGCAGTTATTTATCATTTGACTTTCCATATTTTCTTGTTGCAGCACAAAGCTAAGGTAGAAGTGATGATCTTGGATCTGGCCTCTCTACGCAGTGTGGAAAATTTTGCCGAAGCCTTCAAGAGTCGAAATCTGTAAGTGCGGGTGAATTGGATCTTAAAACAGATATATTGTGCCAAGTCTTTGGCTGTTTAAAACAAACTAGAGTTTGTATAATGCACATCTCTTTTAGAAATATATATATTTATGTGTGTAACGCATATATAAAATCACTTAAGTATAAACTAGCTTCAAAGTTCCCAAAAGTATCTAAATGTTTTGTTTGTTTTCTTAAATACCTGACTTAAAATAATGTTGTTGTTTTTTTTTGTTAGTATGATTGAGTGTATAGTCATACAATGCCTAATCCTGCCCCAGTGTTTATATACCCCATCTTTTGGCAGGTCCTACTCTAACAACCTAATGACTACTCTTATGAGTTCAACCCATGTTCATGGGCCTTCGATCCTCCTGGGTCTTTGTGCAGTGCAAGGTTATAGAGGGACCGTGCTGAGGCACATGTAAGAGAGAAGGGTTATAAACCAAAGGAGTTGGTCAGGAACCAAGTTAACTTTGTGCTAAAGAGGGCCCCTGGAGAATAGATGTCCCAAGTAAGTGAGTTAGCCAGTGGTTTTATTTATAGCAGTTTATGTTCTGATGGAATCTCACACTAAAGAGAAAAATATGCTCCTGCATATTCTGAAAAACCCTTACAGAAATATGTTATGGCGTTCTTTAAACTATGATTTAAAAGACTCAAGTATAATTCTATAGTAGGAAAAATGGTTTTGGTACTAGTCTACACAGAAAATATGATTCTAATACTCTCCCAGACTTTACAAGATGGTTAAGGTTCTCTCCTATATTAGAGTAAAGGTTTCTGACACTCTTTCAACCATGAAAGAGGATGCCAGTGGTCTCCACAATGAGGGGCAATAATTGTGGTGCTCTTCTAAACTTGGAAAGATAATTATGGTACATTCCTGACATAAGGCTGGTGATAATAGTACTCTCATAATCTAGACCAGGAATAGGCAACCTTTTAGCAGCACTGTGCCAATATAGGATTGTGATGTCCCGTAGCGTGCCGGTCCTATTTTTTTTTTTAATTGAGGTGTGTATGTTGCCGTATTCTGCTTGTGTTATTTATACTGTAATTGCTTTGTATCTTTATATTTGTGCGTATGTGGGCTGTTATATTGTATATTATTATTTTTTATTATTATTATTGCCATTTATATAGTGCCAACAGATTCCGTAGCGCTTTACAATATTTTGAGAGGGGGGATGTAACAATAAATAAGACAATTACAAGAAAACTTACAGGAATAATAGGTTGAAGAGGACCCTGCTCAAACGAGCTTACAGTCTATAGGAGGTGGGGTATTAGAAACATTAGGATAGGAAATATCAAGTAGGAGTGAAGCATGATTCGTTTGTGTTCATGATTCGTTTGTGGTATCGTGTATGATACCTAGGAATGTGGGCTGTGTAGATAAAGGCTACTTGTGGAATTATGTGTGTGTGTGTGTGTGTAGATGGATTTGTCATATTGTGTATTTGATAGTGTGTGTATGTGAGGGGCTGTTTGGGGTATTCTATGTGAGAGGCTGCATGTGGGGTCGTGTGCATGTATGTGGATTGTTAGTGGTGTTGAGTTTGTGTGGATTGTGTGCATGTTTGTGTGTGGGCTGTTTGTATTATTTGTATGAGGGGCGGGTTATCCTGCATTTCTGTGTATATCTAGCAGTGTGGGTGACTTCCCTGGGGTCCAGCGTGGACAATGCTGGTCAGGTACAGGTCAAGGAAAGGAGCTGCAACAGCCGCTGCGGGCTGCTCTACTCCAGTGTGGATTCCCATTCACAAGTGCTGGGAGGAAGTGATCTATGATCACTTTCTCTACGTGCTACAAGGCATAAATTGAGGATTGTTCTTCACCACCTTTTCGTATTAGCAGATATCTGAAGTTTCACTGAGACTCCTGATAGGACAGAGCCTGTTTGGCTCTAACAGCCTTGAGTGCCGTACAAATACACCTTGAGTGCCGTGCATGGCACTCGTGCCGTAGGTTGCCTACCCCTGATCTAGACCAAACAATGCCCATGCTCTTTTCCTACATTAGAGCACATAAATCTGTTGCTTTTATCAAGGAAACCGAGTTTTCAATATTGCTGCTATCCCAAAACATGACTGCTATAAACCTCTGAACTGGGATACAAGAATTTCAGAGTAAAATATAAAGATCATTTCCATACTCTTTTAGACTATACAATAATGTCCCATACTTCTTCCGTAGACTGATTAGGAGAATACCAGAGTACATCATTTGGTATTTATGTAACAAAGTAAATAGTTAAGTAATTTGTAGCACTTCTCATGGTTAGTTTTTTCGGTTTGATACATTTATTCACACTGTATATTGGCATTATTGTAGTAGGACACCCATCTGCTCCTCTGGAACTCTGATACATTCAGAGCAGTGTGCCCTGGGAATGAGTTTTGATTCATTCATACACAGCACATTGTGAGTTCTATGGCTGTGCCCTATTCTAATGCACCCATAAAGGCACAATATTGTAGGGTTTCATCACTGGATTGCAGTGGATTGGAAACCCAGTTGCAAAATTAAAGCAGAAATTCAGGGGCGTTGCTATTCTCCAGAAACATCTTGGGCTTGAGCTCATGGAAAAATCTCTACTTTAACAAAAAGGTGGGGATATGACATATCCACCTCTGTTAAATATACTCTACGCTCTATCTCCTTGAACGCTACACAGCTGATGCTCTCCAGGTTGTCAATAAACACATACTCAGAAACAAGCACATTCAGCCAGGTATTTAGGGTCATCCCGCCATGCTACCTTTCTAATAGAGGAATGTGCAGCAAAGTTGGGCTCCCAAGCACGCCTTCCCTACAGTTACCTTGCATTATACAAATTATCTTACTTTTTGTATTAGACGGCTAGGCTATTTTGAGTGAAATAAATTATAATACATTTTATAAAAACAAAAACTACAAAACACAATTATCTCTACCTGTAGACATCCAGGCTGAAGAGTTCCAAATCTGGAGCTTCAGCCCCCAAAGGTCCCCAGTAGCAACTACAATGCAAAAAAAAAAAAAAGTAACTGAATTGGGAAAAATCCTCAGTTAGGCTATATCCATGGCTTGGCTAGTTTAGCTTGAATCGTGTAATTTAGTTTTCAATTGAGTATAAATTGGTGATTAGTAAATAAACCATTGTGAAGTATTTTGCTGTGGTGCTTCCTGAGATACTCACGCAAACCCCAAAATGCCCTGTTCTTTTATGAAAATAGCAATTAACAATTTGCTGTGCTGGAAGGAGTTTGGACACTTGCAAGCATGGCAACCCAAGTTAAATTTCCATCATGTGTATCTAAACTGA
This sequence comes from Pelobates fuscus, assembly GCF_036172605.1. Taxonomy (NCBI): domain Eukaryota; kingdom Metazoa; phylum Chordata; class Amphibia; order Anura; family Pelobatidae; genus Pelobates; species Pelobates fuscus. Next base: position 29,526,323 of record NC_086328.1, read on the forward strand.
CAAAGCTTGTAGTGAAATTACGTGGGACAATGTCACTCTTCTGCCAAGCATAGTGACAATACATCACAGAACTTAACTACGGAAAAGGAGAAGCAAGTATGGAATTACTTTTTTTATTTGCAAGTTGCTTATGTCAACCACTAGCCATGAAATGATAAATGAGGCATTACTCCTTGCCTAACCCCTACCCCTGAAGAATTTTAATCCCCAAACTGACATGAGCATGGAATGTTGGGATACTGCACAGAGACATGCTTGCCTTCTCAAGGAGAATCCTTTGACTAATTATGCCTTGATCCTTTAAATGAGTCACATAATGAAATATATGTCTGCTACGCATAGAGTCCCAAGAGAATGAACCCTGGGAATTAATGCCTTGCAGGCTTCTGATTCTGGAGAGATTATGGTCTTCATCAGCTTACCTCTCACCCTGTCTAGTGACCTCAGAAATACAGAACAGGGAAGTAGATATTAATCGTTGACCTAGCTATTTCTTCCCCGTTCAGCTGTAAGCCCTTTTTGACGAAACGTTCCTTCATTCTAGAGTTATTTTTTTTATTTTTTTGTATCTGCCTTTTTTCTCTTTCACTCAAATTCTTTCAATAGAAGAACCACTCCTTCCATGAAGGAATGCAAGTTGGCCTGATTTGACTCCTAGATGGGTAATTTGATGTGGAGGCATATGTGTCATTCTGCACCCTATTAAACATTGCACTTGATCCACAGCAGATGAAGTGATGCTCGGTATATTAAAGGGAGTTTACATTAGTGACTAGGAACACCTCTAGTGGTCACTCCTCAGACAACCACTAGAGGTGCTTTCTGTGCAAGGAGACACTCAACGTTTCCCATAGATATGCATTGATTTAATATATCTCTATGAGGCGATGCTGATTGGTTTCGGGGTTCCTGCATCTCTTGTGCAAAGAGAACTTGCCAGCATTTTGGTTCTGGATTGCCCTTATGGGTAGGATCAGTCTGATGTGCAGTGGTATTGGTTTACTCTGCAATGGCACAAGTGAGCAAAACTATTTTGAGACCTGAGCAGGGATTTACTGTAGGGCAAACTGTTTCTCTAAGCTTTTGGCAGTTCTTAGAGTTCTCATATTCATTGTTTATCAAGGAAGCATGGCCTCCTCCAGAGTCAGTCCAATCCAATGATCCTTATAGAAGAGCCCCTTCCCTTCGAAGAGTTGTCCGTATGTTTAACCGTGCTTGGTAAACAAAACCGCTATGTTTTTACATTTTATCGTTAATTTTACAGGACAATTTCACCCAGGCTGCTTTATTGAGATGAAGTGGCCTGAGTGTCTGTTGTAGTCGTTTAAAGGGAAAAAAAAACACACCCAGCTAAACATTGCATTTAGCATGCCATGCTTCTTTAAGGATTATTAAAACAAAGGAAATTGGTATATTTCTTTTTTGTTTCTTTCTTTCTTTTCTTTTTTTTTTTTTTTTTCTTATAAATGGAATTTTTGCTTTTGAAACCTTGCCAGAGCTTATTCTCAAACGAATACGCAGATGACATTTTTGTGCCCGCAGGCTCTGAGAATTGTAAGCACTCCATCTCGGTGCCAGATCCCGTGCTGCCAAAAGCCCGATTGCAGCTTTCTTAATATTATCATATCACTCTCAGGGTGCGGAGGCCAAATATTGTGCAAGATATCATGATTTTACGGCTTCCACTGCTGTTATGGTTGCGGTGTGGTTGAGTTGAGTCTTGAGCGTCTGCCAAATTGCTTTCTTTAAAAATACAATTAATAGCACAACTTTATTTAGCTGTGAAAATTACAGTGACGAGGAATTTTCCTCTGCCAGATAATTGCCATCTCAACTGTCGTTTGACATTATTGTTAACCCATCACTTCCCAAAGAGCTTGTCATTTATATTATCATCCTGTTGTGTTTTTCCATGTGTTTATATTTTCAGTCTTAAAGGAATACTTCATTAGTTTCTTTTCTTTTCTGTTTTTTTTCTTTCAATTCATTAGATCAACCCCAGAGAAAACATGCATGCAATATTTTCTGCATGTTTTTTCTGGGGAGGGGGGGGGGGGGGGAGGGAGGGGTGTATGTTTTAAAAAAGTTTTTACAATCCTGCAGATCTGGTGTCTGCAGCCTTTTGCAAGTCCTCCCCTCTTTACTCAAATTAGTGTGCTGGAGCAGCAAGTGTGCTGGCATGATTGTGGCTGTCCTATGCTTCTCAATGAGCTATAGGACAGCATGTTTTGTACACATCTGACTTCTCCATGTCTTCTTCTATGTCAAGGCTCTTGTTGGTAGGATATATGCTAATCTCATGTACAGTTTATGGAGGGAAAGAAAATAAAAACAAAGAAAAAAAAATAAAAAAATTAATAAAACAAAATGGTGTGTGTGTATGTATGTATATTTGTATGTATATATATATATATATTTACACACACACACTCAACATGTGTAGGATGTATCCTTTTTTTAATCTATCTATTGCAAACTACTTGTGTATGTTCTGGTTAATGATCCACTTAAAGGGACACTATAGTCACAAATACAATTTAGCCTATTGAAGCAGTTTTGTTTTTTTTATGTAGCCCATGTCACACCTCCCCAGGCTATTAACAGAGCAGGATATAAGAAATTCTAAATTAAAAAAAAGTTGCAATAAAGGAAGTCTAAACATTAGATGACTCTTTACAGGAAGTGTTTAGGAAGGCTGTGCAAGTCACATGCAGGGAGGTGTGACTAGGGTGCATAAACAAAGTGATTTAGCTCTTAAATGGCAGATAATTGAGCAGTGAGACTGCAGGGGCATGTTCTATACACCAAAACTGCTTCATTAAGCTAAAGTTGCTTTGGTGACTATAGTGTCCCTTTAACACTTTCTTGGAACATATCTTTTTTTATTTTAATATTACATTATATTTTAGAGAAATGCCAGGCCACCCACACACATAACTTAAAGCACTGCAGTCAGTTTGCGGTGGGACCAGTAAGAGAAAGTATAATCTCTGCACAGACTCAAGTTGATCTCACAAACTAACATACGATACAAATAATTTTCAATATAATCCCATGATGTTTATTGTGGAAAGGTGAGCTACATTGTTTTTGGAAACATTTACTAAGCCCTAAGTAATTCAAAATCCATGCTTCAAGCCCTCTGGAGCGCATCAATTCTCCTACAGAATAATGTACTGGATTTTTTTTTTTTTTTTTTAAATAGCTAGGTTATTAGTTTGTGCAGTTAAATTAAAATGTACTTGTATTTCTTAGTTATATGCTGGTGGGTTTTCTTTTTGGTTTGTTTTCTGTTCTTTGTAGGAGAGAAACAGAACTGCATTCTCCTTAGGTTTTACAGAGTACTGGAGTCATTATTCCACAAAATAAAGCAGTGGATCTGTGAAAAATGATTTCACCAACATAGTCTGAAAAAAAACCAACAAAAAAAACAAACAATTCTTGACAGATAATTTTTATCCTCTATAATAATAACTGATCTAAAACTTTTATGGTCACTAATTATCAGCACATTGGAACCATGAGAATCTATCCACAGCATGTTCCCATATCACAATATACCATCAGCATGTTCCCATATCACAATATACCATCAGCATGTTCCCATATTACAATATACCATCAGCATGTTCCCATATCACAATATACCATCAGCATGTTCCCATATCACAATATACCATCAGCATGTTCCCATATCACAATATACCATCAGCATGTTCCCATATCATAATATACCATCAGCATGTTCCCATATCACAATATACCATCAGCATGTTCCCATATCACAATATACCATCAGCATGTTCCCATATCACAATATACCATCAGCATGTTCCCATATCACAATATACCATCAGCATGTTCCCATACCACAATATACCATCAGCATGTTCCCATACCACAATATACCATCAGCATGTTCCCATACCACAATATACCATCAGCATGTTCCCATATCACAATATACCATCAGCATGTTCCCATATCACAATATACCATCAGCATGTTCCCATATCAAAATATACCATCAGCATGTTCCCATATCACAATATACCATCAGCATGTTCCCATATCACAATATACCATCAGCATGTTCCCATACCACAATATACCATCAGCATGTTCCCATATCACAAAAAGTATCACTTTATGGAAAGGTGAAAAAGTGATGCCAATCTTCATTCTTTTGGGTGCGCAAGCCTGCTGGGTTATTTTCGGTTGGTGACATGGGCCCTATTGCTGCTATACAGTTGATAATCCAAATGGCTAAAGAGGACATTATTGTTGTAGTGATGTGACCAGGGAAAAAGCTATACAAAAACATGTTGACTTAATTACTACCGGGAGGGTGTTATGTACCCAAACTTGTTTTTAATGCATTTACATACCTCCCAAGTGTCCCTTATTTAGGAAGGACAGTCCCTACTTTGAACCTAAATCCCTCTATCATTCTTTTTTTATCATCATATTCCTCTTTTCTAGGAGCTCCTTATTGTTGGTCAGTGCCATCTTAACAACATTATGGGCCCCGGGCAAAGCAGTGCACTTGTCCTTACAGGAATAAAAATGTTAATTATCGATAAAATTAAGCTTATATTTATTGGTACCTCCAATAAATGCAATACATTCATACAATACAAACAGACAGACCGGTGAATACACACACAGACAGACCGGTGAATACACACACAGACAGACCGGTGAATACACACACAAAGACTGCTGAATATACACATGGAATGCAGAATATACACATGGAATGCAGAATACACACAGAATGCAGAATACAAACCGGCTGCCGTAAACACACAGAGGCCGCTGAATACATACACATAGACTGCTGAGTACACACACACAGACTGCTGAATGTATACACATGGACACCTGAATGCTTACAAAAACTGCTGAATACACACAGGCTGCTGAATGCACACACAGGCTGCTGAATGCACACACAGGCTGCTGAATGCACACACAGACTGCTGAATGCACACACAGACTGATGAATACATGCACAGACTGCTGAATGCACACAGATAGACAGCAGTGAGGGGTGCATTGTTTGTGTATGTGAGGAGTGCAGTGTGTGTGTGTGACAAGTGCATTGTGTGTTTGTGAGCGGTGCAGTGTGTGTGTGAGAGGGGTGCTGTTTATGTGTGTGAGGGGTGCTCTGTGTGTGTGTGGGGGGTGCTCTGTGTGTGTGTGAGGGGTGCATTGTGTGTACATGTGAGGGCTTCAGTGTGTGTGTGTGTGTGTGAGGGGTGCTCTGTGTGTGTGTCATAGGTGCTGTGTGTGTGTGGGGGGGGGGTGCATTGGGATAAAGTATTTTTAGTAGTTTTATTTAAAATTATTTTTTTATAAAACACCTCATGTCCTCATGTTCTTACTTTGGTGAAGGAGGGGAGACACTGCCAACCCTGGTGGTCCGGTGGTAAGTAGTGATAAGTAGGCCCTTAGAGGGAGGGACCAGGGAGGCATTTTTTCCCGCGTGCATGCTGTGTCTGAGTGTTGCCGAGGGAACACTCCGACACAGCATTCTGCTTGCGGGAGGAGTGAATACAGCCTGCAGCCAGAGTAGCTGCAGACTGTTTTCACTCCTCCAGCAAGCAGAATGCTGTTTTGGAGCGTTGCCGCTGCTCTAATGAAGGGCCTTTGGGCCAGTGAGGGAGATCTTTTGAGCATTTGAGCAGAGCCGGCTCTGGGTGGGCCAGCAGGGGAGGTCAAAGGATCTCCCCTGTTGGCCATAGCACATGGGTATCGCGCTGGGGCCCCTATGCTTGTGGGGCCACCGAGCAACTGCCCAGCGTGCCCATGCGGAAAGATGGCCCTGTTGTTGGTGTGTCTGAATGTATAACAGAGCTCCACAGCAATAATACTACCAGTAAGGTGTCTTTAAACTACAATAAATTTGTTTAGAAATCACTCTGTTTAAATAACATACATTGTTCTTGTTCTAAATTACATTTTATAAATTGTTATTAGTAAATTGCCTAAAATGTATCAGAGCAGCCCTACACCTGGACACATCCATAAAGTTAAAGTGTCCATATCTATCCCTTTAAATATTGGGAGATAAGCATTCACTATGCTTTAGATGCATTTGTGCCAATATACTGAGCTCCTAGGTAAGGAGCGAAAACCGGTTTAGGAAAAGGGGCATTTTAGGTGGTTTAATGACATCTCCCTGTTGCGGCAATACAATGGTATATTCCTTGGTAGCCCATCAATCATCTTTGGGGAATGTGACAAGGACATCTGTGATGTCTACTACAGGCTACTCAGATTTGCTTCTTTAGTATAAAGATTTTAACTGGCATCATGCACACTTCACTCATCCTGCCCTTACTGATATCGCCAACCAAGTTGCCTTTAAAGATAATGGATCCAAATGATTCATGGTCTCTACACACTGAGCTGACACTACATTCTGTGTGTGTGTATATATATATAGTGATAGTGTAGTAGTGCAGGGTTAAACTGTAGTGTAAGGTGCCATGCTTAGTGTGGTGTGTTTGGGTAAAGTACTGGTTTACTGGAGGTCTCTCCTGTAAGGGCAACACTGGAGATGTATGTGAAAATGACATTTCCAAAGAGCGGTAATTACAGTTAGACATAATTTCAGCAGGTGTACAACTCCCACTAATATCAGGCAGGCATGTCAGGGAATAAGTGCACGGATCATATGACAAAATAACAGGTAATCATGATATATATATATAATTGTGACTAGCATAGAATCCTTTCCATGTGAACAGAAGCATGCAGCTGTTAGAGGCTCTCTGAACTCTATTAAAAGTGCTGTATTTCTCCTGGGAATCAGAAGAACGGGTTGTCATTGGAAAGAGAAACGTTACTAATACATATAATGCCTTTGTCAAAATGATTTGACCATGGTCTTTAAAAGCACTCATCTGTAACCCTTGGGCAAGATCACAATTTTTTTTTTTTTTTTTTTTAAAGAATCGTTTTACCAGTCGTTTCCCAGCCTTGCAACCGACGGAGATAATTCTACTCCAATAAATCAAGAGGCACAGCATCCGTAATTAACGGGTAGCTTGCGTTGTACTCTTACATTTGGCTCTGTTCTATTTGTGTTTGTGTAACAAATGTTTGGATATTAAACAACAGGAATCCGGGGCCCCAATTAGCAAAGGAAATAGTTTTATCTATTAAAAGAGTTTATACTTTCGTAGTTTGTCCACAACGGAATAAATGCTTCCGTTAGCGGTGGGGGTGCGGGAGAGGAGTGGGGAGGAATGCATGGGTATATGTCCTTCGTCAGCAGTACTTGTGGTTTGTTTTTGGTCAAAAGACAACAAGCCACTTTTAGTCTAATTAAAAGGGATCACACAAACACATAGAGCCTTAACGTGTCAATATTTCAAGGATACATGAAGTGGTGGAGTTACTCTACGGGTTATTTTGGTCACTCTATCTGGCCATACTGTGTTTAAAGAGACACATAACTTTCTATAAACTGCACTATTGGAAATCACTTATAACTTATGTTAACATTCTTTTCTTCTATAGCTCATTGCAATGTATATTAAGGATTTAGCAATAGGCAACATAATCCAGTTAAATTCTGGCATAGCCAAGGCATGCATCGATTCAGGAGGCTAAGGCCTCGAATGCATGGGTATTGCACGAGCAATATTTTTTTTATTTATTCAGAACCACTTATGACATTAACAGCCACACATAGACCATTTTAAATAAGTGTAATTAAAGTGTCTTTAATAACTATTAACATTACATGACTATAATCGATAATTATGAGTGCGTGGACACTAAGGCCAGTGCTGATTGTGTGACAATCACAACATGTTGATTACAGAAACACTTTTTTACATAGCCATAGCCCACATGGTGTGTTTCCGCTGTCTTGCTCACAGCATGTCCACTGAATCTACATCCTGACAGCAGGTATACACCATACAGGGGACCACGCTGCCAACTGCTAATGTAAAATTAAGTGTGTCTCACTGTATGAGCAATAGGCATCTGTCAGCGACCAGATCCTCTGTCTTAATTCAGATTGAAGCCAGAGCGTTCATAATGATAAACCATGTATTATGGGAAAATAATTCATGAGTTCTGCCCTTATCAAAGTTACTAACGACCTAATCACAGCTAAATACAAAGGCCACTACTCCATACTAATTCTTCTTGACCTCTCAGCGGCCTTTGACACCGTTGATCATGCTCTCCTTCTTCAAACTCTTCAATCACTTGGTCTCTGTGACTCTGTCCTCTCATGGTTTTCCTCTTATCTCTCCCAACGCTCATTCAGTGTCTCCTTTTCTAATGATACCTCCTCCCCTTGCCCTGTCTCGGTTGGAGTTCCCCAAGGCTCCGTCCTTGGTCCCCTTCTATTTTCTCTTTATACTGCCTCTCTTGGCAAACTTATTACCTCTTTTGGATTTCACTACCACCTGTACGCTGATGACACCCAGCTATATCTCTCCTCCCCGGACCTCTCCCCTGCCGTCCTGCAACGTGTCACTGCTTGCCTTTCTTCCATCTCTGACTGGATGTCATCCCGCTTTCTGAAACTCAATCTCTCAAAAACTGAGCTCCTTGTCTTTCCTCCTCCTAATACTGATCCTCCTCTTTCGCTCTCCCTCCAAGTTTGTGGTACCAACATCAGTCCATCCTTGCAAGCGCGCTGTCTTGGCGTCATACTTGACTCTGGTCTCACCTTTGAGCCTCACATCCAGCATGTTGCCAAATCCTGTAGATTCCATCTTAAAAACATAGCCCGCATCCGCCCCTTTCTTGCACCAGATACTACCAAGGAGCTTGTCCATGCTCTAGTAATTTCCCGCATGGATTATTGTAACCCTCTCCTGATTGGTCTTCCCAATAGCTGTACTGCACCTTTACAGTCTGTAATGAATGCTGCTGCTAGATTGATTTTCCTCTCTAGTCGTTTCTCTCACACCTCACCCCTCTGCCAGTCCTTACATTGGCTTCCTGTATGCTATAGGAGTCAATTCAAGGTACTAACTCACACCTATAAAGCACTGAACAACTCTAGCCCCTCTTATATCTCCTCACAGATCCATAGGTATGTCCCTTCTCGGTCTCTCCGTTCTGCCCGTGACCACCTCCTGTCCGTTGTCCACACTCGTACGGCCAACTCGCGCTTGCAGGACTTCTCACGGGCGGCTCCCTTCCTATGGAATAGCCTGCCTACCGCCATCAGACTCTCCCCTAGTCTTGCATCTTTTAAGAAGTGCCTTAAAACCCATCTCTTTAGGAAAGCTTATGGCCTCCAAGACTAACCCTTACCTCACATACCTGTCTCTTGCCCTCTCCTAAAGGGCAGCCCACCTTATTTGATTGTAAATTCCTGTCCTAATGTGTTTTACACCCCACCTCCTATAGAATGTAAGCTCGTTTGAGCAGGGTCCTCTTCAACCTATTGTTCCTGTAAGTTTATTTGTAATTGTCCTATTTATAGTTAAATCCCCCTCTCATAATATTGTAAAGCGCTACGGAATCTGTTGGCGCTATATAAATGGCAATAATAAATAAAAATAAATGAGTTCTGGAGACCAACCCAAAGTCAGATAGTTTTTTAATGTCTCCAAAATTGTGAGATGGCATTAATTTCTCTTAATACCTGTGTCTATGTTATACATATTTTATATTACATGATTTATTGTAAAATTAGGGTAATGAATAGGGTCGGAGTTAGGGCTAGAGTTACTTTCTGATCCAGGTTTATTGGAGTTATACACCCAGGCATTAGATGAATTATAAGGCTGATGCCATTAATTCAACTCATCTACCACTAATGATATGTAGGGAAAGGAGAAGGGGAGACAGAGTAATTCTCTCTCCACGGTTCCTGTAGTGGCATTTCATAATGTGGTGAGTTGAAATGGTAGCTTCTCCAAATAGTACACAATTGGAAATCATGATCTGGCCATTAAAATAATTGGAAAATCATGTTTAAACAAGCCCAATCTCTCTCTCTCTCTTATACTGTAACTAAATCCCCATTATTTTTTACCTAAGTCAGGCTTTTTGAAAACTTTTGTAGGCTTGAAATCTAATATACATTTATATAATACACACGCACATATACAGATAATAGTATAAGCGTTACTGTTCATTACTGTACATTTCTCATATAGCTTTTCTCAAATAAAACTCTTTTTTTTTTATTAGGATAGGGAATCGTTCCATGTCCATCTTTGTCAGTTTGAGATTTACGCTGACACTCTTAGTTGCCCTTGATACTTGTGCAGTAATTCACACACTCATCCAGCTGCCCCGGTGGATAACATACATTTCTATATTTCTTAATTTAAACCCCATCGTCACTGACCCAGCAGTTGCTTCCATAAAAGCCTGGCGCAGTTGTTATGTAGGCAAAACTGTCAATACAAACAGCATGGGGATCTGTATAAAACATATTTGCCCTTCCTTCATTTCCCTCTGTGAAGATTATGTTCCGGATTATGGTTACATTGAAGCATGGCTTTCATAATCATCATTCAGATCGAAACCTGGGAACAAGATGATGACCTCTCCGGCTAGTTTATAGTACCCTCTTTAATTGCACAGAGACCCTTACCTGCAATAGCTGTAGGGCAAATTATTAGTGTAGCCAGCATTTAAAATGTCCTTGGTGGATTATAGAGCTAGTTAACCGCATAATAGAGGGAATTCAATCTGAACACACACACTATTAGGAAAAACACATACATGTAGAGATAGATTCTTCTTCACGGTTCTAGCAACCTATTTAGGTCTGAAGAGCGTAGTAAAATATAGTAATTTAGGGAACTGAAGTGGTTAAAAGAGACATTAATTTGAGTGTGTGAAGTCCTCATTGTTCTAAGCAATGCAGAGGCAGAGTCACTGCTCGGCCGTCAAAGAGCAAATTTAAAATCAGTCCTTGTCCCTCACGTATTGCGGGTCAGCCTGGAGATCCAGCTCTTGAAATAATTCAGGTGAGATTTCTGATAGGGTTACTGAAAGGGGTCACCTTAGGATAACATGAGCAGATAGTGTTTGAAGCTGCATGGCCTGAACTTGTTTGCTTTAACAGGGGACCTGGCTTTCTCTGTGCAAGTAGTGAACCTTTCAGTTACATTTAATTTTTTTTCTTGTTTTGTGATAAAAGCCAACAGACAAAGAGAAGGGACGGAGGGAGGAGGTGACGTGGAGCAGGCAGCTGCTCGAGGGAGCTAGGGGGATACAATTCAGGTGCTCCCATTTAATTTCTGTTGGACAGCCTAGAACATTTCTATCGAGAGAGACAGTGGGGTCACTTGACAAGTAACCAAGAGCAGATCACATCTCTCTAGTCACCTTGTCTTGACAATCGGGTTAAATCACTCAAAGCTTGAATGTTCACGAGGACTCATATATCTATCTATTGAGTTTCAGCAGGCCTTTATATCCTGCTGTTTTTTCATATGTAATATATTTCTTGAAATTCTTCATTTTTGACATGTAGTCAAGCGTTTACAAACACGAACGCATATCAGAGGCAAACATTGCATGCGTTATAATAAAGTAAATTAAAGCATGACTTGCTTTAATAAATAGAGAGTAATCAAGGTTTAAATAACATTTGTCATGTGTTGTTTTACAAATTATTATATGTTTTTTTATGTTTGGGTTGGTATTCAGGAGAGCTTAAGGAACCATCAAATGCACCAAAACCACTGAATCTCAATGAAGTCAGCTGGGTGAAGTGGCCCTGTAGTTTTAACCATTCAATGTAAAACATTACTGTTTTGTAGAAAAGCTGACTTTGAAGGATTAAAAAAAAAAAAGGGAATTGGGGGCACACCTTGAACATGCATTACTTAATTTTCTCTCACGTTAAAAATAGTGCAGGCCCTACCAGTATTGTGGGGTAGTGGCAGGATTAACATGACATGGCTATAAGGTGGAACTGAATCCCCATATTTGTTTGCTTTTTAAGCAGCCTTGTAAAATGTAAAACTGTGTTTTTGTGTGTGTGCTGTTCCTTTGTCTGTACCTTGCAGGGTTAAACACATCTCTAGTGGCTGTCTGCATAAGAGCCACTAGAGGGGTTTCCAATGCAGCAACTATGAAGCTCATGGGAGAACATTAAACTCAATGGTTTTCTATAAGAAGCATTTGATTGGGTGTTTGTCCGCAACACTCAACTTGCATGTCACCCCAAATGCTTCTCTGTGTGGAGTATTGGATTGAACCAGAACCCTGGAGGTGGGAGCAGGAGAGGGTAGCAGGGCTGGTGAGGGAATAAAACTAATTTGGCACAAGGACACTATAGCATTAGGAATACGGTTTGTATTTTTGACGCTGTAGTGTTCCATTAACATTTGGAGACTATTCTTTATATATATCTACCAAAGTCTGGCAGCCACTGAAAGCAAGTTTGTCTATCCACTGAAACACGTAATGAGTATTATATATGGCTAACTCTGATCTTGCCCAGCTACTTTGGTAATGTAAATACAATGTGATTTCTATTTTAGCATGCTCATTAGGAAAGAGATCCCACATACTTTCATATGGTATTCCTAAAAATGTGAATTGCTGGGAATTCGAAATGAGTTTCAAATTATAGGCCAAAATATTTTTCAGTTCCGCAAAATTAAAATTAAAAATTAAATGTTAAATTCTCAACAATTCACACTCTAGTAAATAGGACTTTCATGTCTATTTAATATCAAATCCGTAAAATTTATTTTATGTCTCCGGTTCAGGTAACTGAAATATTTTAATGGTTCACCCTGTAATACAATAATACAATTATAAAAATCTTGATACAACCTACTGATCTTCTGGGGTCGTAGAGAGGCTTTGTCTCAAGGTTTTGTTTTCTACAGAGGCCTTTGTCAAGTTGACAGATTGGTAAAGGACTCTGTGTGGGCCAAAATGTTGCACATTCAGTTTTTAATAAATCTGCCTTATTAAAGAAACATTGTGTGCCTGGACCTACTTTCTACTAATATCTACTAAATTGGGTTTCCCCAAACCTGTCTTTGATGCACCTGGTTTTCACTGTGAGAAATCTCTATCTTTAAATCAACACTAATATAGTTTGAGCAATTCTAATAATTCATTATTTAGTGGGGAAAACATAATGTTGATATTATTGTTGAAATGATACACGATGGCGAAGTTTTCCTGGTGCTGTGCTAGAGAATTTCTGCTATCCAGTGTATAGATCAGTGATGGCGAACCTATGGTACGCCGAGCCCTCCCTGTGGGCACGCAGCCATAGGTTGCCAAAGGATGCTCTCTCCTGCAGGGCTGGTGCTATCCTTCACAGACTGGTGGGGAGATCTGAGATCTCCCTCACAAGTCCGGAGTCACATTGCTGGCAGGGGAGGGAGAGGAGACCCATGAGCTCCAGCTTTCAGCTCGGCCGGGTCTCCTCTCGCGAGCACAGAGCGTTGCCGTGGTTGCCATGGCAACTCTCCCTTCTCGTGAGAGTGAATGCTAGCCCAGGAGATGCAGGCTAGCATTCACTTCCCACTAGAACCGGCAGGGATTCTCCACTGGACAGCCAGGGCTTCACAATCAATATCCCCCCTCACTGGGCAAAGGTAAGAAGGGAGGGGGAATATAGAACATGTTTTTTTTATAAAAACAAAACAAAACATTATTTGCTTCAATCAGCCCCCAACTACACACACATTGCCCCCACTGCACCCCCATACACACACTGTCACCACTGTGCCCCTATACACACTTCTCCCCCATGCACACACTGCCCCCACTGTGCCCCCATACACACACTGCCCCCATTGCACCCCCATATACACACTTCCCCCACTGTGCCCCCATACACACACTTTTCCATCATACACACACTCCCCCCACTGTACCCCATACACACAATTCTCCCCCATACACACACTGCCCCCACTGTGCTCCCATACACACACTGCCCCCACTGTGCCCCCATACACACACTGCCCCCACTGTACCCCCATACACACACTGCCCTCACTGCATCCCCATACACACACTGCCCCCACTGTACTCCCATACACACACGTCTCCCCCAACAGACACTGACCCATTTGCACACCCATACACACACTGCCCCCACTGTACCCCCATACACACTCTGCACCTCACACACACTGCCCCCACTGTGCCCCTACTGCAATCCCACACACACACTGGCTCCATACACACAGTAAATCCACTGCACCCCATGTATACACTGCACTCCCATGCACACACTACACCCCTAGTTCGGACAACTGTATGAGTTGTTTTTTTTCTAAACTTAAACCTCAGTATTCTGGTTTAATTGCCGTGTTGGCACTTTGGGGAAAAAAAAGCTAGTTTGTATTGCGGTTTGGGCACTCGGTCTCAAAAAATGTTCGCCATCACTGGTATAGAGTGTGACATTTTATTGAAGTACTTTGGTTATAAAAAAGTAAGAAAAAAATAGCTTGTACTTGTGTAAAACCTCAAGTCTTGTCTTCCATAGGCATCTCCACGTGCTAATTTGCAACGCAGCTTGGCTGGGAGGCCCATGGCAACTCACTGAAGATAACTTTGAATGGACCTTCCAGGTGAATCATCTCAGCCATTTTTACCTCTTCTCTCTCCTGCAAGATACGTTGCGTCATTCCATCCCTTCAAGAGTTGTTGTAGTATCGTCAGAATCACACAGGTTGGTGGAACAAAACATATTTTCACAATTCGTTACTATAAACTGGTATGAACACATGGGTAACTTCTCTAGAGCTAGTTCAGTTTTTGTTGCTGTAAAGGCCAACATGCCATTGCTGTGTACCCAATTTTTTCAGCTAATAGCGCTTATATAATAGGAGTTGGTACACGTATCCAGACACACCTGATGGTTTCTTCTTAAATGTAGTCTTTATTCGGAACACAGAAGTGAAAACAACGTTGACTGACTTGACAAAGGTTTTATGAAACATTTTCACTTTTGTGTTCCAAATACAGACTGCCTTTTTAGAAACAACCATTAGGTGTGTCCGGACATTTGTATCTACTACCATTAGGCAATTTTTGGAACTTGCCCCTCTTGTCTGGAGCACCCTGGTGGAAGTATTCCCCTCTTTCTTAGTGTGTGCTCTGTTCTCTTCTATTGCAAAAAAAATAGATTATATATGCACATGCTGTGATACATAAAGAATAAATGCAGATACATACATTTTGAAGTTAACTTTTTGTATGCTGGGCTACGGCAGATACATATATATTCTGTGCAGACACTAGTTACCGAATTAATAACCCAAAGGATACATACAGGCAAAACTCTTTTTCTAAACAGCCTGTATTTAAAAGTGCTTTTGGTTACTATGTACACATATTCAGGGTTTAACTGCACTGTAGGACACTCATTGATCTAACTTAGGGATGGAATAATAATTGATTAAATGTGAATGCCGTGACCCTTATTGATTTGTCATTCTACAACTTCAACGTCTAACCAAGAAGAATGTGACATTATCACAAAACACCAAAGGTCTACTTAAAGTGTGTGTGCTGGATCCTGATCATTTTGTAATTAACAATTCAGTACAGTCGAAAGATAGACAAAACAGAGATATTTTGGCAATGACAGCATCGCAGAATGAACAGAGTCCATAACATGACAGTAACAGATTATTGAAGGCCGTCATTTTTTTTTTTTTTTCGTTTTGGTTTTTCTTTTTCTTTTAATGCTTTCGATTCCATCATATACTGTAATCTTTAAAAGCAGCAGCCGATTCTTTAAATACATTACTATTGGAATTCATTTTAAAAGATAATCTATATTAATAAACATCCTTATAAATTGCTGTACAGGAGGTGCCAATACAAATGTAATTGTTATGTTCTCTTCGACCAAATAGATTATTACAGTTGTCCGTTAAGAGGCAAAGCATAAGAATCATAAAGAGATACAGCTGTGTCCACTGTATATTTTATCTACATAGTATATCACTTTTTTTTATAGTTTATTAGTCAGTTCATCTGCTTTGCTATATATATATATTTTTTTTTTAATTTTTTTTTTTTACGAATTCTATATTTGTGTCTCTTTGTACTCAACGCATCATAACCACTACATCCTGGCCTGTTTTACCAGTAAAGGGGCAAATTGTTTAGCAGCGGTTTGCCCTCTTACCTAGGTCCCTGCTGGGCTCTGATGCTAAGTTGCAAGTACAGGCTGTGAGATATGCAATGTAAAATTCATGACCTGTAACTACAGTAGCAATGACAAAATGTGGGTTGTCAAAAAAGCTAAACAAAGTGGCCTTGTGACCACTGCTACTAGCATTGTTCACAAGCTTGACAGAACTTTTGTTAGTTCGATTCATATTGTAACAATGTTCCCTTTTCCCAGGAGTGCTTTATAACAATGTTTTTTTTTTTTTTTTTTTTGTGAATAAGTAATGATTGCAAAAAATTATCAGGTTGGCCAAACAGAGTCCCCTGGATTCCGCTAGCAAATCACATTGCAAAGAAGCCCATTAGTTTCAGGAAAGCAAGTAGTTAACAGAGTTAATCATTCTCAAATTAGCGTAAGCCATAACATTTCCAGAGTATAAGGCTGGATAACCAAGTGAGAGAGAAGAAAATAGAAGTCTAATACTTATTCCTAAAATTTTTGTGACCTAGAATAGAGCTTATATGTTAATCATGTATCCATAAATGTAGCTCTCTAGGGACTTCTGTTAGTGAGACCAGCCAAGGGTCAGATTGAAACTTTTATCACTTCCACACACAGCGGCTTACAGTACAAATGACACATTTCAGATTGATTTACATATACCATTTAAAATTTATGGCCGCCAGTTTGAAAGGATGCTGGAGAGAATGCCAGCGTTTAATCCCACCCTGCCTTAAAACCCTAAACATCCTGTAATTAGGTTGTAACAAAATCTGCGTGTCCCTTATCTTCTTTGCAAATCACACCAGGGCGTTTGTGAAAGACAAGCCCACTGAAGTGATTAGGAAAATGGGGCTACCGTGGGCCAGTTCGATCTTATCCTGACATATAAATCTGCCAACTCCCATCACTTGCCAGATGTAGAGGGGCACAAGGGGATATATCTCAACGAGCTGTTATTTAACGGGAGATTATGTTGAGTTGTCAGTTGCTTGTCTCGTGTCCCAATCTCCTGACTCTAATGCAATCTCAGATCGTTTCTCTTGGTTTTGTATGTGTCAAGCTTGGACGTTCAGATTTCTATCTGGGCTTTGAAGGAGAGTACAGTTTTAAACCCTTCCTGCAATGTAAGATCAGCCAAAGTTTATGGCGAAACAAGACTCCGAAATAGTCAGTAGTTTCAGGGGGCTTTGCTATATTGCAGCCTAGAATTGGCAGTACATTTTTCTTGATGTCCTCTGTGTGTACTAAAAGATGCAGAATTTAATAATGACTAAAGCTGGCTATTGTAATTAAGTATAAGGGTGGGCTGCAGTTCATGGATCAGTTTTACTTGGAGAGATTCTTTGGAACACAAGCTCGGTTTAAAAAGGCATTGATATTAATAGAATGTTTATGTGGTGTGATCCCATTGTAACCCTCTTTGGACAAGGGTGCAATATTTGTTGGAAATCTGTGTGGCAATGTCTATAATAAGTAAGATTTTTTGATGATTTACTTAAATCCCCCGAAACACAGGATATCGAAATCCATCAAATCAACCAGCATAATATTACATTGAGTAAAAAAATACAAATAGGTTTATTCAACCACTCATGAAATGTCTGCTGGACTGCCGTTAAAAGGGTAAGATCATCCACTGTAGACCTCTCCAGGAAAGTCCATAGAGACTATCTGTTTTCATACACTTTCTGACCAAAGGTGCACGTATGTGGCTGAAGTTATATACTAAAGTTAAAATTCTTGGGTTTTTTTATTAAACCATTTTTTAAATGGTTGCATATTAACCTGGGAGCTGGTGCCAGGAAGTACCTGAACACAGAATTGTGTACAAAAAAAACCCAAAAAAACAGGATACATTTGTATACCAGACTTAAGAGTGTCCAGGATTAATGCGACACCTACTGAGAGGCTAAATAGCACTACAAATACATGTACGTCTAGTGAGGTATGTGAGATAGAGTGAGCAACCTTAACTTAAGGCCAATACAAAGGAGGAAAACAGAAACATGGAAAACTAGCTAGGTCAATACCAACTGATCACAAGACAATACACTGAGCTATTGAACACCAAAAGGAAACCATCAGCCAGAAAATTCAGCCCACGGTATGGGTTAATAAATATGTGTAATGGGATTCTAACTGGTTGGCATCATATTTGACAGATGGTACATTAGACCTTGTGTCCCAAGAGTGTGGAGCACCATATAGGTCACAGAATGGCTGGGATGGCTGCATGTGGACAAGGGGCAGTGTCAGATACTGTGACCTATCCTTACCACCGCAGCCCACTGTAGTGTTTAGGCCGCTTACAGTGCTCCTTTAAGATTCCGTATATAGCATTTCAAATGTTGGGTCAAAATAGGTGATTTAGAAACATTCTCCAAGTCAATTCCTTTTTTCAGTATTGCTATGTGGGCCTCAAATTTTAATTTTTCACTCAAACAACCCTGTTAGTTACCATTACATTTACCATTTAATTTTTAATGTCTTTGTATTATTTTATCTATCTCTCTCTTTTATTTATTTATTTGTATCCATTTCCCTTGTTTTATCCACAACATATGTCCCAGTTTTATAGGCTGCTTCCTTTCCCTAATATGTAATCCTTTGCCTAAGGCCATTTCCACAATGTCGAAGTAATGATTTAAGTCTCTCTAGGACAAAAGGTAACACACAGTGTGCACATCCAGTGGAGTAAAAAGAAACTTAAAAAAAAAAAAGCAAAAAAAAAAAAAGCACAAAACATTTGGATATTTAACCTATCAATGTTAAAATGTAAGTATGTTAAATGGCGACACCTTACATAAAAGATTTTCACCCATCTCAACAGGTTTTCATGAATGTTATTGTTTAAAACATGCAGTATAGTTAGTGAGAATATGTTTTGCTTTTCCTGGTTTATGTAACAAATCCAAACGTATAGACAAGGTACCTTAATATTTTCATTTGAATAAATAATTTACCAATTAGTGTAAAAAGTTGACATACCTCGTTTCCATTTAGCTATACTGAAGCTACCCTTCAGCTTGCCTGCTGATGTCTTCTGCGATCTCGTCTAATACAATGCTTCTCAAAGAGTAGCATTGGAAACGAGAAACTTATATGCAGTAAAAACAAAGTGCTCCGCTAATCAATTTCTGGAATTCAGGAGGTGGAAGACGGGCACCAGAGGTGTATTTAACCCTTTAATGTAAACATTGCTGTTTCAAAGAAATGACAGAATCACAGACACCCAAACCACTTCATTGAGATGAAGTGGTCCTAGTGTCTCTAGTGGTCCTTTAAAAAAAAAAGTTCAGGTCTGTTAAAAGACGGCACACAATCTGATTTACCAGTGTTTTTGGATCATTGTTAGGAATAGAACTTTCAAAATGTCAGTGTTTACAGTTTGGTCGGAGAATGCTTTAACCCCTTAAGGACACATGACATGTGTGACATGTCAAGATTCCCTTTTATTCCAGAAGTTTGGTCCTTAAGGGGTTAAGCAAGGATATGCCGTGCTTCAGCACAGTCCATTTTTATTATAAATAAAATAAATAAAATAATAACTTGTACAATATGCAATGTACATTTTCCAAAGTTATTAATTTATAAAATGGTAATAGAAGCCAAATGCATAATGGTGGCTACAGTAGGCCCAGAACACATAGCTGTAGTGTTACTGCTGTAAACTGTGAAATTCTGCTAGAACAAAATGTCTGCTGACTTGCCTGGGATATGAATCTGTGCTTAACAGTTTCCGTAGCCCGCCTTCCAATATCCCCGGATCCAGCCGATGTGCAGACCCAATCACACTCTTTTTCTTCTCGTGTCTCTAACAGTTTTGTACAAGTGCCCCATGAAATCCTTTTTGTAATCGAGGGTGGCTGTTTTAGGCATTTACAATCCATGCAGGAGTGGTCGAGTTATGGGCATAACTGGTTGGCATACTTGCATGCCATTGCCAGCTCAAATGCAGGCTGTGCAGACATGCCACGTATCGTTGGACAACAGCAATTACATACTACAACCACTGTACATAACATCCATAACTTATACTGTGTATCACTTATTGATTGCACTCAGAACTGTCAGTCTGGCTGTCTATATTATTTTACCTGCACATGTAATACAATTGTCAGGCAAAGATTTGTATTTCTTTTTATATTCTGTAAGTGACAAATGATGATATGTATAAATGCCTAAAAAGAGTCACACATTCCATTTTTGTATTTGTCTAGTTGACCAGAAAGATTTCTCGAGGACTTATTTTACAGTGTTTTTCACTACAGCAAGACAGGATGAAGAAAAAAAAAAAAGATGCAAAGAAACAAACAGCTGGTGTTTTAATGATTCTGTCAGACTCAATTAAAAAACATCAACTAGTTATTTTGATTTGTGTTTAAGCCATGCCATGGGTGTACTTAAAAACATAACAGTCTGCCAGAACTCATTGTGTCTCTGTTACATTTATCTTTTTCAACTTATCTGAACACCAGCAGTGGCAAACTACCAAGGTTATAATTCCGACATCGTTACCTGTTTGTAGAATGCGAATAGGGGACTTATTACAACCCTGTGGCTTCCTAAAACAAAAGGTTTTCCAGACCATTTAAGCTGCGGTAAATTTCGATAAATTATTGTTAAAATCATCTCATCTTTGTAGTGATAAAAAAGTAAGTAGACACATTGAATGTAAAAAAAAATTATAAATAGAAATCAAATTTAAGGAACAAATATTGAGGTAGGAATACAAAATGTGTATTCCTGACGCTATAGTTCCCCGGTGGCTGTTTAGATCACTGGCCCCCACTTACAGGGAGAAACAAAAATTGTATTACTTTCCTTTACTTCCCTGCAGTGCTGGGCTTTGTGCGTGGTCCAACCTCCTTGGCTGAGAGCATCGAGATTGATGATCTCAGCCAATCCAATGCTTTCCCATAGAAAGTCATTGGGAGCCTAGTGCGTAGGCTAGTCAAAATGCTACAATGTGCAGATCAGATGGACTCTCTTAGACCATCTGATTGAAATACTAGAGTCTTACTCTATTTCTGAGTGACAGTCACTAGATGCACGTAAACCCTGCAATAAAAACATTGTTTTAGCTGCAGGTTTAAAACAAGGGGGTCATGGCACCCATACAACTTCATTTAAGCCAAGTAGTCTGGGTGCTTATAGTGTCCTTTTAACTTTGAAAAGCGTGCTTGCTTTGAGTTCAGAGCTAGATCTAAGGCATAGACTAACCACTGCCATTTTTCAATTTTGGCAATAATATCTGCAAGTCTATCTAGCTGTTCCTCTTTTACAAATAGATACAATTATCAACAGATTGAAATGGGATTTGCTATCCACGGCAGAGTCCCTTTAAATATCCACATATTACATTTAGTAGACGAAATTAAATATCCACAGGAACAAATTATCTTTTTTTTGCGAGTCTTCATATCCCTCCATCCACCCTACCCTCCAGATCAAATTACTTAAATAAATCTAAATTTGAATTTGTTATTGCTTAACAATGTCAGCAACTGAGAAACATATTATAACAGGCGCTAGTTACGTATTTCTGGACTGTAGTAAAGATTTACTGGCAGGATGTCTGAAACATATTTCATTTTCATTTTATATACATATTTTTTATCTTTTAGGTTTACAGATATTAGAGATTCATCTGGTAAACTTGACCTCGGCCTGCTTTCCCCATCTAAGAAAGACTATTGGGCTATGTTGGCGTACAATCGTTCCAAGCTGTGCAATGTGCTATTCTCTCAAGAGCTGAACCGCCGCCTCTCTCCCCATGGGGTGACGTCTAATTCTGTCCATCCAGGAAATATGATGTATTCTTCCATTCATCGGAACTGGTGGGGGTACAGGTTGCTGTTTGCTTTGGTCCGGCCCTTCACAAAGTCCATGGTAAGTGAAGCTTTCACTTGTTTTTTTGTTTTTTTTTACTTTCTTCTTGCTTTTTACGAAGTAGGATAAAAGTGTATGGAAAATCCAGATGTCTATGTTCGCGTTGACTTTGTGTCATTGATA
Organism: Pelobates fuscus; assembly: GCF_036172605.1. Classification (NCBI taxonomy): domain Eukaryota; kingdom Metazoa; phylum Chordata; class Amphibia; order Anura; family Pelobatidae; genus Pelobates; species Pelobates fuscus. The sequence continues at coordinate 29,548,446 of NC_086328.1, forward strand.
TCTGTAAGCTTCATTTGAGTAGTTTATACGGGGTCAGAGCACTTGAGTAATCCCCAAAGACTGACACTCTCGGCACCCGGTACCCTTGCACTACTGAACTTGCTTCTTGTTGCGATAATTACTTGATGATATGCAATACATTCGTCTGCAGCATGGAGACAAATGAAATGTGATACGATAAAGTACTGGGATCCTTTTTTTTTTCTTCTTCTTCTTCCAAAAATAGGAGAAACGAGAAAAAAAAAGGAAAAAGGAACTTGCGCTTAAGAAAAAAACAAAAAAAACAGCACTGTAGATATTTGGCTGCAATTTATTGATATAACTACAATATGTGCTTAGGAAATACAAGACAGGAGTGACTAAAACAATATGATCTACAAGCCCTGAAATGGTTGGTTTACTGCAGTAGAACCTTACTGATATGCATCAGAATAGTATATACATACAGCTTTCGTGCTGATTAACTAAAATGTGAATTATTACGAATTCAAAGTAAATTTTATGTTTCAAGCCAAAATATCCAAATTAAAAACATTCTCAAAGTTAGCTGTTTTTTTTTCAGTTTATTTTTTTTATTTTTGCCCGAAATTTGAATTTAATTTTGAATTCTTGAGGATTCAAACTGTAGTGATTAACTCACTACAACTCACGTGTTGATTTTTTTTTTTTTGTTCTAAGCCAGCAAGTGTGGTGATCCTTATAAACTTACATGTTTAGCCTGGTGTTTCAGAAGGGTCGTTGCCTGTGGCTCACACCTGTCTTGAAACGCTCTTAAGGGCAACTGGGCATGTGTAGAATTAAGGTCGTTTTTCAAATACGCCCACTCAGAGCACATGCCTTTAGAGGGGATTTTTCAAGTACCCCATTTAATCTCTGCAGAGCGTCTAAACTGAAAACTATCTATTTACAAGTAGCCTAGATAGAGGTAGTGCACCAAGTTTTTAATGTAAACTCAGTGAGTTCATTTTCTGCATAGGGAATCCAAATACTACATTTGTTTCTGCTTATTGTGTGTACATCAAATTCAGAGCTCCATTTATTGTGCATTTATTTTTCTGTGTATTCTTTGTTTGCACAAGTATCATCATGTAGTTATCAATTTTATGTTATCTAAATATATTTAACAAATGATCTTATCGAAACTCGGACCAACCACATTGATTTCATTTATTGGGTTTCTGTGACGTGAACAATGCAAGAGTGAATTTGTTTACTCTACTATGTGTTGATCTTGTAATATAATGTTTTCACTGCATGTTATGGTTCAAACTATGTTTTTGTCTGATTTAGCAAAATGCATCATTAAAAAAAAAAGTAAAAATATGTTATGCCCATAACAAGATTTGAATCCTGGTTGTCAGAATGATAACCAAAGCTCTTAACCACTAGGCTACAGGGGAGCACATAAAGTAGCTCACTATTCGTGTCTGCTAATAATGTGTCTACCAATAACATTATGTGCCTTTTAGAAATGTCCCCCTCCTGTCAATAATGTATGTGTCTGATGAAAATATACTGAATCCCACAAACTCTAGCATTCTGTGCCGTTTGGAAATGTTTCCCCCAGACCCAGCACTGTGTGTTTTTGTTGAAGCATGCTGCCGGAATATGCCAGGTTTCCAAATACAGTTCCATTACTGTATTGTCCTTTATCCGATGATCTTCATTTTTTTAATAGAATTTTGTTCAATTTGTTGTTGGATTTCTGTTCTGCCAATTGTAATAGTGTCATATCATTTGCATCATTCGTTGTATCGGAGCACTAACAATGTTCCTACAAGCGACGTAACACACAAAATGTTGTTTAACCCTTTCAATGTCGCTTTTCTTTGCAATGTGCTGGTAATCTCTCAGGCAAATGATTAAACCAGCTACATAAAGTTGTTGTGGCTGTTGTTTTTTTTTGTTTGCTAGTTTTACGTTTTGACAGCCATTTAAATATTTATTTTGCATCCAACTGATTAGGAAGTGGGGTTTTAAGAGAGAGGAGTGGAGTCTGGAATCCCACCATTTCAGAACTTCCTGGCTAGCCTGACAAAAAACAGGACGGTAGGAAACAATGCACATTCTTCTTTTCTTCTCTCTTCTTTTCTTTAGTCATCAAGTCTTCCCTGTCTACTTTCCTCTTTTATATATACTAAGCATCTCTCCTTTAAAGGAACACTATAGGGTCAGGAACACAAATATGTATTTTTAATCATATAGTGTTAAACCAACTCTATCCCCCTTGCCCATACTTCCCTCAATATTGTAACATCTTACCTGTGTTTTAGACTGCTCCTGGCTCTGCCCCTGATCTGCCTGCTTGGCTGACATCATCAGAAGTGTTGAACAAAAGTCTATCACAATGCTTCCCCTTAGAATTGGCTGAGACTGTAAAGGAGGCAGGTCAGGGGCAGAGCTAGCACAAGTCAAACACCGCTCTGGCCACTCAGCACCTCCTCATAGAGCTGTATTGAATCAATGCATCTCTGTGAGGAAAGTTCAGTGTCCCCATGCAGAGGGTGGAGACACTGAATGGCAGTACTGCACAGTGTGCAGCACTGCCCCAGAAGGCACCTCTAGCAGCCATCTGAGGAGTGGCCAGTGGAGGTATCCCTAAGCTGTATTGTGAACGCTGCATTTTCTCTGAAAATACAGTGTTTACTGCAAAAGGCCTGAAGGGAATGATTCTACTCACCAGAACAAATGCAATAAGCTGTAGTTGTTCTGGTGACTATAGTGTCCCTTTAAGCTTGCACTGGACGGTGGTCTGGGCACTCTTCAAACCACTTTACAAACAACTCATATATGCTCATAGGTAATATCTCCTTTTTATGTACAGTATGTTGACCAGGAGTTTTGCAGTTGCAGGATTTCTGTGATATATATACAGTATGTAAAACATGTTACACATGTGAATTGATTTTATTTTCACTTTTGTACAAGAAAATTTTCCCTTTCTTCTAGCATATATATTCATATTTATTTATTTTGTGTAACTCCCTCTTTTGTACATTTAAGCACAATAACTCCTTTTCTGGTTAATTTATGACTTGATTGCTTTGGACACAGTGTAAAAAAATGCAAGGGTTCGGTTTAAAATCTGGTGTAAAAAGTAGACCAAATGTTTTAAATTGGAATTATGTTACTGGCATCTTGAAATACTTTCAGATCTGTTACCAAACCAACATATTAGGAGTATCCAGGTTTCAGTAAGTCCTCATATTAACCGGCACAGGTTTCTTTGATGTCCTCTGAAGTTGAGGTCCAGGAATCAGCAAATCTGGAGCCCGTGCACCACTATCAAACACTCCGAGCAGGCTTTAAAAGAACCAAATATTTTTTTTGGCAGTTACCTGGGTAGAAAGAGAATCATGTGTTAGGTACAAAGGGGGGAAGGTGTAGCAAAGCTCTTAGCAGATGTTACAGCGAACTAGCATTTCAAAAACCCATTTATTATTTTTTTTATTTTTTTTCATTTTTCACATGCAAAAGTGGGTCAGGTTTGTTGAAGTTCTGAGACCTATTGGGTTACACTTCCTGTTTCAATGCAAAGCCAGCCATTGTGCTAGAACTATAACAGATGTGCTGTTCTCTCTTTTAATAGATGGGAATAAACCTCTGGTTCTGTTGCGGAGTTATAAATTATAGCAAGAAAGCTCAAACTGTCACTGCATTAACCTTAACTAGCCAGAGCAGCGTGATTCTGCCCTCAAGTAACCCGATGCAGAAAGATTTATAATTTGCAAATATAACAAACTCCAGAAAGGATGGAGATGTGTTGACTCCTGTGTCAGGCAGAGATGAACAGTTTAGGATCCTGTACAGAATAACATTTTTTTAAGAAACATTCCAGTATTTTTGGGTTGGATCCCGCATAATGGGCACACAGACACTGTGTGTGTTATACAAATCACCTTATGCATGGCAAAAGAAGGTATCCCTGTAGAAAAATGTTCAAAGTTGTGTTTTACTTTTTGGCTACTATATTCTTCTCCCTCACACGTTATACCATGTAAAATAAATAAAACATCTGTAAATATGTGTGAATATGTAAATAACGTGTGTGTCTGTGTGTGTATGTATGTATGTGTATATAATCTATATTTAGTTTTTTCAATAAAAATTACTGCTATGCGTCTCCTGCATATCTCAAGTTGGACTTTGTGAAGACCACCTTGGCCACAGAAAAGCAGAGAAATCATGTTTAAACAACTATCCCAAAATTCCCAACTCGACATGCAAACGAGCACAGACAGGCATTAAGTATGTGTATCACACTTCACCCTGCATTTCTGCAGTTACTCTTAGCAAAGGACACTGTTTTAAACAGAGCTTTAAAAAAAAAAAAAAAAAACAACAACAAAGGAACAGTGAGCAGAAGCCATTCATGGTCTGTACAGTTTTGACCTTTTGGGGCTCATCAGCATAGTACCGTTCTGGTCTGGAAATTGAGCACATAGTGAAACCAAAAAAGTTGACACAGTACAGTCCATGGTTGGTCTCCGGCCACTGGTTTTATTTATATATCTTATTCCTCAGGTGGAATTGTCTGCTAAAATGAGAACCAAAAATGCTGATACAATACTTTTTCCCGTTTGTATTTAATCTGTTTTCCTTATGTATAACCTGTAGAACTTGCTTTTTGGCTACAGTCTCATTTTTCCAGCAGTAAATGTGACGTTGGCCTACTTTGAAGTTTGTTTAAAACTTCCCATATAGTGTTAATTTTTTATAAACTGTATGGTTTTCTTCTGTTGTACAACCAAAATGTACACTATTTTCTATCTAGAGTGATCTACAGCTCTAACTGTATTATATTGGAAGAACTAGACTTTTATTTCCATCCAATATATTTTTTGTTGTTTTTTTAGCTGTGCTTCTATCAACAATAATTTATATATTATATTTAGATGTGTACGTATGTGCATATACCTCTACATCAATACATACAAGACTTTGAAGTATGCAGCTACTTTGTAAAAGCTTTTCTCACATGGCTTCTCTAACCACCCCACACTCAAAGTTCCCACGGAATTTCATGTACCATACAAATGGGCTGTTTGCTTCCAAGAACCGTTTGGCAGTGCAACGTAATTATGGAGCTGTTTTCGATGTAGCACGATGGTTAAGCATCAAAATAATTTGCTGAGTATTCCCATCCAAGCACCTCATTTAACAGCTGATGGTGTGTATCGAAAATGTTGACAGGAGCTGGTCATGCCCTGATGCATGTTGGATCAGTAGAAATGAATTAGAGGTCCTCCAGGAATGTTCTGGTTTATGATATGAAGAACGTTTTTGGCATTTTTATAGGTCCAGATCTTCTCCTTGCATCGTCCGTATTCCAGTATTAAATGTTCCATAATTAAAGAGCCAAGCCCTGTTGAAACTTGAAGCATTTAATTACATTGTTCATCATAATCGATCTTGCGAGTGAATTTGGAGAACCTCCATGTATGTTCTTCCTCTTTTTCCCGGTTTTTGTAGTCTTTCGTTGCTAGTAACTGTGTGTTTTCAAGGCTTTCTCCTTTAGTACCGTCTTAAAAACCACACTATTGCTAAATGTAAAGGACTCTCCTCTGCTGACTTTTTTTATTGATAGACAGTAAGTTCTCTTGTTGACCCCTTATGCTAGAATTTCACCAAAGGCAATGTATCAAAATGACTATAATATTACCACCTGGTGTGTGAATGATTTATGGCACCAAGATTAGCATCCCTATCAAGTTATGTGCAAAAGCAGACTGTGTGGGTAGATGCAAGATAAGATCTCATGACTTTTATGATAAATTGAAATTTTAAAACTAGAATCTACTGTACATGTAGCCACAAATGATTAATTGTGTTTGTATAAGTGTGTGTGTGTGTGTGTGTATATATATATATATATATATATATATATATATATATATATATATATAATTAATTTTTATTTTTTTGCTACTTCCCCATCAAGAGGAGTTTTCACCAATCAATCCCCTCTGTTCCTTCCCCTTTAATCATTTACATTTCGCAAAAAAAAAAAAAAAAAAAAAAGTTTTCTAATAGAAGCCAAAGTCATCTAACAGAATAAATCATGTTTGTTCAGCTGGATATCTTATTTATTTAAAATACTGGGAGAAATCTCTTCTGACTTTACACAAAAAAAGAAGAGTAAACAGAGAGATTGTCCAAGAAACTGAAGCAGAGGAGTGCTGTCTTTCAGAATGCTGTTATAAAGGTCTGTTTGTTGGATCCAACGAAAATATAGTATATCAAATTTTGAAGCCTGCGTAGTGTTGTCATAGAATTCTCACTTTTTATTATATTTATTTTTTTTCTATAACATTTGTTTTTCTTTTTTTAAATGCAGCCCTTTCTACAAACTGTTTAAAACTGGATCACTTTTTAGGTCGGAGTCATGCAACAGCTTTTTTTGTGTATATATTTTTCATGTGTTCACAAGCGTCCTGGACCAGCCAATAAACCATGTCTTTAAGGAAGGCAAAAATATCCAAAAGCAATCAGTGCAACAGAGTGCAGAATTAATCACCCATTTGCAACCACTGTCTTCTTTTCCAGGGACCCTCAAACATTTATCTGATTGCATTTCCAAGCAAAACCGACTTTCAGCAGATACTGTCGGTTTGTCTTATAGACTGGTAGATTTTCCCCCTGGAGAGTCTCTGCTTTTTCATCTTTGGGACATCGTGTGCTCCAGGCTCCTGTTTAAGTATTCTGGAGACAAAGGGAGAATTTTCCAGCTTTCTGATGTGCGTCCAATCCAAAATAATAACAGTGTGTTGCAAAGTTTTGTGTCTCTTAATATTACGGTCTACCCAATCCTTTCCTACACTGTATGGAAATCACCACATTGCTTGCCAGTGTGCTCTTGGTTCTGAATTATATGATAAAACCTTGTGCTATCTGCAAAAACACAGAACTTATTTGAAGATCCACTTTGACGGAGCAACGCATTTTGATCATTTATGAACATTATCCCTGTTGTGTTTCATGAATGTAGAAGATATCCTACATTTAAGGGATCTGTCCAAATATGTTTACTGCTCTGGAATTCGTATAAATGTAAAGGACCACTAAAGGCGACCTGATCACTTCCTCTCAATGAAATGGTCAGGATGCATATGTTCCTTTACTTTTAATCCCAAATTGTAAAAAAATGTGTTTATGTTAAAAATGCCACTAGTAGCTGTCTTCCTGACATCCTCTAGAGGCACTTATGCTGTGAGAACTGTGCTCGACTCTGTTCTTGCAGCTATCACTGTGGTGATAGCTGCAAGGAGGAGCATTGGATTGGAGGAGAAGAAGAGCAGGTGTAAGGTCGCAGGAGGCATGTTTGAGCAGCTGAAGGCACTGGGGGGAAAAAGGAGAGTAAACCCCTTCTTTTTTCCCCCCTTTATTTAGATTATGCTGGAGGCAGAGGACAACACTATGGCATTAGGAATACAGGCGTGTCTTCAATGCTATAGTGTTTTTCTAACAGAATAAGTTGTTCTTTGAGACCAATTTCTGACTTGTCAATGGGAAACTTAAATGCACAGTATACATTTTAGTTTTTTTCCCCTTGATTTTTTTGTTGAAAACATCTGTATTAAAATTAGCATGAGAAGCCTTTAATTGGATCTCCGCGTGACTCCAGTGGAGTCAGACGGGGGCACGCCGAACTGCGCCGAGAGCTCAGCCCTCCGCTGGATTTAGGTAAGTGGAACTTACCTGTGGAAAGATTTTTCAGTGTTTTTTGGAGGGGGACGTTTTCGTGAAATAATCGCGCTCTTGTCCAAACAAATTTTCAGCTGGAGATAAAAGGGATAATTCCATTTCAAGCTGATTTTTGATCTTCACTACTTTCACCTAGTTCAGCCTCATGTCCTGGTATTTTCCAATATTATTCATATTTGAATCGTTTAGAATTACACTATAGAGGTCTGTGCATGCTGTAGCACAAGTCTCTGCTCCCTTTGCGAATAGGTGAATTCAGGATTAAGGCGAATGCACCCTCCTATCCCGTCCTGTGAACCCCCATTATTGTAGCTGTCTTTTTTACTCACTTTCTTATCAATATATAAAATGTGTCACTGATAACGGGAGTTCTATACGACAATGTGTATGTTCTTGGGTTATCTAATCACATGTGTTATTCTAATAGTTCCATATTATTTTGAAATTACCTAATGTACCCCCTGCTCACAGTTCTGTGTTGGTAGCAAAGTTTTTTACTATTGTTGTGTGTTCCAAAGTCTGTCATACTGTGATTCTTACAAAATACCTCTTGGACACGTATTTATCTGCTAATTTCTGCTTAAATCCTTAGCCTTTCTTTCTAAATATTTGTTTTTCATTTCTTTAATTGGGCTACCTCACTTAACCTGTTTGGGGTAAGGGATTTCAATACCTTGCGTGAACATTTAAACCGATTCGTGCAGTACATTTCATAAACTCTAGATTCTAGAACACAACTCTTATGCTATTTTACCAGCTGCAGCTGAGTGCCTTGTATACCCTTTTTATTGGAACAGAATTTTGGAATATATATATATATATATATATATATATGTATAGATAGATAGATATGTGTGTGTATATATAGATTGTATGTATTATATTCTTAATCTGTGTCATTGTTTTGTAACTCTCCCTCTCGTAGTGGGTTTTTTTGTTGTTTGTTTTTTTGCTTGTCACTATGATACTTACACCAAATATGTATGACCCTCTAAAAGAATGGTGTCTATTTTTCCCCTTTCACTAATCAAACCTGTGTATTATCTGCACGTTCATGATATTTTAACTCCTGTATTACAACTCGGTTTTGAATTCTATGTGATTTTTTCAGAAATTATTTAGAGCATTTGAGTAAAAGAGGATCTCGCGAAAGCTTGTCATTCCAAAATTCTGTTAGTCCAAAAAAATAAAAAATAAATAGTATTGCAGTATTCTAATTTAGACACCTATATATTATAATTTACATTAATCAGATAAGAACAGCATTTTCTTGGTTTAATTCTGCTTTTACTTATTATTTTTTTTTCTCTCTGTTAAAACCTTTACTAGTTTTTGCCCATTAATCATATGAAAGCATTAATGCAGTGTTATTGCAGGAAATGCTTTGCACATCCGTTCGCAGTTAACGCCAGGAATGTTTTCATTTTACCAACTGGCAACTCTGCATAACAAGTAAGTTGCTAACTACTGTGGCTTATTTTATGACAGATATTTATTTATGAAAGCAAATTAAATTTGTTGTCATCATTTCTTTGGAATTTGAGTTATTAAATGTTGCAATTCCTTCTTAAAGGGAGCTTCCCCCCGGGCAGCACAACGCAAGCTGATTTGTTTGTTACCCTGAAATTTTGTCGAGCCTATTGGGACTCCCTCACAAATGAAAGATTTGGGACACCCTCTAAAATGAAAGATTTAACCTACCTTTAGTCTCACCACAGCTCCACTCTGACTCAAGTAGATCATCACTAATGGCAAGCTCCTGGAGAATTCAATGCTTCTCGTAGAGCAGCATAGGGAGGTGCAGGGTCTACACATCAATGTTTCTTCTAGAGAACACCTTATAAGCCACCTTAGCTGCAGTCAGGAGGAATTGGTGCTTTCATTAAAGGGACACTCCAGGTACCAAAACAACTTCATATAAATTAGGTTGTTATGGTGCCAGGAGTTCCCTGGAAGCAAAGTGCTGCCGGGTAGGAGCACTGCTGACTGGCTTTACGCTCTCAGCCAATTTGTGACTCCCCATCCACAAAACAGGCTTGGAAAAGGTATGTTTCTTTCCAAGCCTGTTTTGTGAAAGGAGAATTACCGATTGGCACTCTGCTCTTCCTGAAGCTGAAAATTCAAGTACGGTTTCACCCCTTGAGGTAAGAGTGCCTCGGGGGCCTCCTGGCACCATAACTTAATTTAGATGAAGTTGTTTGGTGCCTATAATGTCCTTTAAAGTAAGAAAGGGTGGACACTCTGTTACCCCCTAAAGAATGTCAGCAAGCTGAAGAGCTTTAGTATTATTTTAGTGATTCACTTAAAACATTAGAACCCTGTGGGATTTTTTTTATATGTTTATTCGTGTTAAAAAAAAAATGTTCTTTACAATTATCTAAGGCCTTCAGAACCCTCATGTCCAGTGTTCTGGGGATTAGTTCACTGAACTACAATTAAACCCAAATGGCATACCACCTAACATCAGAATCCTGGAAAGTAGGACACCTGTTGGTGGGGGGGGGGGGGGGGTGGGGGGGGGGGTGAAAGTACAAGCTAGTGTTTGATATCACTTTCATTTCACCCCATTACTGAGGTGACCAGTGATTGACAAGATCTCTACTTTAAAAAAATACCAGCGTGCTGATTTTAGCTGTATGGGTAGATACATCAAAGTGTCCTAACTTCATAATATGGCAGGGCAGAGAGGCTGGTGCAGGCAGGGAATTTATACCCATGGAAGAGCTTTTCTACAGTGCTTTTCATACGTTGGCCACCTCTGTTGGCTGGCTGGCTGTCATGCAGCGCAGTATACAGGCAATGACTCATTTCTGTCTGGGGAATTTCTTGTCTTTATTCCTAAGACGTGTGTCTGTGTGTGTCCCTTTTTTTCATGTTGCAGAGGTTGAACTTTGTAGCATTCCACAAAAGACGGCAGGATTCCATCTCTTATTTGACAAACACCTTTATGTCTCCAGCAGTCACATTCTCTGTGAATGATTCTCTATTAAAACCGTACACAACCTTTTTTTTTTGGGGGGGGGGGGGGGGGTAAGGAGGGGTTGTCTTCAGCCAAAATATATTTACAAGCTCTGTATTTCTCTCCCCTTTATTTGTTCGTCTCGCTTGTAAATTTATGTTCTGTGTCAGCCGTGATCATGTTGCTTTATTTACGAGGAATGGCATATTTCCTATTTCCACTCACATGCATGTGGCATTTGACAGCTGGGTAATGGCAGCGCCTGCCAGTTTTACTTGCATTTAAGGAAATACCGTTGTGAGGTTTTTATGTTTCTGACTTCAATCAGCCCGTGCCTGCCGTATCCCCATCCCAAGGACCCTCTGCAGACCATTTTCAGCATTTTGCTGCAATTAAACTCCTCTGGTTTTAGCCCACAGGCAATTTAGTACCTTTTTATGTATGCATATTATGAACTTTTGACCACGAACTGCTAGTCGTATATTAGAAAGCAGCTTCTGAAAACCGACTTAACAAGTTCCTCTGAGTATTCGCTAAAGTCAGTTGTGGAAAAGGGTAATTTAAACAACTTGCTGAGAGGCTATTCAGAATCTTACTGATGATCCTAAATATGTATTTTTTTTTCTCACTCTCTCTCTCTCTCCCCCTGCTTTCCTCCAGGAAGCTGGTTTCAGGAGCTCTCGGAGATGTGATTGATCTTTTATACAGCAGCTAACGAGGGCTATGATTCTATTAGTGCACTACAAGGCAAGGGAGTAGTGATTTAATGAAGTGTCTAGCAAGCCGGCCATCTCTACGTCCTGTTGTGTCTAATTTGCAGAGGCCCGTTGCGAGTGTAACAGAGACTGTACTTGCCTTTTTGCCATTAGGCAGGTATTTCCTTAGTAAATTGTTGTAAGGTCAGGTGCTGTTATTCGAGAGAAGCCTCTTCCTTTCCTCCTTAATGCCTCCTGATGACAGGCGATGTGCTGTGAGCTTACTGAAGCGAAAAGCAAAAGAGCAGGAGGTCTCTCTCATGTTCTCCCTTCAGCTGATGCCATAGCAGATGAACTGCCAAGCACGACTAATAGAGTCATAATTGGCGATTAGAAGTGGAACAGGGCAATAACATCTTAATACAAACTGGCGTATATTATACTTACTGTCAGTTGTGTTTGAGTTCCATGGTAGCCATTTTTTTTAGTTTTTTTTTTTACTAGCAACGGCCCTCCTTATTAATTTGCAGTTACGAGCCAATCATTTTTAATAGTGTCACGGCAAACAAACAGTGACATGTCACACTGGGTTTTTACTTTTTACATTGACGTGGCGAGCCCCTCGGTGCTTTGGTTTTGACGGTGAAAAGCGACACATTGTTTTAATGGGAGGCTTTAAAGTACATGGAATTTTTGCCTGTAGGATTGTTAATTTGTCATTTGTGGACAAAGTGATTTGTTGCACAAATCATGACGTTCGTGTGTGGTTTTTTTTTTTTTTTTGTCTTTTTTTTTTCCATTTATATTATTTTGTTCATATATGCCTTACTGAAAATAATATGAGAGAAATGGCATATGTGATACACAAGGTGACGCCTTTCAAAAGCATTTTTATATATAACGTGGGTATGTGTGCCACTGAGATGCCAACTTTATTGATCACTCGCTCACAGAGACGTAATGTCACAGTTTGCGTTAAAGAATTATCTCTTTATTTCTCACTGCTGTTTCAGAAGGAATTATATATAGTAAAATAGTATATATTTCAAAGCTGTTGTATAGAGCAAAGAGAGACTCATAGGAATCCATGTTTAAAATGGAATGAGGCAAAAATGTGATTCTTGGTTAAATAAATTTGCATATGCCCACCCATGATCCTTTGCGGTATTACAATTTGTGATTTCTGTGGGAAAAGCAAGTCTTATGGCTTGACTGATGTGCAGATTTTTGATTAACATTTTATTAACTATCCACTATATAGTGAATACTGTAACATTGTTTTAACTATCTACTTTTTTGAATACACCTACCCAAAATCCCTTGCAGTAATGAGAGCACTGTTAAAGTGAGATTTCTGTGGGAAAAGCACATCTTATGGCTTGACTGGTGTGTGTATTTGTGTTTAGCAATGTATTAACTATATATATATATTAGTAGACAAATATTCCAAATTTAATTAGTAAAATTAATTTTAATAAGTAAAATAAGTGATACCTAGTTTTTTATGTGAAACGTACAAAATGGCACATATCTAGAGCACCTGTACTGACCCCATAAAAGGTCTAACTACTATAAGAGTGAGCAATGCTTACTGACATTTCCAAACACCCATGTGCATACTGATAGTTTCAATTGGCTTTTTAATATAATTGTAGTCAGCATAAAAGTACATTGATTATTTATTTTAAAAACAAAAACAGTCCCCCCTCCTCAAAAAAAATGCCATTTGTATACCACTGTGACTTGTTTATTTTATTTACTTATTTTTGTTAAGAAAAAAGTAAATATTAAATTAAAGTTGAATGTGATCTTAAGTCCGGTAATGGGTTTGAACCTTCTCTAACACCATTGTTTCTTTGGATGAGTGCTCCTACACTGGGGTTTACTCATTAACCCCTTAAGGACACATGACGTGTGTGACACGTCATGATTCCCTTTTATTCCAGAAGTTTGGTCCTTAAGGGGTTAAAGAGTAAATTCTTGTGAACTGATATTCGCAATGTTAAATGGAGAACAAAGTATCTGGTTTTGGCAAATTTTGGCAAGTCTGCAATTTTTCATTTCAAATTTCAATGCACTGCAATTCACTGCTTAGTAAACAAATCCCAGAGTATCATTGGTTACCATTTTTTCGGGGCCTAAGTTGTGGTGCAGAGGATTACCGAAACCCACACAGACGTAAAAATTGTCAAGTCAACTGTCACATTCTCCTATGAATAAAAAAATAAAAAAAATCTTAAAACCATATAAGCTTTGGGCAGCAGCAATTATCTGATTGTAAAAAAAAATAAAATAAAAAAAATTTCAATTTGATTTATCATTTTTAATTTCTGCTTTAAGAAAAGATGCCGTCTGCGCAAGGTCCAATTTCACGGAATAAGTGAATGAGACTCCTACATAATTTTCTGGCACTGACACTTGTGTCCAAGCAGCATGTCATTATTGTATTATTGTCTTCCGATCTACCATTTCATTACGACGTCTACAATGGAACTGAAATCTAAGCCTTTTAGCCCATAGCTCATTGCACAGAGAAATGCTGTAAATGGCTTATTGTATATTATATGATGTGGATCAGAGCACATCTAAATCAATAAGCAGCTAGTCAAATCCTGGCAGAGTACTCTTGGTCGGATTCCTTTTAGTAAGTAAGAAATCCAAAACACAATGTCAAACACACAATCAAATAAGAACGTGTTGCAATAAAATATCTTCTTGACACTTTTGTGGGAGCGTATTTCTCCTTTAAACCTATTGACCTTTTTTTGAATGGCTTTCTCAAAGAGAAAGGTGAGGAAAGTTGCTTGTCTTTTTGTTAAGTTCACACTTGATAATACATTAAGGGTGAATGAGATGGGATAACCGCATAGTGCCAGTTGTCAAGGGCATACGTGAGCATGCTCCTGGGACTCTGATCTTCTGAGGTCATTAAGTTCAAAGGGTGAGACTTACAGACCATATAATTGCCATTCCCACTGGCTGCATTAGCTGGATATTCAGTGTGTCTGGACGGGATAAAGAACGAAATGTACTTGGATAATTTTGGATGAAAAATTATTGATTAATTACTGTAGTCTCTAATGTATTTTATGTTTTTCTCATTAATTTTGTTTTTTATGTGTGGCATCCCCAGCACTTTTTACTTGGTCATAGGCTTCTCTCCATCAACTTTTTAACCCTCTGCTTGACTCTCTCTTCACGGTTTCTGATTAGCACCTAGCCCAGACTTTCTTTTTCCTTTTGGTTTGAACTCATACATTTTTCACTCTGGACCCTCACATAACAGAGAAGGACATCGGAAAAAAGCCTAGTGGCTCTGACCTTGCCTTATTTTAAGTGTTCCCCGTCCTTGGCCAGTGCAAGTATTTTTTTGCCCTTATATACATGCTGTGTTCTGCCTCTTGCCCAAATCCCATTTATATTATATGGGTAACAGACAACAGTAAAGGGCAGTAATATGCAGTTGCCATGGAATGGAAGCTGCTTTATCTATAAAATTCTCCAGTGTACCTAGTCTATCTCAAGACTCCTTTCTCCATCATTGACTCACAGTCCCTATAATGGTACCCAGTGCCTATAATAGCTCAACTTTTCTGTAAAAGAAGTCCTCACCTGGTAACCAATCTGTATAACAGAAATACAGATATTCATATGTAAATGGGTATGTATTCATTTTCAGCACCACAAGGCCAAACCTTTCCTAAATAAGAAATTATCCCTTTCCTCCAAGAGAGGTCCCTCCTTAAAGGGACTCTCCATTGCCCCCAATTTTTTATTTTTTTTTACAAAACATCACTATTTAGTAGATATAACACCAAAACATGGGTGCATTTTATCATTTGTTTTTCATTCGGGATATATCTAAAAGCAGCTTGCAAATGCTGCAGATCTTGTGTCCTAAACCCGATCGGACTTTCTGTGGCTTTTCAATCACAAACTTCCCAATGCAGCTCAATGAGAAGTTTTTGCAATACAGGAGCTCTGAGCAATTGGTGCCTCTTGAGTTTAGCTCCACTGAGCTAAACTACCATGATTTAATAGGGCCAGTTGTCTGATTTGTAAAAGGAAAAAAGTGAACACAACATATATTCCCTTTGCCTTTCATTAACACGGTACTGTCAACCCCCCTCTCCCCCTCATAAAAAAAAAATCTTTAGGAATTACTGCTGACTGTTGCTATTTCACTGAAACCCAAACCCATTTAAAATATACAGAGACAATTTAGTCAGTGACGGAACTACCACGGTCACAGGGGTTGCAGCTGCGACTGGGCCCCATCACTCCTGGGGTCCCGGCCACCCTGCTGACCCCTGCGACTGTGAGCCGGTGAAGGCGGGGGCGCCAACAAGAGCCCTCTCACAGGGAGTCCCGAGTCAAATCCTACACAGTGAGGCA
The DNA here is from genome assembly GCF_036172605.1 of Pelobates fuscus. Taxonomy (NCBI): domain Eukaryota; kingdom Metazoa; phylum Chordata; class Amphibia; order Anura; family Pelobatidae; genus Pelobates; species Pelobates fuscus. Next base: position 29,564,199 of record NC_086328.1, read on the forward strand.
GTGTAGGCACTTGGTTACCTGCATGGCAGGTACCTACTCTGCCGATATATTCGGTAAGGGGGTGGGAGGAGAGTAGGCAAGCGTCATTGAGCAGTGGGGAGGGAGGCTAGTCTGTCATTTCCTCTGTTCTACCTTGCTTGCCCTCTGTAATGCCGGAGGGCGGAATATGACATCATTCTGTCACGGCATACTAAACGGCATGTGATTGGAGAGAGGACACAGTCCCACACTGGACCCCAGGGAGAGAACCCACACCAGCTTTCCAAAAGAAAGGGTGGCTGGTGGACATCAAAAACTTAAATTGTGAGAGTGTGGGAGGGGCTGGTGGGGTATGAGACACATAGGGGGGCCCCAGTGCAGATTTTGCACCTGGGCCTGGCGGTTTCCAGTTACAAGTAGTAGTATCTTAGTATTTTTCCTCCACATGACAAAACTTGACTCTACTGCTGTCACACCTTGTTATTTTCCCTAGCCATCACCAGTGATGGCTGTAGGGAAATTAGCTCTTTCTATGGAGGACTCAGTGGTCTTGTGGGATCCTACATAGACTTTAATGCTGCACTCTCGTACATGTGCAAGAGTACATATCTGAAGCGCCTGAAATTTAAGAGAAGGAAATCTCACCTTGGCCTGCCTGCCTTCCCCCTAACTACCGGACCCTGAGTGGCGATGTCACCGTTGGGGGGGGGGCTTTGCTAAGAAATTATGCTAAGAACCCAGACAGTAACAGAACTGCTTCATCCATACCTCCCAAAATGGGTCATCATAGATTTGTATTCTCTGTTTCTTGATCCCTACAATAGCTAGAAACAGCTTTCCTAGGATTGTTGTTGAGAGAATGAAGTGTGATATCTAGAACACTACTGTGTGTTGGTAATGCTATTTAGACCTTGAATCACTGCTGCAAAGAGCACTTGGTAGGGTTTACCTCCAGCCTATAGTATAACCAGGCCTGGTGCAAGGATTTTTGCCACCCTAGGCAAAAGTAAAGTTTGCCGCCCCCCCCCCCCCCCCCCATGTGACAGCATGAGGGGGGCCGGCGCTCCTGGCGGCGCCCCTTCCCAGGGGGCGCCCTAGGCGGCTGCCTAGTCCGCCTAACAGGTAGCACTGGCCCTGAGTAGTGATGTCCCGAATGGTTCGCTGGCGAATAGTTCCTGGCGAACATAGCATGTTCGCGTTCGCCACGGATGGCGAACATATGCGATGTTCGGTTCGCCACCTATTCGTCTTCATTGAGTAAACTTTGACCCTGTACCTCACAGTCAGCAGACACATTCCAGCCAATCAGCAGCAGACCCTCCCTCCCAGACCCTCCCACCTCCTAGACAGCATACAATTTAGATTAATTCTGAAGCTGCATTTTTTTTTTTAGACAGAAGTGTGTTATATTTGAGCATGCTAGGCTGAACGTGCGTATATCATGGCTAGTTGCACTGAGGGTATGAGTATATAGCAGTACATTGTTGTGAAAGATGGCTGTCATGTTTAGGGTGTAGCTTGCACGTTATCAACTGTGTATTTATATCAGCAGCTCCACCACTAGTTATAAATCAAGTGTGAGTCGCCCCATGAGATGAGACTAGTGAATAACATAATACATGAACGGTTAAGGTAAAGGCATGTAAGGAACTAGGACAATAAACTCTTTAGGAGGTGAAATAATGACATGTTTAAACGCTTGCTACTTTACGATTAGTTAATGTGCAGAGAGCAGTTCATGTGATCAAAGGCATGGTGTGGAGGATCGGCTATAGTGGGACATGCTTGGCAGGCTGCTGTTTACTGCTTGTGCTCATCCAATCCCTTCTGCGCACCAGGTGCAGACCCTGGGAGTCCCTGATACCTGGAACAACAAAGGCAAGTCTCTGGCTGAGTGCCGGGTTCGCGGCTTGAGGTGGTGGAAGCTTGTTTTGTCGGGTGGTCGGGTCTGTCCCGGTGGTGCTTCACGTCCGGTGCGGGATTGTGGTGGCTTAAGGTGGAGGCGAGTGCTTGACGTGGGGCAGGCTCTGCATTTCTGTTTGTGCCTCCGGTCCCGTCTTTGACGCCTTTTGCGTTGGTGGATTTTAATGGGGACTGCTTCGCTTAGCTGTGGTGGAGCTTGTTGGGGCTGTGGTGGAGCTTGTTGGGACTTCCTGCTTGTTATTTGCTTCCAAAATTGATTAAACAGTCTGTCCAGCTTAGACTCAATATCCTGCCATGCTTTGCTGGTGCCAGGAGGACACGCGGCTGCCGCCATATTGGGAGAGTTGCAGATGAGTATGTCAGCCTGGGCGGCTGTGCTCTGTTTGTCCATTAGCTCCAGACAGCCTCTCAAGGGTGGACCGGGATAACCCCCACCGGTCCGAGGGGGGGGGGGGTAACGGAGCTCCTGCCGGGAAGTAGCTGGTCCTGGGCATCCCAGGATCCGGAGATCGGCCGCCTCTCCCGCCCGGTGAGCACCAGGCCACACTTGCCACGTGGAGGTCAGTAAGACTCTGTTGAGTTGCTGACCGCTATTAAGCATGTCGGGTCGGTCAGGTAGGAGCAACATTGCTGGGTCATCTCCTTCTGGGGTGAAATTCGCTTGTTGATAGCTGCTTAAAGTGAGATATTGAGGGTGCTCACACGAAGTGCGTCTTTCCTCCATGACAGCTAGGTCCCGCCCCCCGGAAGCTGCATTCTTAGTGAGAGGAGGGATAATGTAGCTGCTGCTGATTTAATAGGGAAATCGATAGCTAGGCTAGTGTATTCAGTGTCCACTACAGTCCTGAAGGACTCATCTGATCTCTGCTGTAAGGACAGCACCCCAAAAAGCCCTTTTTAGGGCTAGAACATCAGTCTGCTTTTTTTTTCCTGTGAAATCTAATTGCAGTTACTCTGTTTGTCCATTAGCTCCAGACAGCCTCTCAGGGGTGGACCGGGATAACCCCCACCGGTCCGAGGGGGGGGGGGGGGTAACGGAGCTCCTGCCGGGAAGTAGCTGGTCCTGGGCATCCCAGGATCCGGAGATCGGCCGCCTCTCCCGCCTGGTGAGCACCAGGCCACACTTGCCTTTTTTCCCTGTGTAATCTAATTGCAGTTGCCTGCCTGCTAGCGTGTGTGTCAGGCTCTCAGCGTATACTGTGCCCACTTGCTCAGTGCCACCACTCATATCTGGTGTCACAATAGCTTGCATTTAAAAAAACAAAAAACATTTTTGACTGTAATATAATAGCAGTCAGTTTCCTTCACACGTGTGCGTTTCAGGGCCTGCCAGGGCACAGTGTCACACCAGTGCAACTCATATCTGGTGTAACAGTAGTGTACATTTAAAAAAAAAAATACAGGGGGCTTGTTGGTCCCCAAAAGGTGTTGTACGTGGCTGGGTGGAGGAAGAGATCTTCAATGACATCAGTGAGGACAAGGAACGGGACATGGCTAGCTTGGTATCCAACCTTGTGCAAATGGGGAGTTTGCGGTTGTGCAAATGGACTGTTTGCGGTTTGCGGTGCGTTAAATGGGGAGTTTGGGGTGTCACTGTGAAGCGGGCGTAACCCTTACACTACCTGATCGATACAACATCATGCCTGATGTTTTAAAGCACGTTATTCCAAACAATTTAGGAATGTTAGGCGATTTATGCCCTTTATGGATTAAAACCAGACTCTGCATCAACTATGTAATTTTCCATGGGAGTTTTGCCATGGATCCCCCTCCGGCATGCCACAGTCCAGGTGTTAGTCCCCTTGAAACAACTTTTCCATCACTATTGTGGCCAGAAAGAGTCCCGGTGGGTTTTAAAATCCGCCTGCCTATTGAAGTCTATGGCGGTTCGCCCGGTTCGCGAACATTTGCAAAAGTTCGCGTTCGCCGTTCGCGAACGAAAAATTTTATGTTCGCAACATCACTAGCCCTGAGTATAACATACATCTGTGCTTAAAATATTTTCACTCAGATATGGCCCAGTGTAAAGTGCAAAACTGACCAGTTAATCTTTAAGTAGGAGATTAGTTTTAGTAAGTCTAATGTTTTTAGTACCTCAATGGGCTGAGATGTACCCATCAGTTCTAGGTGACAATTTGTGATGGCCGCATGGAATGTCATTTACATTAAGGGCTAAAAGATACACTGTGGTCTTGACACTCTCTACACTGCGGTTTTAAAGATTCCGCATTTGCTTTACCTATCATCAATATATCATCAACATGTATCCCTCATCATATCATGTGCTAAAATAATTAGGAAGAATAGAGAAAAAAATATATATATATATAAAATAGAATAAACTCCCATAACTTTCTACAACACAGTCAATGACCGCAAGTGTGCAGTACTTGTCTCTTCCTCTGTAGAAATATTTGCTTTTCTTCATTATGTAAATGTATACTACACGATTTAACAATCGCTTTTGGCTGTTTACTCACAGTAACAATTATATTAAAACACACATGTATGCTAAGTGCACACACTGCACCTAAACAGGATCATATTCCCCAGAAAAGACTGTGCAGACTGTGACTGTGAAAAGACAAGCACCGTTGCCAATATTTTTGCAAAGTTTAACTTGTCTAACTCCCTGTACTATTATAACAAGGGCCTTTTGACTTAATGTACCACCATTAAGCACTTTAGTCTTGACATAAATTCCTTTTGATGCTGTGTTCCTATAGTAATGCCGTTCAAGTGACAGAATACAAGGTAGCATATAATTACGATGTCACCCATCAATGGGAATGAAATTCGTATTTTAATACATTGAGAAATCAAGACAGGCTTACTGTAGTTTGCAGGTAATTTAATGTATGGAGTAGGTCAAAACAAACCTTCGTCTGTAAATAGATCAAAGACTGCAATTCCATTGTTCTGTTTCACTGTTTATGGACTTCAAAAAGACTGTGAGGCTCAAAACGCTTTTAATGTGATCGGGAGGATTGCTTTGAAAAGGAAAGATAATGTCTTCATTAAACTCAAATATGTTCTTGGAGTTTCTGTCATTCCATTTGTGTTTGAAAGAAAATTATTAGCAAAACGGTAAAATAATAAAAATTTTAAAAAATCAATCCCTCTTCCTGCACCCCTCAAAAAAAATGCTCTCAACATTTATATATAATCTTAGAATCTCAGTGTCTTTCTCCAGATATAAAAACAATGAAAAAGGAGTCTTGTTTTAATTACAAAGCAGTTATTAAATGTTCTTCTGTGTGACATGTGTAATGAGATGATGAAAATTGTCTTTCACTGTTCATTTCCAATTAGAGCATGTTATATTTTGTTGTATTGGTGCTCTTTCGGCAAAAAACTTAAAGACAAAACAACAACAAAAGGGAATTTGTTAATACTAGTTAGCTTGCATATTTTGATTGCAAAGTGCCTTCGTAAAGTGCATTTCATTCTGTTGGAATTGTTAATTATGTACTTGCACTACCCACTAATAATATAGGAATGAGGAAGCCTTGGAGAGTGGCTGGAACATTAGATGGTGGCGTGGAATCGGGGACAATTTATGGTGAATGAGCTGTCAAATTATCATAATTTTTCTTTTAATATGACATTACTCCTTAACGACAACTGTATTCACAAGGCTGCCCTGTAGAGTATGTACATTTTCCATAAATGTCCCTGTTAAAGAAGTCATCTGGATACCTCAACACGAATGGAACTTGACAAGGAAGTAATTGTCTAGGGTGGTAAATAGGCACTCTACATTTTAAGAATGCTATTAAGATTGGTTTGATAATATATGGGACATATATATGGAACAGACGTGTGGTGAAGGATTCTGTGGTGGCTTTCTGGGACATATTAACTGCTCCTACTGCAGCTGTAAATCCCAACTCGCATATTTACGTATATGGTTGTGGCTTGGCCGGAATGCAGAATGATATCTGAAGGTAAGTAATGGATAAAGGAATAAGTCAAGATGTCATAAGTGTAGTCACCAATTACTTCTATAGGTGAGTAAGAAGTTTCGGTGTTCTATCACACCGAACAACCGGAAGTGGTCATGCCACTGATTCACTTAACTGAAACTGGTGCAGAGCATCATGGCATATGTAGTCCACATCCTCTAGAATGGGGACGATTACATCCTCTGAGTCTAAGAAAGATATTTCATGACTTAATACCTGTGGGAATTCATCCCCTTCAAAGAACATAAGGACAGCATTTTTGCAATTTAGAATTAATAAGACAATCACGGCTTTTATATCATCGACCGACCCTACAGTGTTGAAATCCACACAAAAAATATCCAATCTGAGTTTCAGAAGAAAAATAAATTTATAGTTCTGCTCTGATTACTTCAATTAAGTTATAGGTCATGCTCTTAAAACATTGGCTTAGATAATGCACAAGACTCCCGTTCCCTTCCCTGCGATTGTGGACACTGAAAACGTTCCCAATTATGTGAGCGATTTTGCTGATCTACCTGGGATTATTAGCAGAAGGCTCCAATAACATTACTTAGCCGTGAATATATTATATCCAGCAGAAGCATTGTGCTTTACAGCTTAGGCCTGTCAATGCAATTTGGAAAGTACACTATTCCTCTCCAGCTGTTGCTTTGAAATACCACCCACTTTGTTCTGCTGAGCAGGAGAACACATTTGTAACAGAAAAAGTTCATATTGCAGCTATCAAATTAACGTATTCCTAGATGTATAGCAAAGTATGCTTATAGAAACATCTGGCGAGGGTAAGGCCTGTTGTGTCAGAGCACATAGTGGGTGGTTCTGAGCCTCATATATCTGCTGTTTCAAGGATGAGTAACAGTATCACATGTCCATTGATGCAGACAAGGTTTGATCACTGAAGAAGACCACAAGCCAACTTGCACAACTGATGCTTGTGTTTCCACCATTAGTCACGGTTTACATGTAAAAATAAGAACAAATGTTTTTTTTCTTTGTTTTTTTTTTTCTTGTAGGGTTGTGAACACACCTCGGTTTAATGTGCCCATCTGGATTTTCATAATTTTTGTGTTGTGAAACTAAGCATCATCTGAACGTTTTTGTCAATTCTGTATCTATTGGGAATGGGAAAATAGGACATTTGATACAAGTACAAGTTGCAGCCCTAACATAGTTAGGTCTGGTGCAGCTTATCTACCTTCTATTTTGGTTTATCTAACACAGGCCTCAAGTTACTATAAGACAATTGTATTTATCCACTTCTGCATAGTTAATAGCTTCCAATATCGAGTAAATGGTATTAAATCACCAAAGCCAGTATTTTACATGGTTTATTTTAATTCCATTGTTGGCATAATCCCATATAATTGGACTCTTAGGATTCAACAACTAAAAGTAGTTGATAAATGCCTTTTTTTTTGCCCACATTTTTAATGGTGTTGTGTTAGGTAGTTATTGACTTTTTGCATTCTTCAATATCCACATATTATTATTATTATTTTATTATTTATATAGCGCCAACAAATTCCGTAGCGCTGTACAATGGGTGGACTAACAGACACATAATTGAGAATAGACAACTGGATGTACAGGAACAGAGGGGGTTGAGGGCCCTGCTCGATGAGCTTACATGCTAGAGGGAGTGGGGTATAGTGACACAAAGGGTTAAAGTAGGGGAATTAAATAGTTTGTTAGAGAAGGGTTTATTGAGTGCTTGGTAGGTCATTTTTGACAGTTGCAGGAAAGGAGTCATGGGGTGGGGGATGAGAAACCTGCTGACAGTGTAATTGATACGCTTTAATGAAGAAGTGAGTTTTCAGAGTTTTTTGAAGGAGTGGAGGCTGGGTGAAAGTCTGATTGAGGAGGGAAGGGAGTTCCACAGAAGAGGTGCAGCCCTGGAGAAGTCTTGAAGGCGAGCATCAGAGGTGGGGATCCGGGCAGAGGACAGGCGTAGGTCTTGGGCTGAGCGCAGGGGTCTCAACGGGACATACTTGTGTATGAGGGAGGATAGGTATGTTGGAGCAGCATTATGTAGGGATTTGTAAGCAAGCGCCAGCATTTTGAATTGGGCCCCATATCTAACTGGAAGCCAATGCAGGGATTGACAGAGCGGGGAGGTGCGACCGGACAGGAAAATAAGCCTCGCAGCCGCATTCATTATAGATTGCAGCGGTGCAAGCTGGGAACATGTAAGACCGGTGAGAAGGGGATTGCAATAGTCAAGGCGAGAGAGAACAACAGCATGAACCAATATCTTAGCCGCGTCCGGCGTTAGATATGGGCGGATGCGCGCTATGTTCTTGAGTTGGAAGCGACAGGATTTGGCTATCGATTGGACATGGGGAGTAAAAGAGAGGTCAGAATCAAGAAGAACCCCAAGGCAGCGAGCTTGCGAGGTAGAAGTGATAGTAGCGCCGTTGACTTTGATGGAGACAGACACAGGAGTAGCAGCACTTGAGGGAGGAAAAACTAGAAGTTCTGTTTTGGACAGGTTGAGTTTAAGGAAGTGAGCAGCATCTGCATATAAATGATATTGTAAGCTAAAGGAGCTGATGAGTTTACCAAGGGAGTCAGTATAGATAGAGAACAGTAGGGGGCCGAGGACAGGACCTTGGGGGACGCCGACAGAGAGGGGTTGGGGAGAAGAGGCAGTGTCAGAGAAAGAAACACTAAAAGAGCGCTGGGAGATGTAGGAGGAGCACCAGGATAAAGCAGTATCCCGTAGACCAAAGTTACGAAGAATGTGAAGAAGCTGTTGATGATCAACAGTGTCAAATGCGGCAGAAAGATCAAGGAGGATTAGGATAGAGTAATGGCCGTGAGATTTAGCAGCAATTAAGTCGTTGGATACTTTGGTCACAGCAGTTTCGAGCTCAGCCAGCATATATATTTCTATAATGTAAGTACTAAGAAAGTACTAAACAAGGTAAATAGCAGGTAAATATCCTAGCCACCCCACCAAGTTGGATAGGGCACAGAAGATTGGGCATCTCCTGGGCTTCTAGACGTTTGTCCTGTACAAAAATGAAATCTTTCACAGGGATTATTGATATTACAAGCTACCTAAAGCAATCATGGCAGTCCTTGGCACAGCAAACTGCACAGCCAACGTAAAGGCCGTTTCAGTTGACGTACCTGTCCCACTCACCACTTGGGTGTCTGTGTAACTTTAAATAATACTTCCCATCGACAATGGATCCAGAATGGCAGAGAACATAGTAAGTCATTCAGCCAGTGGCAGTTACAATTAATGAATGATATGCTTTGATTATTGTGTGCTTCCGGTGCCTGAAATGGAAAAAAAACTGCTGGAACAACTTGAATAATGAAAACGTTTTCAGTACTTGATAAAGTGCACGTCAGGATGTAGTGTAGAAAGTTCAGGCCATGTGGGTCTGTCATTTAAAGGAAGAGATGTATGGGAATTTATTTTCTTACTAGTTTCTTGGTTTCTTGTAGACTCTCTGAAAACAGTGTGTTGTAGAGCTAATGGGATTATGATAAAATATCCAAAGTGGTGACTAGTTTAATATCCGTTATATCAAATTAATTTCATATGACCGCAGTAAAGAACAAAATTAGACAGACGTTTTCGTGTAACTATTATTAGACTTATTATTCTTATAATTATGGGAAATGTTTTCTAACAGCTGGAGGACCCACAATGAATACGCCTGGAGCAGAATATGAAGAATATTGATTTACTATTTTTTGATTTATTTTTTTAAATACTAATTCTCTATTAAATGGAAATGACTTTAAACAAACACTCCACTGCCCAAATAAAAAATGCAATTTTTTTTTTTTTGCAGATATACTCCAAATGAAAACATAAATTTTTCTCATTAGGTGTATGTCTAAAATCATCCTGTAAAAGCTGCTGATTTGTCTGCAGCCTTTGCCAGCCCTCCTCTTCTAACCCCGCCCAGACTAACTGTGGCTGTACAATCACTGACTTCCCAATGCAGGTCCCAATGAAGCTCTGGGCATTTGTTTAGAGCTAAACAAACCAGGAAGTAACAGGACCTGTTGTCTGATTGACAGCCGGCGGGAGTGTGTGTAACAAGATTAACATTTTAAAAGTACCAATTTCTCTTAAAATCTGCACTTTTTGTAAAATGAAAAAAGAGGACACACTCTACACACATAAAGCACTTCAGCAAGATACAGTTTGTTAGAATGCTTTACGTGTTTGGAATGTTCCTTTAAACGTGATACCCTCTAATTGTTTGCTCGGGTTTGTGCTGTCTGCTTTGAGTGCTAGGATTTTCCCCTTTCTTTTGGCATCATTGGCTGTGGCCTGTCTGTAAAGACCTATAGTCTGTACATCTGAATTGCTTTAAGATCTCTACCTCGAAGATGCTCACGTTCAGTCGCCGAGCACTAAGGGAATGGAAAGACAATTCCAGTTTTCCTATATCTGCTGGCCCTTCAATTAATTATTTATCAATTGTACACATTCTTGAATGAGTGTGATTATCAGGGGCACACAGTATATAAACCTCGTGAAAAGTAAATCCAGACATAGATATTCCGCAGCACGTCCGACAATCTAAATATTGCTCTTGGAGTAATCGAAGCAGCGGCAGTCGTCACTGCATTTGATGGACTATTTTTTAAATTGATTTCAAAAATGTATTTAAGGGGATGATCTTCCACTGTAGATTACCTATTGATTTTTTATATGAAAAGCTCATTAAATAGGCAGTAACTGAGTATAAAAACCCAGAAAACCTCTACACAAATCCTTTAATTGAATTTCTAAAACCTGTAGTGTGTTTTTTTTTTTTTTTCACTCTCCTCGTAATTAAATCTATTTAAGTGGTGCTCTGTAATTTGCATGCTGTGAAGTAGTCTTATTTCAGATAGCGTTGACCCGTAATAACATTCACATCCGTTCTTGCACAGCTAACCGGAGTATAGTGTGTATGATTTAATGTAAATATATGTATTCATGACATATATGAAACATGCACACCTTAATGTGCACATAAGTAAAACATCCTAGCAATGGACAGAGGCTTGTTAATAAATGCGAGAGTGATTTTTTTGTATTATAGGAAAAGCATACCTCCCAAGTTTCCCTATTTAGGAGGGACAGTCCCTATTTTACGCTCAAATCCTTCTGTCCCTCTTTTCTACTACCTCCATATTGTTGGTTTGTCTGAGTGTAACAGAGCTCCACAGCAATATTACTCCCAGTAATGAGTCTTTAAAGGGTCACTATAGGCTCATTGAAGTGGTCTGGGTGCAGTGTCCCTATTACACTTAGTGCTGCTATTCTAAACATTCCACAAACACTTACATCACAGCACTAAGTCTACATCCAGTGGCTGTCTATCAGACAATCATTGGAGGCGCTTCCTGGTTGTTAATGGACTTTTGGCCCAGTAAGTGACGTTGGAAGTTCTCAAAATCTGCATGCAGACATGCAGCGTCAATTATTTCCCCATAGGAAAGCATTGATTCAATGTTTTCCTATGGGCAGGGCCTAATGCACTCGATGCACTTGCTGCGCATGCAAATTAGCGGGCCCCTTGTCAGTAACGTCTGAGGAGGTGGAGCCGCGAGCCAGGGGCCAGGGAGATCGCCACTCGGATCTGGCAAATAAATACAGGGTTTTTAACCCTTTATTTTAGGCTTTTTTTTAAGCAGGAACAAAACCTAACATTTATTTAATTTTAGTCTTTTTTCCTGCTATTTTACTGGCAGTACTTATTAAATATTTGAAAGATTAATTTCCTTTAAATAAAATCTTTGTAATTTTTTATTTTTTTATGGTTTTGGTTTTTTTTTTATTAAAATTGGAGAAACTATAGTATCTACTCTTTTCTGTGCCTCACTCTATATCTGCATCTCGAAAGGTTAAATATAAAGATTTTTCTTGCCAAACTATGCCAAGCACACACACAGCATTTTTCATCATTTCAAACTGTTTTATAGTTGTGAGCAGTATCCTTTATACTGTGTAAAGCATATTCATTTCTATGTTTAGCTTTTGTATTTTTAAAAATTGTTCGCAACTTTAGTTCATCCAAATAAACTGAATTAATCAAAACTTTTTTTTCCCTTAAAGGGACACTATAGTCACCAGAATCACTACAAAATAATGTAGTTGTTCTGGTGTCTGTAGCCTGTCACTGCAGGCGTTTCTTTGCAAACACTGACTTTTCAGAGAAAAGGCAGTGTTTACATTGCAACTTAGGGACACCTCAAGTGGCCACTCCATAGGCGGCCACTAGAGGTAGAGGCACTGAACTTGATTGGCTGAGATCACTACTTCTGATGTCAGCCAAGGAGACGGATCGGGGGCAGAGCCAGCGCCGGCTGACCCACATGGCCCTGAAAATTAGGTAAGATTGTAGTATATTTAGGGGGGACCAGGGGACCTAAATCGTGATTTTTAACACTATAGTTACAGGAATACACGTTTGTGTTTCTGACCCTATAGTGTTCCTTTAACTCGTTCACCGCTGTGCTGCTTACAAAATTGTGCTTAGATGAACACTGTTTATTAAGGTGACCAATTAATAATAATAATAACAATTAAAAAATATATATACTTGTCCCCTATTAGCAGAAATTGCTCATATTAGAATAATATGTATGCACCTGTTTAATATTTGATATTGTTTACTGCAATCATTAGGTGGTTGATCCTGTTTTTTCCTAATCTGTTTTATTTTTCAGTGTCGACAGATATAAATGCCAATTTTGTTTTTCCCCTTCCATAATATTTAACATTTGTTATTTAAACACAGTGACATACCCCAGAGATACGAACATAATCGATAGGAACTCAAACCCAGTCTATAGAAGCTGAGTTATGAAATTGTTAGTAGGGGCTGTAAATTGAAAAGCAAATTAGATGTGGTTTAAAGTGTAATCAATTTTCAGGTTGTGTACAAAGTAAATAGATGAAAAACACAAGTTGTTCTTTCTTTCTTTCTTTCCTTTTTTTTTTTTTGCAAAGTCTACTACCAAAAAAAAAATTAATTTTATTGCCTGCTCTTTTCTCGTTTTATTGCTCATTAATGTAGAAAATAAAACACAGTGTATTCATCTTCTTGGGCGTTTTTAAATCCCCTTAAATGACAATTTTAAATTGAACTACTTATCTCATTTTATATGCTTCTAGCTCCAAACAGGCTTTGTATTGAATGCCGATATAAACTAGATTCCCACTGGGACTTAATATTGCAGGAGTTATGCCACGCACAGTCGGAGGGGCTATGCACATAAAGAATTACAACATCGGTGTTTGCATAATGAGTGAACACTAATTTTGAGTTTCTTTCCGAAACATAAATGTTAAGTTTTGTACTCTATTCTAATTTTTTTTTTTTTGCTGTTGTGGGTTACGAGATAAATATCCCAAACAGAGCGTAGTAAATCACATGATTTTAAGTTCTTAGTCCAGCAGTGACTCCGGCACACAGTTCTTGACAATCGATGTATTGGATAAAAAAATTCAGAGCATCAAGTGTTTAATAACAGAGTTGAAGCGATGTTTCGATCATCTGATCTTAGGCAGTCTCTAAAATGTTACTTTATTAAAGGGAAACCATTGCGCTCAGGAATTTTAATATTATGCTTACTTATCCCCTATATTTAAAGGACCACTATAGGCACCCAGACCACTTCAGCTCAATGAGGTGGTCCGGGTGCCAGGTCCAGCTAGGGTTAACTCTGCAGCTGTAAAACTGCATAGCGGAGAAACCGCTATGTTTACATTAGAGTTAATCCAGCCTCTAGTGGCTGTCCATTTGACATCCACTAGAGCCGCTTCCGTGCTTCTCACTATGATTTTCACAGTGAGAAGACGCTGCCGTCCATAGGAAAGCATTGAGAAATGCTTTCCCATGGACTGATTGAATGCGCGCGCATGTGCATTCAGCGCTGATGTCGGAAGAGGGAGGAGAGTTCCCCAGCGCCGAGGGAGCCCAGCGCTGGAGAAAGGTAAGAGTTTAACCCCTTAACCTCTCTTGAGCCCGGCAGGAGGGGGGGGGGGGGGCATGAGGGTGGGTGGGGCCTTTTAACACTATAGAGCTAGGAAAACTAGTTTGTTTTCCTGGCACTATAGTGGTCCTTTAAGATATGAAAGTGCAGTGTGAGAAATCCAAACTTCTGTATTGGTATCTTTCTTGGACCTGGGGGCCTCCATCTTGTCTCCCTGTCAATAGTTCTCCTCCAATACAGAGTGTGGAATAGCTGCTCCTGGACTGAGCGAATTGTGATGTCAATTGATAAATGTTTAATACAGTACAGATTTATCATAAATAAACAGGTGCCACCCTCAACAAGTATGCAATATCAAAAAAGAGAGAATTGTTCCATCACGTCCTTAGTGAAACATTGGCCTTTATTAAAATGTTCTACGTGTACATGGCAACGTGTACAAGCTGGTAGGTAACCGTTATCACGGTCTTTGCTAATCTATAGCACACAGCAAATTCAATAAATAGCCTAAAATAAAAAATAGGAAAGGGACTCACTTAATTAACTCAGGGTCACATGAGAAATCACATGACCAGTCACAATAGACCAGTAAGAAAGCAGACACTAACGCTTAACAAATCTGATGATATCATAGATTCCATGTACCCATAAAGGCCAAGTCTCAAGGCCAACAGGTATTAATTTTCAATTCTGGTCACAAGCTCAATATCAGTTGAAGTCCTATTGGGTACGTTCAGGATCACAGTCTATTTGTATACATCTTCCTGGTGCGAACTACTCAATGTTGTTTTTTTTTTTTTTGTTTGTACACGTTTTTACTAACGTTGTGGAGTTGTGGATGATCCTGTGTGGTGTTCCAGTTTTTCCATTTTTGTCTAATGTCCCATTTATAATCATGTTGGAGTAATGGGATGAATGGCCAGATATCTAGACCAAGAGAACATGTAAGTTCCCATGATGATGATGATGATAACCAATTTTTGGAGTTACTCTTGATTCAGGGTAAGGTCTAAACTTTGGCATACAAACCATTTAGAAATACTTGTTATAATCACTGTGCAACTTACTGTAATGTGGCAAATGACATCATGTAGGAGAGAGGGCCTAAGTTGCCAAGACAGTCTGGGTTTCAAACATTGGACATTTTTAACCACTCTCAACTAATGCCCTGTGGTTTTTCTTTGCTAGGGGTACCCTTGCCCTGTTTCCCAGTAATGGGGCAAACAATTTTGCAATGGCTTGCTCTTTTACTTGGTCCTGGTCTCCTTTAAGGCTGATTGTGACGCATTCTGCTTTTGCAGAATTCACTGCAATTGATTGCAATTCTATGCATAAACAGCTGAGTTTTTGCTCACCTTAGTGACACTCCCATTGGTGCACTTACACTTCCAGCAGCAGAGGGGTTAATCGTCATATGTGCACTGTTTTATAGTAGAATTTTCACTCCAGGCACCATCACCACTTCGAATCATAGTTTTTTAGTTAGATCATGGTTCTTAGAGTAATCCATTCATTTCATATTAGCAGATGAGCAAGGTTTTATATATCCATTTTTTCCATTCTGACTACATTAAGGCACTTGTTGCTCAGTTCCAGGTTTTCGATAGGAATAATTTTGCTTTAGGTTCTTCTGGCTTTAGTGCAATCTTCTAACAATCAGTATCTAAAGCAGGTAAGTGTCTGTGATCAGTAAGAGCGGACAGTAAGATTGATCATGTATTTGCTCAATCTGATTGCCAACAGAACCGGCCTCTCCCAGCGGTGCTGTACAGCATACTAGGAAAATCAATAGGGATTAAACTCTGACCTCCCATCACATACTTATACTGTGGTCTGCATCGCTTACCAATATTTCATCTGTTTCTTCTAAACGCTCGTACTCAATAATGTGCAGCTGTCCTTGCACGGGACTAATTAATTACAAAAAATTCAGCCTCACTGAAAAAGTGATTAAATATCACATGAACTATCTTGGAAAGGGGAGACTTTTAATTGCTGGCCGTTTTTTTGAATTTCACATCTTTTATGGTTTGTTGGTTATTGTCTCTTGTCTAGTAACACACGGAGATGGTACTTTTAATAGATACAAATAATAAGACCTTGATGGCTAGATGTAGCATGGGATAAAAACCCAATTACATTTTCTTTATAACATGAGTCCATCATCCTGGGGAGGCTAGCGTGAGGAGGCTAGTGGGGAGGCTAGCTTCTCTTCTGATCACTAATCAACTGTGCAAAGGGGTGCACCAAAAAGAACTTTCACCCAAAGAAATCAATGCAAAAAGTAGTTTTCTTATTAATTCATACAACATAAATGTAAAACTTTGAAGTACAGGAGGAACAGTATGGAAGGGAAAAGCAGTCTGATGCATTTTTTACTTACTGACAAAGGACTCCTAACAATCCCGATTTCAGGATCCTGTCCCGGATTAGTTCCCAGATGTCCCACACTAGGGACACCAGGGTAATGGCATTCTTAAATGTGTTTAGGCTGTGCAGCAGTCACTGGGACCCCTGCATTATGCTGAAGGCTGGGAGACAGTCAGACATCTGGTCTATGCCAGTGCCCACCCATTATGGGTCAGTGTGACGCCCCCTGCCCACCCTTTCTTGATTCCATACCTTCCATAGTTGGGAGGTATGCTGACACTGTATCAAAGTCTGGAACAGCATCTGATCCTCATGGCTGGTCAGTAATGCAACAAGAAAATGCTGCACCCATTCTGCAAAGGGATACAGCCTAAGTCAAAATATTAACGTTTGTCCATATTGCTGGATTTTAAGACTTTATAATATAAATGAGTACCATTAAATTGGGTAATAGTAACATCCCTGGATGTTGGACAAAAAGTAACGTCACTAGGATGTACTTGGAAACCAGAGCAATCTGAATGTACCTTTCCTGGTTAAATACTTTATTATTATTACTATATAGGAAGCTGTGACCCTTTCATAGGTAATCCATATATTTAAAATGTGTCCGTCAAAATGCAGAGGTTTAAAAGACTGTTTTTAAATGACCTCATTACAGTGCCTTTAGCAATAGTTATGGTAACCTTAGGGTTAGAGGGGAGGTTTGGTTATGATAGGGGTAGGTTAGGCGGTCATTAGAGTTAGGGGCAGCTTATGGTTGGCAAATTTGGGGTTAATGAGGTTTAGGGATAGAGAAAATGAGGGGGTGGGGAGAGATGGGCTTGGTCACTTTGAGGGAGACCAAGGGGTGAAGGACCATTCCATGTCAGTGACCTCGTTCGTCACATGATATCTGAAACAATTCCCTTTTTTTAAATCCCTGTAGCTATGTGTACAAACACCCTTGAAAAAAGAATTAGAAAGAACAAAACCTAGAACATCAGCTAAATAATGGCTAAACACCTGTTTTCTTTTGCATACAGGGGATGGTGTTATTTTTTGTGCGACACATTAGTCAGGAGACGCGTCATTCCTGCCGTGTACCATCCTTGTTATGGTAATGGGATTACTATGCTTTATTTTTCATTGACGATGGTGCACAAGTACTCTTTGCTGGTGGAAATTTTTTCCTCATATTTAATTGTTTTGTTTATATTTTAAATTTGAACATTTGGATGGATATGCTGGATCTATGCCAAAATTTATTATTTGGTGGTTTTGCCCAAAAATTGCCCCTTATTGGGGCACAGCCCAGCAGAGATGGAGATGCTCTTTAGGTTCCTCTATCGCCATGACATGTGGGGTGGGGGAGCATCAGTATTTCAAACACTATACACACACTGAATAATGAGATACATCAAACTGTACTGCTAGTCGCTTGTAGTTGGTCGGCAGTGCAGTTATTGGCCATGTTTAGAGTATTGTGGTCTTACAGAGGGCAGTATAGATTTAAAGTGACACTGTAGGCACCATAACCATTCAAATGACTGAAATGGTCATGGTGGCTGGAGTCCACAGACTTAATCTTTTTACTCACTGTTTGGGTGAGATGCTCTTTCTCTAACTCCTGCTCACTTCAAGCGCCATAACCTCTCCAAGCCATTGAACTGCTTATAGCACCCGCAGCGTATTTTTAAAGTTGGCTTTGTCTTAATGAGAAGAAACTTAAACTAGATGTCTTGCCAAAAATCTTCCTTGAAAATAAAATAAATAAATCTCCCTTTGGCTCTCTGTGTATATGTATAGCATATCCGTGCCTACTAAATCCTGCCTCTAACAATTAAACATTGAACATTTTTTGGTGGATACATAAAGGTCTATTCTAACAGGCTTGGCTATGCAGCACCATTAGCTCAACCCCCAGGGTTTTTGGTTTAGTTCTTAAATATTAGGTGTAGCTGCAAAATCCTACAAGCATTTTGTCAACTACTGAAATTAACACATCATTTAATAACATATCATTCTTTTTCTCCCTCGCTGACTATGCTAAAGGTGAAGCAGTTGGAAAATGGTAATTTATCTTTTTCCTACATAAACAATGGTAAATGTGGCCCAAACCAGACTGTTTTCTTAACCTGAAGGTTTTTTAACTTTTTTTTTTATTTTTGTATGTTTTTACTTTTTGTTTTTGCAAATGCGTGTGACTGCAACACATTTGAGCTTTGTCTTTTTCACAGCTTACTTTGCAAAGACACCTATTCCCAGGAGTGCGCTATTAATTCAGAAGTTGGTACACAATGTGGTCGATGTTTTCTGTAACAAGTTTAGGATAGCAGATACTCCCTACCTGATCTATTACTCTCAATGATGTATTTGCAAATTGATTAATCCTTACTACTAGACTTATTAGCTGCATTCGATCAGCCCACTCACCCCCCAAATGACTTGGTAAAATGGTTATACATGACCAAACGCAATCCACGTGAACATAATTTTATGCAAGGTCCACAAAATTTGCTTTAAAAATGATAGCTAACTGGCTTTGCAGTGGAACCTTTTTTTTAATTTAACGTTATTTTTTTTTAATTTTGCTGCTGGAAATTAACTTTGTAGATTGTGTATATTGAAATGATTCACACAAAGGTCATGTTCATTTAATATGGACAAAAACTGTATATAATGACACAGTATTGTACACAAAAACAGCGCCTGCTGGAGGAGATAAATGTCGATAAGGGAAGGAATTGAAGATCTTATTTCTTTCCATTACTCCTCTATGGTGGAAAAAGGAAAAGTACAGTTCATGGAGTTGGCAAGAGGGGAGTTGGTAAATACTGGTCCAGTTGGCAACTCAACTCAATTGCCGTGGAACTATAAAATGACATTTGACACGAGTGCCTTACCAGATTGTACAGCTCAATAAATAAATTATATTACTCCATAAAAAGGGGGCTGTACAGAAATTACTGGTCATTTGCCCCCTTTCAGATGACACCCATGCATTGAATCCATTATCTGGAACTCGTTCGACAGCGTTTTTATGTTAAAATTATCCACAACCATTTTTTCATCACGTTTCAATTACGGTACATCTCTGGTGATAAAGCCCAGCTTTTGACTGCGTTTGTCACAATTGTACCATTTTTTTTCTATTAGCAGCTGAAGAACTAAGTTCTCCATGTGACAGTGGTTTTGGTTGAGTCTGCAGGAGAGCTAGAAATCAAAGAGTGTGCGTTTGGGGTGCAGGTACGTGTTCGGAAGGTTGGGAAGCTCTGTAACTATGGGGAAATCTTGAGCAGTGTTGCACGCACTGAATCTGAACAGACACAAGTGATAGATATTGAAACACCCTGGGAGTCTATTGATCACAGATCAGACTGGGAAATAAACAGTAGTTTGATGATTGCAGTTTGTGGATGTTGCCAAAACCACAGGGAAATGAAATTATGACTTTCAATCAATCTTAGTCCCACATTATTTTCTGCATACACTTATGCTGTGATTCCTGTTTGCTTTTAACAACCGCATGTTATTTCAGGTCACTGTGATGAATTGATGAGACTTACCGTTTTAATGTCAGCCTGTGTTAGAACTTAGCGCCCTGAACAGGTGAAATCCAAACTTCTAGATGGAATGTACTTAAGCAAACACTAAGATCAAACAAGAGCCTTGAACTGCTATGACTGCAGACATGATGTATGCACCCAGCCTTTTTGTCATTAGTCAATTATTCCTCTATTACTGTATTGACTGTAAGGCAACTCTATAGGTTGTAGGCATTTAGATACACTTACCTTGTTAGAATTTAATTACTTCTTTCTAGTGGTAACAATTTAGATATATCTCCTAAACAACTACAGCTACTTTAGTAGATAGAAAAATTGGGAAGAATGATGTCTTAAAGGGACACAAAGTCACCAAAGCAACTTTGGGTTAATGAATTTTTTTTTTCCGTATAGTTCATGCCTCTTAAGTTTCACAGCTTAATTCTCTGCCATTTAAGAGTTAAATCGCTTTTATTTCTTTTGTTTGCTTATGCAGGCCTAGACACACCTCCCCTGCCTGTGACTGACAGTCTGCATGAAAAAAAAAATTGTTACATTTTCAATCAGATGTAACTTACTTTATTTTTATCTCCTGTTCTTGAAATTGATCTTTAATTACATACAGGAGCCTCCTGCAGAGTCTAGCAAGCTATTTAAGCAGACGATAAGAAGTTCTAAATTAAACAGAATTTGCAAAAAAGCAAGTGTAAAAATTGGATTATATTTTACAGGAAGTGTTTAGGAAGGTTGTGCAAGTCACATGCAGGGAGGTGTGGCTAGGGCTGCATTAACAACGTTTTTAAAACTCTTAAATGACAGAGAATTAAGCAGTGAGACTGCAGGGACATGATCTATATACCAATGCTGCTTTATTAAACTAAAGTTGCTTTGGTGACTACAGTGTCCCTTTAACATTAATGGTGGTCACAATGGGAGTAGATGTGACCCATTTTTTAATCAGCTATGATTTTTTATTTTTTTTTAGGAAGAACAGAAAATATCTTATTTAGGGGCAACAAAGGATGATTCCCTTGTGTCTAAAAGTTCCATACCAGTACAGGCTGTGGTACATGAACCGGCCATCCTTGGCAGCTTGGTGGGTGTCTTGTGAGAAGTATTTATGGGAGATCGTCTTTTTCCACCATCTTAGTAAGACCTCAATTTAATAAGAATTACAAATGATTCAGTACTGTTAAAAAAAACTTTACAGATGATTTATCATGGAAATCTATAAGAATTTTTAGAGATAAATAATTTGGAAAGTTTTTACAACAGTATTAAAGCATTTGGAAAGCTTTTTAAAGCCTGTGTTTCTCATCATTTTCTTTTATATATATTTTAGTAGCATAACTAATATATTCATGGACCTTAATGCTCTTCTTTCATTCAACAAATATCCTGAATATCTGCAATTCTAATCAAACACCACTAACCTTGGTAAGTAGGTAACTGGCATAATAATACACAATGATCGGTTAAGAAGTGTTTCTTGTGTATAAATACTCGATCGTGGTGCTCGAACATTATCGTGATCTGGGATTTCCTCCATTCTCACTCCAAAAAGCAAGCACAATGATTTGGGGTACACATGAGGACTGAAAGATAGCCTAATGACATTTTGCCTTGTTCTAGTATAACATCAAAATGAGGGCCTTCTTACAATATACTCTGGTTATGATGGATAGGTCTGAATTTAACTTGTAATTGTGGCGGATTTGTGATCTGGTGCACTCGCAAAACTATCATAAATTATTAAGAAGAGACACTATCCATTCTCTCTTCTTAAAGCAACTTAACCGTCATCTTATTGTTACCATGCATTTCTTTTCTATTCAACTCTTTCTCGTAATTTCTTCCACTCATTAAGTTTACTTTTGAAACAAATGTAATCTTTACTTACTCGTTAAACAGTTGACAGGCGATACTGCAGATTTCCTCAATGTTAAAGGACCACTATAGGCACCCAGACCACTTCAGCTCAATGAAGTGGTCTGGGTGCCAGGCCCATCTATCCAGGCCCATTAACCCTGCCTGCTGTAAACATAGCAGTTTCAGAGAAACTGCTATGTTTATTTTAGGGTTAATCCAGCCTCTAGTGGCTGTCTCATTGACAGTCGCTAGAGGCGCTTCCGCGCTTCTCACTGTGATTTTTACAGTGAGAAGATGCCAGCGTCCATAGGAAAGCATTGAGAATGCTTTCCTATGGACTGGCTGAATGCGCGCACAGCTCTAGCTGCGCATGCTCATTCAGCCGATGACATCAGAAGAAGGAGGAGAGTCCCCAGCGCCGAGGGAGCCCGGTGCTGGAGAAAGGTGAGTGTTTAACCCCCATCCTCCCCCTTCAGCCCAGCGGGAGTGGGACCCTGAGGGTGGGGGCAACCTCAGTGCACAATAGTGCCAGGAAAACGAGTTTGTTTTTTCCTGGCACTATAGTGGTCCTTTAAGGTTGTCTACGGCAGAAAATTATATGCTCAAGGAGTACTGTAAATGAATGGCAACACTGCGCAATGACATTGTATTTTTAAATTTCCATCATTATTAACCTGCTAAAACAGGAGCGGGGTGGTGTAAGTTTCATCCTCATTTACATTACAATAAATAATAGTTTGTTCAGTATTTTCGTAAGCTTTATCTATGTTGATAGTTGCTTGGAACAGTTGAAACAATACCAGTCCAATTTTTGATTGACCCATGCTTTATGTTCCTTTATTTGTGATCCCATTGTTATTGTCTTCTTAGTTCGATCGTTTTTTTTTCTCTATGTTGGGGTGGCCAGTGGCCTGGTTGCGCTAGGACGAGGCAAGTAATTTTACAGGTACGCACAAATCCAAGAGTCTTGTGCACCGAGCTAACTGCATTCAGTTGGAATGAAATTGACGTCTCCCACAAGTCGGTTTTGACTTCGAGATTTCAATCGGATACAAGCCCAGGGTTTGTGTCACCGTTAAATCCAGCTAGAACACAGCACTGCTTTACATCTGTCAACGCCAAGACACTAAAGAGAGAAGCACAGGTTGATTGATAGAGCCATACCTTCCTGCGAAAACAGATTGAGATACTGAAAATATATCTTTTAAATGTCTGTTGTCTACAGTTCTAAGTGTCAATAAAATGAAACGTATGTATCTGTGACAAGTTATTTAAGTACGGCATGGTGAGAATATTCAATTGATAGAATTCAGCGGAGCTTTGGTTTCACTCTATATCTGTATACTGATGTGCAGAATGCCCAGTTTTTGTTATAAACCTCAAGATTGCATCCATATTTTCATATATCTGAGTCGCTGTTGCAGTTTTGGGCAGTGGTCCGGACGATCAGGACAGCATTGGATTAGACTTGTTTAATGATATACAATCAACCAACTAGGAAGAAGAGGAAAGAGTTGGGAATTATTCTCAATTATTCTCAAATTGTAGCAAATAGAAAGTTCTATTGCACGATTTAGGCAAACCTAGGTGATTTGGAAAAAATGTACCAACTCCGCTTTAAGTACAGCCATGCTATGTTTAAACCTAAATGTTAAACCTAAATACTAGCCAAATGTATCACTACTGTTAATTCTTTGTAGAAGCCTAGTTTATGTAGAAACAAACTCTCCAGGCTGAACTGCTGGGCAAGCACACATCAGGCAGACACGATACCTTTTGCAGGCGAATGCTCTGTTCTGGACTTGACATCCCACTTTTAGATCTCATCGGGTTAGGAAGAACGTGAAACCATACCCTCTTGTGAGGCCCCATCACCTTTCCCTTCTAACACAGATTATATGAGCATTTCAGTTTTGCCAACCCCTTGCCATATATTATATCCCTGTGCTTAAAAATGCAGACATAGAGGTTAACTTTAAGATGTATTATAAATAAACCTATTTACGTGCTTTTGTTTCATGCTTTTTCAGCTTGCCTAACAAATCAATTCTGGAAAATGACCTCTCAGTAGTTTTGCACCCATTTCATATCCCGAAGACTCTGATGCATAAGCCTGCTTTACTTTTGTATTGTGTAATAAATTACAGCTGATCTCCATTATTCTTTTATCCCCATTCAAGCCCCTTCAGTGTTCCGGAAAAAAAAAATGGAACTTTATTTTTATTATAGTGTCTTGTGTTGTTTTTGTTTGTCTGATAGTGGTTTTCCCCCATGCAATTTCCACCAAGTCATCCCTGCACCTGAAGTCCACTAATTGCTTCAATGAACGCCAGATATATTGCATGAAAACATTTTTATTTCTCCACTCCATTTTTCAACATCATTATTCGCACTTTGAAACATTACTCAACAACCTGCTAAATTAATATATACTGTGTTCTTTATTCAATGGGTAAAAGCAGTGCGTTTTTCTTATTTTTTTTTTCTTTTTGGAGAAGTGGCAGTGGATAAAAAATAAATAAAATAAAGAATAACAATGTAAAACATTGCCCACCGCGTGAGGGACATCTGTTCACGAATGAGTGATTGTGCATTTGATTCGAAGCCTCACCGTCCCTCTAAGTTCTGGCCTCAGATGAAAGGAGCAGATTGTTGTGATATTGCTTTTGTTAGGGAACTCACTACCCAGTGTGTGATTTCATGCATTATTGAGAGCGAATCCACTTTCTGAAGCCACCCCTTGCCGCATCTCCTACACCCCTGTTATCCCTTTTGTCAGCATGCAGAGTTCTGCTTTAAAGCAATGAATGGTTGGCCAGGGAGATTAAGTAGATAAATTATTTACAGTGTTTAATTATGGTTTTACAAGTTTATTAAAGTTCACAGTTCCTCTTGTAACCAAGCAGCAACTCCAGAAGAGGTTCATTAGGTTTGGATTTGAAGGGGAAAAGGATGCTTGTATCTAAAATATTAAAATTGTGGGTTTTTTTTTCTTCAGTAGTTCTTTAAATTACATTTCTAGGAACAATTTGTTTTCTTATGGACTTTTTTTTTTGTGAATTCATGATACAGTCGTAGCTCAAGGCCTCTCCGTTTTGGTAGGCAAATAAACTTGATTGTTAAATACATAAACTCAGTGTGCAGTCTCTTGAAAGATAAAGCATGCTTGGGAAGGGCACCCTTGTGTCTTGAACCGGTTTAGATGAGTGGCTTGTAAAGTTGAAATGCAAAGCATGGATCACTTCCATTAATGTCATTAGTTTAACTTCTTATATATAAAAAAATATATATGTATATTTTTTTCTTTTAAATAAATGTCCCACATGTATAACAAGGAAGTTAAGGCAATTAATATAAGAAAATATGCATGTATTAGTTTCTAAAAATTATTTTCCCAAATACCATTTGTTTTACATGTTCTGTAGTTAAAGGGAAACTATACCAAAACAACTTAATCTAAATGAAGTTGTTGTGGTGCCAGGAGGCCCCCGGAGGCACTCTTATTTATCTCAAGGACTTAAACTGTCCTAAAAAGTTTCCTCAAGTGGCAATGTCCACTCCCCCCTGACGGCATCCGACTTATGAATTTTCAGATTAATGAAGCACGGAGTGCCACTGGCCAGGGGCACTGCTGATTGGCTGAGAGCGGTCCGCTAATGCATTCACAAAACTGACTTGGAAAAATTACGTTTTGAGAGAATGGTTAAACTCCTTGAGGTAAGAGTGCCTCTGGGGCCTAATGGCACCATAACAACTTCATTTAGATGATGTTTTTTTTTAGTACTTGGAGTGTCCCTTAAAGCCGATCCTCCTCATTTTTGCCCAGCATGAATTTCCAATCAAATGTATCTCAAAGAGAAATATTGTGTACACAGTGAGTATGTATATTACAAGAAAACGGCTATAGGTAAGAACAAAATAACAACAAATAAAACACAAAAATTCAACATTATTAAATAATTAATTTAAGGACCAAACTTCTGGAATAAAAGGGAATCATGACATGTCACACATGTCATGTGTCCTTAAGGGGTTAAATAAAATACTCACTTTGTGCTGGAATAGATCCCAAAATGTGCTTCTCTGCAGATAAGTTTGCAAGTTTTGTTAAAGTATTGTTTCTTCTTGTTAAGTTTTAAATTCTTCTTTCCCCAACTTCATATAATCTCACACAAGAGGCTGCTTTCAACTAGAAGGCCATTAACAGAGCAGGAGATAAGGACTTCTAAAGTTCTACATGCCAGTCAATCAAGCAGTGAGACTGCATGGGCATGATCTATGCTCTAAAATCACTTCATTACGCTAAAGTGGTTCCAGTGTCCCCTGAACATTGTGTGGAAAGTGATGCATTCTTTATGCCTCCCAACTCTGGCATCCAGAGAATTGGAATGCCGGTGGAGTGGAGTGTATCCTCCTGAACTGCTGGCAGGTCAGCCTCGTATGAAGGCATGCCTTGCTGCCTGCCAGTCATTCAGGCCGGCCCACTAAGGGCAGACCATGCAGAAAGCATTGTGTCAGTACTCCCTGCAGGGTCCTAGTGTCCTGAACATAGTGCGAGCGTGTTAAATGAAACGCTTGTGCTATGCTTGTTGGGGACAGTTCCCTGGTGTCTTCAAAAGTTAAGATGGTGGGACAGGATCCTAAAATCAGGATTATCTTGCGATATCGTATTGACTAATGATCTGTGCAAATATTTTGAGGCTATATTGCAGCTGATATTGTTTCTGAAACCATTCTCTGTGGCTTTTTATGTTTACAGATTACACAGCAGTAGGGCAATGAAAAAAGGATTCCAGAGGCCTCTAGGCAGGTTACTGGTTTGGCTTCCCTTTATTTGTTACTAGGGGATCAAACAAATTCATGGTTCTGGACCCCTGTACATGGGATCAAACAAATTCATGGTTCTGGACCCCTGTACATGGGATCAAACAAATTCATGGTTCTGGACCCCTGTACATGGGATCAAACAAATTCATGGTTCTGGACCCCTGTACATGGGATCAAACAAATTCATGGTTCTGGACCCCTGTCTAACCCCTGGGCCCTAGGTTGACTAGGGCTGCCTTGGGTTACCTTGTAGTTAATCCTGTTCTGCGGACAACTTGTGCTGACATGTGCACATTCAACCAGGTCCAACGTGTTCTAAGAAAACAGGAAACAAAAAAAGTAAGTTGCCCTAAACCATGTTGCTAAACCAGAAGTTGGTATTTGAATTGTATTTGTCCTTTATGCACCGGAGTTCTGCCTAACCCATTGCCCTTCTCCAACATTTAGAGATTTACAATACTGTCTTTAGTAAATAAAGAATGAAAAAAAGGATAATCAAATCCAAGTGTGTAATTACTATACGCATCCAGAATACTGAGAAAAATCGCACAAAAAAAAAAAGTATTTCCCACTATATCTTCACCTATTGAGTTTTTTTTGTGTGATCACTGTATGAATGGAGGACTGGAAGTACCGTAACATGTCATTGCACCTTTCCCCTACTTTATCTCGTCCCCTACTCTTTTCTGCATTAGCTGTTTCTCTTTTTTAGCCCCCTTGTATTAAGCTTAGTTTGAATTCACATGTGTGTCTCTCTCTCCATCTCTCTGTATTTGACCTTATTTACTCTGCTTTTCTCTCACCTACCTCCTTTTGTATACACTTGTCTCTCAATGCCCCTCTATTCTGTATTTTAAGTCACTCTCCACCCCATAATTATACCTCTCTCAAAAACGACCCTTCCTTCTTTCTGTTCTTGTCTCTATGCTCTCCACTTTTGTCCATAACGTTCAGCCTAGCTCACAAATGTACGTCTCTCTCTATCTTAGTGTACCTGTTTTCATGCTCTCTGAACTGCCTTGCTCATCCCAACCCTTCGTAATCTTTTTATTTCTGACCTCTATTTTGTCTGTGTTCCTGCCGATTCCATTGTTCTCTATAGTGGCCATTCCAGAATTAGAACATTGGAATGCTTATTTTTGCTAGGGACACTTTTCTAATTCTCTCCAGTGGCTAATCATCTTGCTCAATCTTCTACTTCATTATAACCACATATGCCTCTGAATGAGGTTTTTGTTTACCACCTTGGCACATGTGTTTTGGGTCTTAATATGTTGTGGTTTTAAACAGGCTATACATGCGGATCAAAAATATTTTGATGATACAAGAATATCTAAAAAAAAAAATATCTATATATATATATATATATATATATATATTTATAAAGATTAGCACTTTCATGATGAATTCAATAAACAAGTGCAGAATGGCACTAAAAGTGTATGCCATATTGAAACCAGCATCTAATTGAATGAAAAGATGTACAGGACAAGATTAGACTGCTCTTTTAAACACGGTGTAGAAGAATTGTGTAATGCGTCTTAGGAACCACTAGGGGGCATTGCAGGTTGCATGTCTGTAAAATAAAGCATTGCTTCTTTCGACAACATTCATAACCTCAAATAGGAAGACTTTAACAGGCTCTGAATATTTCATCTTATTTGGTTTGTGAGTATAGATGTATGTTTTTATTTATTCCTTTCTGTGGATATACACGTTAATATATTGCACCGTTTGAAATTATATGAACAGAAATAAATATTATATATACATACACACTTTATTTTTATTTTTTTCCTTGCTATGGATTTTTCTCTGTAAGGTATTTTTTATAACACCCTTATGTTCCATCTCCTGGCTTATGTTGGACAATCAAGCTCATCACTTTCGGCAAGACTGTGATGGGTGTTTAGGCTGCCGAGACATGGTGTGCAAAGTAATGTGCACGAATATCAAACACTGAAATGGGTGTCATGGTTCTAGAAACTTTATCACATTTGTGTAAAATTTATAAGGCTACTTCGATTTGATTTTGTTACAATTTGTAAAATGGTTTTGAAAGTTAGAACTTTCTCCGCTAACAAACTCTTATAAAATGCTATTTTAATAGAATGTTGAGATCACAGTTTTTTTTGCCGCAACTGCCAGAACATGATTGGATGATGTACGAAGTTGTTTTTGTTGTGTGTGAGTGTATTTTGGGGGAGATCTCGTCATAATAGAAGCAAACACTTAAACTTGCCAGTAACCAATGTGTCACCAGGGAAACTAAACATGTATGGGGAAAAAAAAATGTATAGTTTACAAAGTCAGTTTGCATTAAACCCCTCAATTGTATAATCAAGTAAAAAACAACAACTTCCCAGCATGAGCAATAACGACGATCTCGGAATAAATACAGTGGCTTTTTTTTTCATTCTACTTAATAACAGTAGGTGGAATAAAAGTAAAAGTGTTTACCCAACTTTACGAAACATCTACCGTATGTCTTTCACTCAAATAATCTGTTTTATACATCGTGAACTGATTTCTCACCATACAGGATGGGCATCACTTCTCCCAGTTTATTCAGTGCCCACAGATTGTATGTATGATGCTTAGGTACATTCAACATATGAAAAATGAAGGAACAAGGAACTTTTGCTTTTAGAGAACTGCCACCTCCACTTTAACCCCTTAAGGACTGGACTTTTTTTGCGATGTTGTACATTTGCGACCAGGCATCTTTTTACACTTTTGTGGTGTTTGTGTTTAGCTGTAATTTTCCGCTCTCTCATTTACTGTTCATATACAAATTATATATTGTTTTTTTCAGGACAAAAGGGGCTTTCTTTACATACCATTATTTATATAATCTCATGTAATTTAATTTTTAAAAAATGAAAAAATATGATGAAAAATTGAAAAAAATACATGTTTTTTGACTTTTATGTGAAAAATCTTTTATTCATCTACAAAAGCGAATGAAAAAAACTGCTAAATAGATTCAAAATTTGGTCCTGAGTTTAAAAATACCCAGTGTTTACATGCTTTTTGCTATTTTTTTGCATGTTATAGGGCTATAAGTACAAGTAGGATATTGCGGTTTCAAAACATATATTTTTAAAATTTATCAATAGTGACATTGTAACACTATTATCTGTCATAAATCGCTGAATAACACCCCACATGTACATATTTTTTTTAAAGTAGACAACCCAGTGTATTCAATATGGGGTATGTCCAGACTTTTTTAGTAGCCACTTCGTCGCAAACACTGGCCAAAGTTAGCGTTCATATTTGTTTGTGTGTGAAAAAAGTAAAAAACTAAATTGAACGCTAATTTTGGCCAGTGTTTGTGACCAAGTGGTTACTAAAAAAGACTGGTCATACCCCATTTGCAATACCTTGGGTTGTCTTCTTTCGCAAATGGTATGCCATCATGGGGGTAATTCTCATTCCTGGGCTACCATACGCTCTCAAAGGCAACGTAACCAACCTGGTCATTTTCAATGTAAAAATATTTGACCCATATATTTGACCCTGTAACTTTCAAAAACGCTATAAAACCTGTACATGGGGGGTACTGTTATACTCAGGAGACTTTGCTGAACACAAATATTAGTGTTTCAAAACTGGAAAATGTATCACAACAATTATATCATCAGTAAACGTGCTGTTTATGTGTGAAAAATGCAAAAAAAGTCACTTTCACTGACAATATCATCGCTGTGATATGTTTTACTGTTTTGAATCACTAATATTTGTGTTCAGCAAAGTCTCCCGAGTAAAACAGTACCCCCCATGTACAGGTTTTAGGGTGTCGTAGAACGTTACAGGGTAAAATACAGTGCTAGCAAATTAAATTCTCTAGACTTTTGGCCTGGGTTGGCAGGCAGGTCCCTTAAATTGCAATCAATAAAATAACTTAATTATGTAAAAATATTACATAAATACGCACGTAGAATTTAAATATATATGCATATGTATATATTTGAAGTCTACGTGTATATTTATATAATTATTTATGTCATTTTGTATATGGACATATGAATAGTTCGTATTCTTTTTATTTATTTATATATACATAGATATATATACAATTTCATTCTAAGTGTATTTTGATATAAATATATATATATTAATATCAAAATACAGTTAGAATAACATTTCGTATAGATATATAATTTTTTTTTAATTTTTATTATTATTTTTAATTTTTTTAATTTTATTTAAATTATTTATTATTCGTATTTTATAATAATATATATATATACAATATATATATAGTTATTATATATATTATATATATACGTGTGTAAATTAATTATAAGTGTATTTTTATATTAATATATGTACATATTAATATAAAAATACACTTAGCATGGCATTATATATATGATATATAGACATATATTATATAGGTATAATATATGTCTATATATCATATATATATATACACATATATAATAATATTTTTTTTTATTACCTTTCACTTTAAATTTTTTTATGATTTTACAGTTGCAGGGAGACTGCCTGTCAGCACAGACAGTCCCCCTGCAGGCAGAGTCTAGGACACCTATTGTGACCATGTGGTCGCCCTGTTGGGCGATCACATGGCCCCAGGGGTCCTAATCCGCCATGGGGAGACTGTCTGGGCTGCAGGCAGTCTTCCCACAACGGGAGCAACGCCGATCGCCGCCGGGGGAACGACGGCGATCGGGTAAGTACATTTTAAATTTAGGACGGTTCAGGACCGTCGTCGGTCGGCAACGCAAAAATGCCGATGACGGTCCTGAACCGTCTTGCGTCCTTAAGGGGTTAAAGGACTCCTGTGAGGCCAAAACTTCTTTCATATAGTCTGTATGGTAGCCTACCATTTTTAGTTTTGATAACCTCAAACCTATTGTTTCACACAGCAGTTGGCCAACATAACTTTATGAGACCCTGGCAGCCCATAACAGTAAGTGATCTTTGGCTGCACTAATCCTTTAAAAACCATATGATTGCAACACGTAGTATCCTGCTTTATAGACTAGAGCAGGGGTTCCCATCCCAGTCCTCAAGTACCCCCTACCAGTCCAGGATTAAGGGATTACCTTGTTGTGTCTAGAGTGTTTTTTTTTCTTTCTTCTTCTAAAAACTCCTTAGACACAACTGTGTAATCCCTAAATCATGCACTGTTAGGGGGTACTTGAGGACTGGGTTGGGAACCACTGGACTAGAGCCTTGCTAATGTTGAACGAGCAGGACATTTCATACTGGAATAGAGTCTAATGAGAATGGAATGTTAGGACAACACAGACCATATTTGGCATTTCGGATTAATATACTATAATGGGATACTTGTGAATGTATTGTGGGTTCCACACCTTTTATTAACTCTCCAGGTTGTGGAGATCACTAAGAAACGTACCTTGGGTCATCTCTGAGGTTCTTTAATGAATTTAGCAATTAGTAAAACCTGCATCCAAGCTGCTCCCGAGTTATCCATTCCATGTCTGTTCGCAAAGTGCATAGTGACTAAAACTGTAGAGTAGGTATTCGGTTGACTGATGCCATAAGTGCTTCCATTACATTTTCCAAATTGTTGTTTACCACTAGGTATTAGCTGTGGAAAAGTGGCGTCAAATATTTATTATCTCCTTTTACAGATTACTCGAAACAAAACAAAATATATCATCACCTCCTCTTCGATGGGTGTATATACGGCAAGAGGTATTCTCCGTCTAACTCCTATTGTTGAGAAGAGTTAATTGCGAGCTCTGCAGCGGACATCTCTCTGATCCTAATTTTGAATGCTAATTAAACTAGTGCAATATTGTTCTGTAGGGTTAGAGGCAATGTCACTTATCCTGTGAAGGCACGGAAAAGCAAGGCAAATCTTTTGATGTGGCTTTTTTTTTTTTTCTTCTGCAAATGAATTCGGAGCACCTGTCATTTGTAACTGGATTCCCTCTTAACCCTTTGAGTCACACTTCCTTGCATTGGCATGCAAAGGATTTAATGTGTCTAAACTATCATGGCACCATAATATTCTTTAAAGCAGATGTAAATTTAAAGAAAGATTTCTTTGTGCTAATTCGACGAAGATCTGTCTTTTTGAGAAACTTTTATTTTTTCCCCATTTTGATCAAATATTTTAATTTCAGTTTTCATTCTAAAGCACAGACAATTCTGGCACCCATGTACACGGAATGCCATCGACATGATAATGTTCATCTTGATGGCTTGTTGACACTTGATAAATGATAATCGCTCTACAGCTGACCCTTGTTTATAAGGCTTTGATGAATTCATGCAGCGTATCACTTGCAGTCGCTACATTTGCAACATGGCTTCACAGAAAGAATTGCAACCGTTGCCAGTCCTGCATTTTCAGACCTTCAGCTTTTCCTCAATATTTGCCGGTGTCAGCTAGAGTTGGTGGCACTGTTGTCTTAATGGCCTTTGGCACCGATTGCACTAGATACTTCTAAATCCCTCTCCCATTTTATTTGTTCTCCGAAAAAGACTTTGGCACAAAACTTTTGCAGATGCAGGAATATGCCAGGCCAACAATATGCTAAGTGCTTTTCTCTACAACATCTATTCCACTGGCAACTCCAGGGCGCTTTGAGTAAAGGATGCTTGTAATGGCGAACTCAACACACAGATACCCAGCAATCTTATGTTACTGTTGTTGTTGCTATTTTGTTTTTTGTTTTTGTTTTGTAATAACCATTGCTATCCTAAAAGAGCTAAAGATTTAAAGGGACATTATAGGCACCTTAACCACTTAAACAGATTGAAGTGATTATGGTGCCTGGATCATTGGGCGCCAGTTTACCATTCTCCTTTAAACCGTTTACAAAGTTGCAACCGTCCTCTTCATTGAAAAAAGGCAAAGGAGGAGCTATGCTCCACTTAACCCCTTAAGGACACATGACGTGTGTGACACGTCATGATTCCCTTTTATTCCAGAAGTTTGGTCCTTAAGGGGTTAATGCTATACTAGAAGTGGCAGACCATGATTGGCTGAGAATGGCGGCTGAGTGTCCTCAGCCAATCACAGCTCCAATCCTTGGTATGGCATAGCTCCACCTCTGTCCTATAATCATTGGAGGCAGATTTGCATATAAGTAAACTATTTGTGAGTGATGTAGGACCCGTCACGCACAGACTTCAGGCATTATAACCACTTCAGTCTGTTAACGTGGTTGTGTTGCCTCTAATGTTCCACTAAACTATAGCAGTCTAGGGGTCCTATCCACTAATGGAAGAGACTAGTCTAAAAGCTGGCTCTAGTGGCCTGGCTTGCCTCCTGCCTCATTTTCCTAGTTTACTTTTCTTGTATTTCATACAAATTTGTAGCTCTAAAATTAACCATCAGTGGTCCAGCAACTAAGTTATCTTATAACTTTAAAAAAAAAAATTCAAAGCAGAATTCTCGAAAGACCTTTATTAATATTTTCACATACGGTGTATATATATATATATATATATACACATACTAAAACAAATTAAGTGAGAAGAAATAGAAAATTGTGTTATAAGTAATACACATTTATAAACATGCTAAACAGCTAAAGGCATCATCAACATAACTAAAACGAGCCATTTCTAAGCACACGTGGCTATTCTCAGATAGGACCACTTACTGGTCATTATAAGAAGTTTACCTTAAACTATTTGCTGTTTGAAGAACACTGCAGGAAAAAAACAATACAGAGTAAACTATTTTTATTGTTTTTTTTTAATTTCGGCAATGTACTTGTTTTTTTTTTTTTTGTGGGTGGTTTCCAAATCAAGTTAAGTAACTCCTGCTGGCAGTGAGATAAA
The DNA here is from genome assembly GCF_036172605.1 of Pelobates fuscus. Lineage (NCBI taxonomy): Eukaryota > Metazoa > Chordata > Amphibia > Anura > Pelobatidae > Pelobates > Pelobates fuscus. The sequence goes on from NC_086328.1 coordinate 29,598,418, forward strand.
TTACTGCTAATCATTTTTTGTTCAGTTATGTTTCGGTACAGCAGGAAATCAAACTGCGCTGTTTTGATTTGTGACAATAAAATTGACTTCTTTGTTTCTGGCACTGATAAGAGAAACCTGGGTTGCCCTGACATTCACCATTGCGTACAGTACAGGTAAGGGATGTCCACTGGAGATATAAGGCTTGTCACTGCTAAAATGTCACCATCTATGAAGTCAAATAAGGTAACAGCAACAGCAAATTCATCAAGCGAGATATTCAAATGTACAGTATATGGTAGGGCGTTTACTCCAGTGAAAAAAAACAAAACATTTTAATGTTGTTACTGAGAGTGTTTAAAGGGACACTGTAGGCACCCAGACCACTTCAGCTCATTGAAGTGGTCTGGGTGCACTGTCCCTTTTGCACTTAGTGCTGAAATGTAAAACATTGCAGTTCCAGAGACAGCCACTAGAGGGCTTCCTGAATCGAAACGGACCTTTGGTCCGGTATCTGACGTTGGACGTCCTCACGATTTGCATGAGGACATCCAGCATCAGAGTTTTCCCCGTAGGAAAGCATTGATTTAATGCTTTCTTATGGATAGGCCTAATGCACTTGCGGCATTTGCTGCGCATGCACATTAGCGCCTGCTCGTAGAACTCTTTATTCACCAGGGCTGGGTATGCAAGGGAGGGGGAGGCAGAGGGATCTATGTAGCCAGGAATACAGCTTTGTATTCCTGGCACTATAGTATCCCTTTAAAAAAAAAAAAAAATAATAAGTTTTGTTGATGAATGTGGTAGTGGATATCTGGAATAAGGTTCCAGTTAAGTAGTAAAGACTAAGACAATAAAAGAGTTAAAATGTTCTTTATAACACAAATGGGGAACACGAAAACTCACTTTGCAGTAGGCAGCGTAGACAGGTTAATTAGTACCTGCTTGATATTACATTGTGTGTTTCTTGTTAATGAGGCTAAGACTGAATTCTGTGGGTGAGGAAACTTGACTGCAAGTTCTTGGTGAATGTATTTTGCTGCTCTTTACAGAATGTGATCAAAACGGACAAACTGACGCGTTTCAGAAACACTCCACGTGTATTAAAGGAGCACTTGGACATTCTGCAGTGATTATGGTGCCAGGCGTGCCCTGACACCCTCTCTTCCCCCCCTGCTGTAAGTAGTCAAAACGTTTTAGAACAGTTTGACATCTTACCTGGAGTTTGCTGGGTGCTGCATAATCTGCTACATTGGGTTTCAGCTGATTCCTCTCAACCACCTGCACCGTGGAACTTCCATCTTTTCAGCTGATGTAGTGGAAACAGCGAGTGGATCCTGGAACCCCTAAATGTAAGGAATCAAACCATTCTGAAACAGCTGGACTTCTTGGAGGGGCACCAGGGCACTCATAGTACCATAACTACTACAGTACTTTTTTAGAGCCTTCTTTTTTTATGACACTAAACCGATTTAAAAACAATAATGCTTTTACATTTACACCTGAATGTCCTTTCCACCGTTTTAACCGTGCAGCTGAAAACATTACCGTTTGGCAGGGCGACAGTGTTTTCATTGCAAGGTTTAAGAGCGTCTAATGGCTGTTACTCAGACATTTCTATTAGCTGGTCTCAAAGAGCTTAGCGGATTGGTGCAGCACTGTGTTTCATCTTATGGGAAAGCATCGGATTGGCTAAGATAATCAATCTCGATGATCTAAACCAAGAAGGCGGAGCTTCGAGGAGGAAAAGTTACAATACCCGTTTTACTCCCTGAAAACGGGGGCCGGGGGAACAAAACGAGCAACAGAACTCTATAGCAATGTGTATTCCTAGATTTGAACATCAGCTCATGGGTGCACAGTGACCAATGGACAGCTGCTCATTTACTGGCAACCCCTTAGCTTTAAAAAAAAAAAAAAAAACACAAGAGAGTGGACCTAAGATACCAGTGTTTTTATTTGAGTTTTTGATAAAACCATGCATGTGGCATCATGCCAAGAAGAAAAATAGGATAAATTTCAACATTTCGGTTATCTAATCGCCATTTAAATTGCCACACGAGGACTATAGATTTACGTGAATACTGAGGGTTAAAAATTGTTGAATTTTTATCATCTGACAATTAGTTTAAAAAAAATAAAAAAATCACTGTTTAAAAATATTGGATTTGAGAAGTTTCTGTTCTTAGAATGACAGCAGTCGGAATGATCACACCTTGATAAAATCTCCCCTAATGAGTCTGCCAGTAGGTATATAATTGACATCATACCATCCTCCGTGCATCAAACAGATCTGCAAGGTCTCTCCTTCTCCATCAAAGTCAGAAGGAAAATATTAACAAGATTTCTACATGGTTTAAATGCAAATGATGGAAACAGTGCGTGTGTGTAAGGGGGGGGGGGGAATTACGCCTTTGTCTTTCTGTGTGAATTCACAATCGCGAAGTCCCAGGCCCTTAGAACTATAGCACTTTCATTGACCCATTGACATTCATTAACAAAAGGTAATATGCATTATTAATCTGCTTAGAGGGATATTTTAATACATCATGTTTTCCTGAAGGTTACATTGCGGTGGAAGTTTATTTCTATATGCTATATATAGTTGTTGCACAGTTAGCTCATGCACCTGTGTCTATTCAATAAAGTTGTGGGGAAATAAAAGGCTAAACAAGTTGGGTATAATTCTGAAGTCAGATTTTTTTTTTAATTTATTTATATATTTTTGGTTTCTATTTAATTTGGTATCGAGACTGATTAATTAGTTAACTTACTTTGATAATTTAAATGATTAGCGTAAAATCAAAATATGTCTGTGTATATTTGTATGTGTACATGTGAAAACAAAATGTGTATGTGTGTGAATTTTGTTTGTGTAAAACAAACACTTGTCTCCTTTGTTTGTGTGTAAGTAAAAACAGGCACATGTCTGTATGTGTTTGCGTGTATATATGTGTATTTAAAAACATAATTGTGACCGTATGTGTATGCATGTAAATTATGAGTGTGAGAAATGCATCTGTGTGCATTTGTGTCGCTATATGTGAATTGTGTTTCTACAAATAAGTATATGTATACATAGTGATGGAAAAATAAATCAAAATAATGTAAGAAAAACAAATGTAACATTTATTACATTTAAGAAATCTGCGTCAAATAATTTATTTTATTCTGCATATCTTTCTCAAGGTCAGTTGTTAAAGTCTGCAACTAAGGACCAATTCTTGACGTAGATTTGAAGTATTTTACGTTTTTTTCATACCGTTAATGTAGACCTCTGGGTGGCTATTTAATGGCACGTTCTATATCTGGAAGAGCCATTTGTCACCTTGAAACTAACAAGTGCTGCCTTATGAGTTGATTTTTATTTATATAAAGTCAGGAAATGGTCACAAATATCGAACGCCTCCCAATGTGTTCTCTCTCTTCGACTTTTTCTTGCTGTGTGTTTGGCAAGTTGCTATTTGGATAACCAGTTGTTGCTGTGCTCTTGTCATTAAAAGTATGAAACTTTTCTAGATACATTTTATTTTGTACAAATGTCACATGCATTCGATAAGTAGTTATGGTCTTAAATCATGTTCAGAAGTACGGAGAATCCTCAACCCCTCTGCTGACAACCCTTGTCCTATCATTTACCTGAACAAAAAGCGGTGCCAACTATAGTGGTACTTCTCTGCATGCTCACCTTTGCATACTTCTAGCTATTCTGCTTGCGTACTGCCTTCAGACAGAGGTTGCCAATAAAGTTTATTGTAGAAGCTAAGTGTCAATATCTGTAGCACCCCCCGCCTGCAGTGCTTGTAATTAAAATGCCACAGATAGTCTTGGAGAGGCATGAAAATTTGATGGCAAATTGATTTCAGGTTCATCTTGAAATTTGTCCTCAGCTAGACTCGATACTCTTGGCAGACATTGGATGGCTTTTGTCAAAGGGGTTTGCTGGGGATGAGACACAGATGTGTTGATCTGAATTTTAAATGCGACTCTGTGTTTATGACAAAATGCCCCTTTTAGTTAAATATAACTATGCATGTATATACTAGGTGGGCCTATTGGCTCGTATCTGCCATTAAATATTCGTTCATGTTACATTCATAGTACTGTGTGTGTGTGTATTTGCTTCATGTTCAATGGAAGGAGTATACCAGGGTACATTTTTTTTCTTCCTTGAAATTGGTTTTATATATTTAAATTTTATTTTACGGTTTTATAAATTAGAACTTTTTTTTTTTTTTTCTTCAATTTTTGCTTTGGTTCAATTTTTTTATTTTTTTTTGCTGTTCTCATGCTTACAGCATCCCACATTTACTGGTGAGGCACAGAACATTTTTATTACTCACCTCTTGTTTGCTACATGTCAAGCCAGAAATTGCGTAAAAACCACCACGTGTGTGTGTGTTTGTTCATGTTCTGCTTGCTCAGTAGAAAGTTTAATGTGCGTAGATTTGCTGGTATTATTGTCTTTTAAGATATATTATAAATTTGTTAAAATGTTGTCCCCATGTTGTATATTGGTTCTAGATTTGAGGCGTCAAGTCTGGTTCTCATTTAAAATGTGTTACTATTTTGTTAACTAACTGCTAATTGTTATTTATCACATTGCAATAATACATTTGTCACTTCCGGCACATGTGAGCTACACGTCATTGTGGTTCCTAAATTCTTGCTCAGCATTATGGGAAATGCTGTCCATAAATATATGCAATCAGGACCATCACTAAAATATTTATTTACTAAGTAGTGAATTGGAAACAGAGTGCAAAATGGAAGATAAAATAGCTAAGATGGGAAAATGATTGAATTGGTTATTTTTTTTCCCCCTGCAGCAGCTGGACTTCTTAACGTTGTTCTTATCGCTTGCTCTCTGACGTAATGTAAATGAGGATTAATGCTTTGGGATTTAGACCTTGCCCGCAGAGCTCACAGTCTATCAGTATATCCTTTGTTTCCATCTATAGGTTGCTACACTTTATGTAAGAGAACTCGATTTTACATAGCCCAAGGCTGAAATGTCTGCACTTCCCCAATTTCTTTCTGGAGGCTGCTGCGCTTTGTATTGTTCGGAGAAGAGACTTTGACTGAACTTGGCATTTGGCGCGGTTTCTTTCTGAGTCATCATACAGAGTCACATGGCCTATAGTTATCAGGGCTAGCACCTGCTACTGGGACCTTTCTGGTGAATTCATGCCTTTCGACTTCATGTAGAACACTTCATCGTCTGCAAACAAATGCCGGAGTGAATGACTGTTGCCAGTGATGTAAGCCTTAAGCAGAAAAATAGTTTGACTTATGAAATAGATCTGGTACATTTTTAAAGGGAACTCACCCTTGAAAGAAACCTGGAATTTATGGGAAATCACAGCCCCCAGGCTGCTTTTTCTCTGGGTGTAGTTCAACAGTGATAAAAGTCTTTAATTATGACTTCCTGTTGGCTGTGATAACGTCATGGCGATCAGTTGGTACATCAGATATTTCTGATCTACATTGCTAATGTGAAGCTTAAACAGAACCAGATTACCCATAAGGCAGCATAGGCAGCAGCCTAGGGGCTCTGTGTGTGACTAGATCTCCACTTTCTTCTTTGAGGGGTCCATCCCTGAGCTGGCTGGGAGATCTCCCTGCTCAGCCCCATGCCTCCTCACTCTGTAAAGGGAGCCTTGTGGTTTGAACCTCTAATGGGAGCAGACCACTTTAAGAGCTCCCTGACAGTCAATGTATGCATTACTGTGCCTGCATAACCACCACACGCAATCACACTCAACCAGCTATCACATACAGTCCCATTCAGCCAGTCCTCACTCATACACACAATCCCACACAGCCTACAAACACACCTGACTCAGGTCTATTGCTTATGCGGAAATGAGGAAGGGCAATGACGGGGCCCTTCTCTGATTCTTGATTTGGGGCCACGCGGTTCCTAGCTACACCCCTGTGTCTGTGTATAATAAATTTATATATATATATATATATATATATATATATATATATATATATATATATATATTAAAATAAAGGTTTTTAAAACGGTGTGTTTTACTGAATATGATAAACGCTAGTGTGTGTAATCCATTTAAATATATATTATTATTGCTGCTTTTATTTTATTTTTTAATTTCGGTATCCCAAGTCTTGAGAGATGGGTTATGCCAATTAATACTTGCAGGAGACGGGGAGGACAGTTGTAATGGATGAGCCTGGCGAGCTGTCTGGCTTATGATGAATAGATTCACAGATAAATGAACAGAAGCAGAACGGCTCACAATTTTCATGTCATTCCGTTTTTTTAATATGCAGGTTTAAATGAAGTCAAGAGACGAATCCACTGACCGTGTGTTTCTGTGGTGGTAAACAGTTGGACGTGTGAAAAACGACATGCCCGGCGCGGTTGCGAACATGCACGCAGTGTGCAGAGATTGCAATGTCAATTAAAAAAAAAATACCTTCCTTGATTTTTTTTGGGGGGGGGGGGGGGGGGGGGGGGGGATGGGCAGTAAAATATGTAGCATTTAGTTGCACCTCATTTTGTACTTCTAGAATGCTCCCTGCTCCCTACCTGCTTACAGTTAATTGCTATCATTTTCTTCCAAGTTTGCAAGTTTGATCCCTATATCTGTACCGATAAAGTACAAATCATTGTTTAAAGGAACACTATACTGTCAGGAACACAAATGTGTATTCCTAAAACAATAATTGTAAAATATCCGTTTAGGTTCCTGGCCCCCTTCTCTTTACTTTAAAATTGTGTTTTTACTCACTTTTTTATAGCGCTGCGTTGGTTTCGCTGTGGCTGGCTCCACCTGGCTCCACTTCTGTGGCTGAGATAATCAAATTTGACAATCTTAGCCCATCCATTGCTTTCCTGGGAGGCTACTGCACCCCAATTGACATCTCCTCATGTATAAGGAATTTTCTGCGTTTCTTTGCAGAGCATGGAGACACTAAAAGCACTTGTAGTGGCCGTCTGAATGACTGCCCCTAGAAGTGTGCTGTTAGGCAGTAATGTAAATAGTGCCTTTTTTCTGAAAAGACAGCATTTACGTTGAGAAGCCTGCAGGGACAGTCTATGACACCAGGACCACTACATTAAACTGTAGTTTTCCTGGTGACTATATTGTCCCTTTAATCATATTTTCATCTTCTAAGCACCTTACCATTTATTTCCCAAATTACAACTGATAAATAATTCAGTCCTAGAAACTAATTTACTTCCTAGATTTTTTGTTTGAAAAAAAAAAAAAAGAAAAAAAAAAAAAGGTTTTTCCCACTCTGCTGTGTTTGCTTGGAAAACAAGAAAATTATTATTGTGGTATTACCAGCTTGAAAATAATTGAGTCTGTTTAATTGATGAGCAACAAATGTGTGCTCATTAATACTTTAAAGCCTATTCTCTTAGAGACACTGATTTTATTCTAGCTTGTCAAACCAATGATCTATTTCTTCGGCTGGAACCCCGGGGAACAGTTAATGCATTTGGGAAGTGACCGGTGCAGATCAACATAGGGTTGGTTCTCCAAACTTGTGCAAATGTGATTTTGGGGCACGTCTAGGATCCAAAGCACAGCAGGAAACTCACCAAATCATCTACAATGATGGTACCATAGTCCGACAACACTATTGTTAACTCAGAACCGTAGACTGTCAAAAGCACTTATTTATCTGGGCTTTCCCAAGTCCAGTAGGCCCGAGGCTGCTTGTTCTAGCATTATGAATAATAACAGACGAAGATCTCTTCTCATTGCTAACGTAATGCAGGATTAAATCAGCATCGATAATGAAATGCTAGACTCGGGGCATTGTAGATGCAAAGTGCCTAACCTCCTGTGTATAAAACAAGCATGCTGGGATGTACAGCATCAATCCAATAAGGCAGAGGAGCGGTGATGTGAAGTAATGTGTATTTGCTGACAAACTAGGGATGAAAACTGAATTTACTGTAAATTGTGTGGTCCTTGTGGCTTCGGTGGGTGAACCACTTGTGTGATTTAAAAAAACGCGGAACGCTTTTGGCTGACAGTTCTAAGTGCAGTTTACACATTCCCGCAGGAAAATACAGGCTGCGATTACTAAAACGTGGCTTCAGATCTGCACAGGATTCTATTGAAAAGAAACAAAACAGGAAAAAAAAAAAAAAGGTCAAATATTTTAAAACACTTAATAGACATCAATAACAAATGGATTTAATGGCTTGGTGGATCCAGCATTCATTGACTTGAGAATTTTCAATTGCAAACATAGCAGCAGTTTGATTGGAAGATAACATTTTTAATTTCCATTCACAAAATATCTCCTTACACCCACTTCCCTCAACAACACAATCACATCCACATGAATCCATCTCTGCTACACTCCTTCCTTCTCTCATCTCATGCCCTGCACTCATTTCTCTATTCTTTCTCTCCTGCTCCCACCCAATCTCATCCTAGATCCCGCCCATATAAAACCCATTCACACCTCCTGTCACTTTCTCTCCTCCTTCTAGCAGCTGGTGACGTCTCTCCCAACCCAGGGCCCTTCACCTCGTCTGCTCACACTAAAATAACTAGAAACCATGCAAACCTCATCCAAATACCCTGCAGTTTATCCTCCTCTACCAACATTCACTGTGCTCTCTGGAACGCCCGTTCCATCTGAGCAATATTAAATCAACAGCCATACACGGCCTCTTCATCTCTAATTCCCTCACACTACTAGCACTCACTGAGACCTGGCTGTCCCCCTCTGATTCGCACCTACTACAACAGAAGAGGTTTCCGCTTTGCTCCGGTCCTCCCACCCCACCACCTCTTCCCTTGATACTATTCTCTCATATCTCATACATACTCTGTCTCCCTCTCTTGCTCTTCCTCTCACTAAAGTTTTCAATCTCTCCCTTTCCTCTGGCACATTTTCTTCAACGTTCAAGCATGCAACCATAACGCCAATTCTGAAAGACTTCCTCAAATGCAACTCTCTGCTTGACCCCCTTCTGTCTGGATTGCGCACTGGTCATTCTGTTGAAACAACTGTGACCAAAGTATCCAACGATATAATCGCTGCTAAATCTTGCAGCCATTGCTCTATCCTAATTCTCCTTGATCTTTCTGCTGCCTTTGACACTGTTGATCATCAAGAGCTTCTTCTCATTCTCCATAATCCTGGTCTACGAGTTACTGCTCTCCCCTGGTGCTTCTCCTACCTCTCCCAGAACTTTTTCAGTGTTTCTTTCTCTGGCTCTGCCTCTTCTCCCCAACCCCTCTCCGTTGGTGTCCCCCAAGGTTCAGTCCTTGGTCCCCTACTGTTCTCCATCTATACTGCCTCCCTTGGTAAACTCAGCTCGTTTGGCCTCCATTATCATTTAAATGAAGATGACACGCAAATCTACCTGTCCTCTCCTGATCTCTTTCCGCCCATCTTGACTCGTGTCTCTGCCTCTCCACGATTTCCAGTTGGATGGCTGATTACTTCCTTTAAACTTAACCTGTCCAAATCAGAACTTCTGGTCTTTCCTCCCTCAAGTGTTGCTACTCCCGTGTCTGTCTCCCTCCAAGTCAACGGCGCCACCATCTCCTCTACTTTGCAGGCTGTGTCTAAGGTGCTGGTCCAATGTCATTGTTCTTTCTCGTCTTGACTACTGCAATCCCCTTCTCAGTGGTTTTACGTGTTCCCAGATTGCACCGCTGCAATCTATTATGAATGTGACGGCAAAGCTCATTTTCCTGTCCGCTCACACCTCCACGCCTCCCCCTTTGTCAGTCCCTACATTAGCTTCAAGTTAGATATAGGGCTCAATTTAAGATTCTGGTGCTTGCTTACAAGTCCCTACATAATGCTGCTCCAACCTACCTATCCTCCCTAATACACAAGTATGTCCCGTCGAGGCCCTCTCTGGCTCGCTGCCTAGGTGTTCTCTTTGACTCTGACCTCTCCTTCACCGCTCATGCCCAGTCAATCGCCAAATCCTGCCACTTCTATCTCAAAAACATAGCTTGCATCTGCCCCTATTTAACGCCAGATGTGTCTAAGGTACTGGTCCAATGTCGTTGTTCTTTCTCGTCTTGACTACTGCAATCCCCTTCTCAGTGGTTTTACGTGTTCCCAGATTGCACCGCTGCAATCTATTATGAATGCAAAGCTCATTTTCCTGTCCGCTCACACCTCCACGCCTCCCCCCTCTGTCAGTCCCTACATTAGCTTCAAGTTAGATATAGGGCTCAATTTAAGATTCTGGTGCTTGCTTACAAGTCCTTACATAATGCTGCTCCAACCTACCTATCCTCCCTAATACACAAGTATGTCCCGTCGAGGCCCTCTCTGGCTCGCTGCCCAGGTGTTCTCTTTGACTCCGACCTCTCCTTCACCGCTCATGCCCAGTCAATCGCCAAATCCTGCTACTTCTATCTCAAAAACATAGCTTGCATCTGCCCCTATTTAACACCAGACGCGACTAATGTGCTGGTCCAATGCCGTTGTTCTTTCTCGTCTTGACTACTGCAATCCCCTTCTCAGTGGTTTTATGTGTTCCCAGATTGCACCGCTGCAATCTATTATGAATGCGATGGACAAGGCTCATTTTCCTGTCCGCCCACACCTCCCATGCCTCCCCCCGCTGTCAGTCCCTACATTAGCTTAAAGTTAGATAAAGGGCTCAATTTAAGATTCTGGTGCTTGATTACAAGTCCCTACATAATGCTGCTCCAACCTACCTATCCTCCCTAATACACAAATATGTCCTGTCGAGGCCCCTGCGCTCTGCTGAAGACCTACGCCTATATTCTGCCCATACTCCCACATCTGATGCTCGCCTCCAAGACTTCTCCAAGGCTGCACCTTTTCTGTGGAACTCCCTTCCCTTCTCCATTAGACTTTCACACAGTCTCCACTCCTTCAAAAAATCTTTGAAAACACACCTCTTAAGGAAAGCATATCATTTAAACTGTTAGCGGTTTTTAATCCCCCACCCCTCTCCCATTACTCCTCTTCTGCAACTGTCAAAAATAACCTACTAAGTTCCCAGATTGGACCTGTTAAAATGTTCCACCACATTTTGGAGGGATCCTTCAGACAGCATTCATCTAATTACCTTTTCAGATGTTCCACCACATTTTGCAGGCATCCTTCCTGCAGCATTCTTCTAATCACCTCTTCAGATGTTCCACCATATCATGCAGGTATTATTTCAACACCAGTCACCTTATCAGCTATTGATATTCTTCTGACGAGGTCAACTTTTATTGTGCTGTTCTTGTTGTAGCCTATCAAGCCAAAAACGTGATGTCTCACATTCTTTTCTGTGCTTTTTCCAGCAATGGATGAGTTAAATTTCTAACTCTTTTTAAAATAATATATTAAAGGGCATGTGATATTAGTCTAAAGAAAATATTTAATGAGCGGTCCTAAAACTGATGAATAATTACTATATTCACACAGGAACTAATCTGAAACAGAACAAGCACTGGTTTTATAAGACTGTCAAAGGAGTGTTAAAAGTTGCATAAAATAAGCATTATGCCTTTTCCCAGAGTTGAACATTGCGTCCGTTTCCACTCCTGATTACAGCCATTAGCGTACAAATGCTAAATGTTAGTGGTAGGGCAAGTTTGATTAATCACTATATCAGCCTGCGAATGCATATCGGGAGACTGAAAGCTGTAATGAATGCATTGTATGTAGTGCAAAGTGAACTTTGTTGGAATTTCCTGTACAGAAGAAACCCTTGCTGGTATTCCAGTAATGCCCCCAGATGAAATCAGGTGTTCGTTGTGTTAATGAAAGCAGGCAGAAATGTCGAGCAAACACGGGCAAGATTATTCTTTATATTATGCTGTTTTGACATAAGGAACATTTAATTAATCTGTTGAGGTTCCCGAGAACTAAGTTAGAGGCAGGTAACATTTTGTTTAGCAGGGGGATGGGGACTACCCATAAATCAGAAAATCATCAGATTATTAGAGTGTTCTGGATTGTGTACTTAGCATAGTATCAAGAACAGTGGGATATGTTCACTAAATATGAAGTAGCCTAAGAGTTGTTCTTTCTCAAGTGGTAAATTCATCAAGAATTTTTGACACTGTAGTATAGCAAATAAATGTGAACAGTTGTGATGTTGTAGGGAGAATGGGAGCTTTGCAATCCATTTTTATCTATTGCTGAAACAGTATATCTGTTGTTTTGGTGGCATGGATCTTTTTTTTTTTTTTTTTTACGTGCCCTTTTAACACACTGTATTAACCCCTTGAGTCTGCTGGACGTATCGCCTTGTAAGCCCTCCCTACTTTCCACTTAAGTACAGAGTTTAGCAACCCCTCTGTACTTAAAAACGCGAGAACGCGAGATCCCTCATCACTGTCACGGGTGGCGGGCCGGAGACCGGGACTACTGTATGCCTGGTGATGATGATAGAAGTCACAACGTGGAAATGGACTATCAGAGCCTGGTGCTGGGTAACCACATGCTCCCTGGTGTTGAGCACCAGCGTTTGTGCGGCCACATACTATGGCCCTGATGCAGCTTCTGCGGATCCCAGGTGCTACATGATAATATGCAGACCTCTCAGAATCTGGATAGGGAGGCTCTGCAGCAGATATGTATCCAGTACTAGAAACAAGGCAAGACTAGAACAGGCAACAAACAAGATAGTAAGACAAGACTAGAAGAACCCAGAACTGGAGAAGGACAGAAAGCAGAACCCAGAACATGTACACAATACATGAGTAAAACATGAACAAGACATTGACAGGGCAGGACAGGACAGGACTGTACATGAACTGGGAAAACAAGACAAACTAAAACAAGACGAGATTCAAGGCAAAACAAGCAGAGACATAACTAGTACTATATATGTAATAAACATTAAAGATTTAGACATACATAAATGGCCAAGATGTATGCAGTCCACCAACTGCAGCAAATTAATCCAATTACGGTGTGTCCTAACTGCCTCGATATGCATGACTAAAAGTACAATAATAAAACACATACAGTACTTACCTGCAAGGAAAGGAGCAGAGGACATGAAACCGCTGCCTGCGGGAACAGATTTAAATAAAAAGGATTAATGGCAAAGGAACGAGTGTGGCAACAAAAAACAAACATTTAAAGGAATCCAAGAGACTGGGAATTCCAGGAACTGAATAAAGGAATGAACCCAGGAAACCCAGCATAAAGAAAACCAAACATGGAATAGAGAACCAGAAAAAAACTAAATTAAACTAAACAAGAATTGTAAAAAGAGCACTGGATACCAGAAGCCATTGCCAGAAATGATCCACAGCCAGGAGCAGGATGTGCCGATCACATAAAGGAAGCAACATGACTCATATAATAGAACACTATGCAAGGAAGTAAAGAAAGAAATGGCAGGCCCTCTTCACCTACTGCCCCGTATCTTATACATATTTTGTTAGAATCAAATGTATTTCTTGTTTCCCATTGTACAGCTCTGCAGAATACATTGCCGTTCTATAAATAATCATAATTGTAAAATGTCCTCTTTTAAAACAAAAGCTCCTACAGGTTAACTGATGGAAAATCTGGGGTGCAGTTTGTACCTCTAAAAAAATAAAAATTAAAAAAAATGATATGCTCTTTACCCTGTACTTCCTACTAATATATGAAATAATACATCCAGAACTGCCCAACCAAATGTGTGGCTTTTAGTAAGTATAGTTACTATTTAGCCTGTTAATAGTGAAATCTCATATACATGTAGAAATCATATTTAATTTAAATTTCTTCATTATAGTAATTATTATTTCTATTGTAATTATATTTGTGTATGTGTGTGTGCATACGTATATTTATACGTATCATGTTCATTTTTGGGTGTTTTTTGAGAAGAATGCAATATCTATCCAAGATGGGAGTATTTGTTACGTAGTTTATCCTGCAGTGTGTGTATGTAGTGAATATGCGCAAAACATGGCCCATCATTTTATTTTGGCGTGTTGTGTAGAATAAAGGTTCCATTAATTTAATTTAAATGATTGTATGCCATAGTCTGAGCAGGTCGCCTTGAACTGGCTACGGGTACAGTGATGTAACTCATGAAGCATGAATTAATGCAGTCTGTACAGGCTAATGTCATTGTTGCAAGTCACAGATAGATTCATACTTCATATACTTGAATACACAAAGCTTATTTAAAAATAAATTCTGGATAATGTTCAACCTGATTGAATCCGCCATTGCCGTGTTAATATATTTGTTCGAGTTACTTGCACTCAAAAGCTTTTAGATGGAATATGATTTTTTTTTTTTTTTTTTTAATATTCATGATAATGTAATTCCCCCTTTAATCTTCTAAGGGTTTCACATTAAGTCATGATACACAGTTCAGGGGAATCTAGAGCCTCCATTATTCACAGTGTCTTTACGTCGGAGGCTTCACATTTTGCCCATCTGTTAAATCAGTTGATGGTCTGTGATCTGGAAGGCGGACAGGTTGACGTGATAAGATGCAAACACTACAAACACCACTCTCCTTAATAATTAAAAGTTGGGGGGGGAGAGGGGAGGAATGGTATTTTTTTTTCTTTTCTTTCGACAAATAATGGCCATGTTGTATGTGCTAACAGTTATAACTTCCCTGGTTAAAAACGTTGTTGTTGTTGTTATTATTATTATATTATTATTATAGATCATATACAGTGTCCATGCTTGTGTAGATGATTGTCCATGCTGCTTAGAGAGTACAACTGTCCTCTTGTGAACTGAAGGTCCCGTCATTCTCTGGCAAATCAAGCCCTCGATATCTCCAGTATCTGTAAAAAGTAAAATGAGTACTGCACACAAATTAAAAGTACTTTGGAGCCCTGTGGAGGGTGGTCCGCAAGCGTCACAATGTAGGGGTATTTTATTAATGATTAAAGGACAAAGAGATACAACGTTTCGGCCTTTAGGCCTCAGTCATGTATCATTACCTCCAGTATCTGTGAGGTTAGAGCTAAACCACTGTACCCCACGTTTCAAGGATGTGAGGTTACGACCGTGCTGTTCCAATATATGAATGTTAATGCTCATGTGTGAGCACCTCAGTATTATTTTCAAGAATATTAGCCGAGATAAGAAAACAGGGCAATTAAATTAATATCCTCTAGCTTACTTTGGAATTCTCGGGTGATATTAATTACAAGGCTTCATTACAAAGTTTGTCATTCACTGCAAAGCTATAAATATGTTGCCTTTTCTTGTTCTGTTGGTACAGGGCATGTTTTTTCCTGGCAATGAGGAGCATAAAACCATGGTTTTCTTTTTTTCTTATTTAATTGACATTTATTGTATCAATTTATTTTTATTGTTTATGGAACAAGCTTACTGACATATTTATTTAAGAAATATATTTCTTTCATCTCTGCCATTTTACCTATATAAATCCATCACTTCATATTTTTTGTTACTCATGTCTTATTAGTTTGGCAAATGTAGTATTAGGGTGTCACCCCCTTTACCCTCCCTCGCCCAACCCCCCCCCCCCCCCCCCCCCACCTTCCCCTCTTTGAAAGCTAAATCTGCGCTAGCGGGAGTCGGAGCGTCCATGCAAACTCCGTTCTACTAGATTCTACTTCTCTACAAATTAAAACGAACAACTTCAAACAGTAAAAATGTAATTTGATTTGTATCATCCCATCTGCCTCCATAAAGGTTTTTTTGGCATCTGTATCTTTCATAACATCTGAATCTTAATGAATAAAAGCTTTGAGAGTCCTTTAAATCCAATAGTGTTGTTTTTTTTTAGTTTTTTAGTTTTTTTTTTTTATATTTGCGCAGTTTATTATACCATAAATCTGCATCCAGTATTTACTGTTAGTTAGGCAGGAAAATTAGCTCCTGCACATAAATTTCTGTACAGCAAAAAACTAATAAGAAAAATGACTGCACGGTTTGGGGATTACCAACTGCATACATGAATCAACAATGTGCTATATTGGCTCAGGCCACAATTAAAAGCCTGTAGAAAGAGATTATACATTCTTGGTCAGACCACAGGACGTTGATCTAGGAGAAAGGCTGAAGTGACTGGGGGGGGGGGGGGGGGGTCAGGGTTAGGCATTCACCCTTAACAACGGGGCATGAAAGGAAAATACAGAGAAATAGGAAAGACATGTTTTGTTTAAGGAGAAAGACAGATTCAGAGCCAATGAATCAAAGAAGGCTGGTTGTTGGAAACATGTCTCTATGGAGTGTTAATGTTCTATTTTAAGGAATTGTTTTATAAGGAAACAAATTACTCTATCGTAGCTGTAAACATTTGACCTATGCATTACAACATTTAAATCACACATATATATATATATATATATATATATATATAATTTTTATTTTATTTAAATTTTTTTCTTTGTTCTTTGTAATGTAAACATGCAAGATTCAGACAAGCAATTCGCCGGTCACATGATTGTTCACATTGTGTTTATGGTTGCATGCAAAGTAGCTGCTTGCATATTTGTGTCCCACAGAAAAGGACATCCTCTCACACTACCTGCACAGACAGAGAATCCACAACTTTACCGGTGTGGGGATTTAGTAACAGGGAGACAAAGCCAAGTTCATTTGAATCCCAAGATTATAGATAGGTATGTTAATAGAAAAATAAACAGAGAGTTGTGCACTGTGTTGCTATGCGCTGTCTTTCTATGTACTACTCAGACAGCTAACAGCAATTTTGGACTCCTAGGGAGAGTTTCAGTCTTTTATCTTTTGCAATCTGGTGTCCCACTTCCGGCCATAGAGAAAGTGACCAGTTAATTTGAGCTTGCAGAGTTGTATTTGCGAGCAGTGTTTGTGCATTTAATTGTACACATACACAAACTGACACACACACGCATCACAGTCACACACACACACACACACACATCTTGACACAAGGTATACACACGCTGAGACACACACATATAAAACATACACACACATAGTTACATACATGCTGTAGAATACTTTTTATATTTACAGCCAATCTCCTGTTAACATACATTTTGTGTGCAGAAAGGTGGCTTGACTGGATTCCTGCTGCTAGCTGAGACTGATGGGAGTGTGGGTCTTGGTCTCATCTTTCCTCCCCCCCCCCCCCCCCCATACTGTGCCTTCTCCTCTCTGCCTCCCATGCAGTGTTTTCCCTGTATCTCGTAAGAAGCGACAGACACTCACTTTCTCCTATCAGAGATAGTGAAATGCTGTTAAAAGGCCTCGGTGCCCAACCAGGTAGCTGTTCAGCAATATCCATAGGATGGCCCTAAGTGCAGGTTTTTCCCTCCACCAGAGACAAAGAAATACCCATTTTATTGTCTCTTTAAATCAGATCCAACTAAAAGAATAGACACGTTCTAAATTAAATGGGAGTACTTGTTCTGTCTCACCAGAGCTTAGTGAATCTCTTCTGTTGCTCTTAATTCCTTTCAACAGACTGTTTGAAGCATATCAGCTCTCGGCTTTCTAAGCTTGGAAGCAGTACTGCAGCACGTTAACCCCTTTCGGACTAAAGGCCCAGCATGCATCCTATGCTGTAAAGGATTTTAAGGATCAAAGATTTTAAAAAGACATTTAAGGGGTTCACCCTGAGCACTCTAACCTTGCTCAAATAGTCTAGATTTTTAAGAAATAGTTTATTTAGAGTAACACGCTGGCAATTCAATGAATATAGTCTATATGCTGTAACCCGGGAATAAAACTCCAATATCGGAACTCTCAGCAAGCGAGTGGTCCGGCCAACTCAGGCCATTAATCATCACCCTGCGTTATTTACCAAGGATTCGTTCATTGTTCTGCTAAGGTACCAAGAGGGTCAATTAGAGACTACAGACAGGATTTTTCAAAGACACAAGAGGGTCAATTAAAGCCCTCATCGTAATTTTCTGCTATAACAGCAAATGTCAGCCAATTGTGCAACAGATGTAGCTGAATTTGAAAATAAACAGGGTGCTAATTTGAAAAACAATAGTAATTATATGTATAAAAATCCGTATGCTGGCTTTCTGTGTGCAAAATATGGCTCACGGCTCCTGCTGGGTTATGAAACAATGGAGAAAATGTTGTTTTAGGCACTCGAAAGGATCAGAGATTGTGTAGGGTCAGGTCAGCCACAGAGATGAGGGAATTTCTATGATGGAGTAGTGTGTTTTGCCTTTAACAGTGATTCATTTATCTATCTGAGGGGTCCAACATTGCCCACTCACATCTGCCTTATTTTTGTCACTTCAGAAGCGACAATGTTAGGTTTTCTTTAGTTGTAGTGGCATTTATAGTTGTATCGAATGTTTGTGTGTAGCCCAACCGCTTAATGTTTGTTTATTTTTGGTGGTTGGAATAGCTTTGCTGCCAAGAAAAAAATATTCTTAATATTACTGTTGCATATTGTTTCGTTAATATCCAGTGGAACTGCACACCAAGTTTAGAATTTCTGAATTATGAGAGATGAAATGTGTGTGTGTGTGGGGGGGGGGGGAGTTCTGCTCTTTTTTTTTTGTTTTGTTTCTACCGATTCCTTCATGATTGCTCTTTGTCCCTTCAAGATGTTTCAGATTAACATTAGTGAGGAATCATCACAGCAAATTGTTCAGGTGAAGAAAAAGCAAGCCCCCAACATTCCCAATTTCAGCGGGACAGCCACAATTTTAGTTGTCCTGTCCCACCATCCCAAATTTATTTACTGGTTTCCAGCATCCGGAGACACCAGTGAGCTATCACAGTGGAAGTGCATCATTGGACGTACTGGCAATGTGAACGGGCATCAGACGTCCCCTTTTTGTGGGTAGGCCAGCACTGTTTTACGGCAGTCCCACCCATTATGGGCATCACCAGTGATACAATTCATATCATTGGTGATGTTGGGAGGTATGGGGACGAGCCCTTATTGAGTTCAGCGAGGAATCACCTGAGGGGTTTTCTGAACTTCATAAGAGTTTGTTATGAAAGGTTCACTGAAATAATCAGGTTATTATGGTGGATTGGAAATTGACTTGCTTTATCAGAGTAAAATTGTACTAATATAAAGACATATATACAACAGTATGAGTCCACTGTCCTGGGATGAGTAAACTGATATATATATATATATATATATATATATATATATATATATATATATATATATATATATATATATACATATATATATATACATATATACAAGGTAACTTTTCTTTAAGGTTGTTATAATATACAGTATCAACTCATTTGCAATGGGGGTTGGTTTTCATGCACTTCATTTAACAACAATAGATTTAAACATGATGAGTATAAGGGTGTGTGTGTGTGTGTGTGTGTAAAGTGCAGAAAGAAAGGTGCGCTCAGAGTCTTAGTTTTGGTGGATGTACAGCAGAGAATATAGGGAAAACAATGGCAAATCACAACACTAAAAAGAAATCGCTTTATGCATCTAGGCATTGGCCCATTTAGACCCTAATCCAAAAGTAAAAATATGTTGCAGAGGTTACTTTAACATTCTGGAATGTTGTAAAAGTGTAATTATGTTGTACTGTCGTTTGTACCTGCAATACCTGGATGGTACACACCAATATGTTTGAGATTTTATAAAATGATGTCTCCCTTGTTTATGGATGTATGGATGCTCTGTGTAGTCCCGTATCTTCTTTAAATACACATTCTAGCCCTTTAAAGCCTAAATTATCATGTACTTAATTAACCCTGGCTTTTTGCTGTAGAATGTATGGGCTGTCTCTAAAGATTAATGCTAAGAGTAAATTAAAAAAATATATATATTGATATTAACATAAGTATTTCTCTTTTAAACTAATATTCTGCTTGGTGGGATATCGGTTCTCTCTTTGTACCTTTGCAAGCTGTACCTACAGGGACACGGTTGGTCTGTAACTTGTTATACCTCGGTTTGTTTACCGACTCCTCCGTAAAAAGCGTTGCCTCGTACCTTTATACAGTAAAAAGAAAGTTATTGTTGTATCTCCAGCACACAAGAAAAGTAATCATGGCAGAAAATATTCTGCCCGTATCACACGGCTCTTTCTTTTCAGCTTTTAAATATGATTTAAAGTCGCTGTGTTTCTGGTGTAACATTTTGAAAACTCACTGTTCCATTAAACACCAGCCTTTTGATGGCTCTTATTATGTACAAGTGCCAGCAAGTCCTCCTCTTTGCACGCCGAAGGATTCAGGCTGCTGGTTAAGTATCTCCATATTAAATCGAGGCTTCCCATAAATATGACAGAAGGTTCGTAGGCTGCTTAGTCGTTTTAAGGCCATCGGTGGACAGGCTTAATGACACCAGCCCTGTCATATTTACACTGGAGAACTTGTTATTTCGTCTGGCTATGTAAACGGATGAATAGCATAAGTCAGGAGAACAGCGATATTGTCTTGTATAAACACAGCCTTGAAGCGTGGTTTGTCAGGGTATTAGACTCATCACAAACGGCGCAGATAAAATCACAAATAAAACCGTGCACTAATAAAACCATCAGAGCACAGCAAAGTTTCTGAAGAGTGATCCCTTGTGGAGAAAAAATAAATAAAAAATAAGCTTTTCATGTGTGCGAATCCAATCCTTTTTTTCTTTTTGTATTCACAGTATAGATAGAGTACAGAATACTGTAGACTTGTAAAGGACTATAAAACTTAAACCGTGTAACATCATGTCTGCCAGCAAGCTTATTTATTTAGGGTCTGCTGACGCACCACCTCCAGTGGGTTAGTGTCCACAGCACATTTTATTAAGGTGGGAACCCAAAGAATGTTTACTTTTTTTTAATAGACTTCAGAAAAAGTTATTTAATTGTCATCTATTAGGAACATTCATTTGTATTCATTAATCAAAGTTGCTCTTATTTTTTTTTATTTTTTTTCGTGTTGCTTATACAGCAAACCTACAAAAATAAGGCACGGACAATCACTACAAGAACCAGTCCTATAACCAATTTTCAAGATTATATTAAACTAAATAATGATCTAACCTTAAAGGAACCCTATAGTCACCCAAACAACTTTAGATTAATGGAGCAATTTCGGTGTATAGATTATGCCTCTGCAGTCTCACTTCTTAATTCTCTGCAATTTAGGAGTAAAATAATTTTGTTTACACTGCCCTATCTACACCTCCCTGCATGTGACTTACACAACTTTCCTAAACACTTCCTGTAAAGAGTCATCTAATGTTCACACTTCCTTTATTGCAAATTATGTTTAATTCTGAATGTCTTATCTCCTGCTCTGTTAATAGCTTGCTAGGCTCTGCAGGAGCCTCCTGTGTGTGATTAAAGCTCAATATATATAGGAGGGTACTACAAACTTTTAAAGTAAGTTACATCTGATTGAAAATGAAACCATTTTGTTTTCATGCAGGCTGTATCAGTCACAGCCAGGGGAGGCGTGGTAGGGGCTGTATACCAGAAACACAAGTGATGTAACTCTAATGGCAGATAATTGAGCAGCAGTGAAACTTTAGGGGCATGATCTCTACATAAAAAACTGCTTCATAAAACTAAAGTTGTTTTGGTGACTATAGTGTTAATTTAACTTATGTAAATATACGACAATGTGGCCCTGCTTTAGGGGGGGCTGCTCATACAAGTGGTCCTCATTTTATGGCCTATCTGTTTTACGACGGTTCGCACTTACGACTAACTCTCTAGCGTGAGGGTATGGGAAAGCGGTCATGGGGATGAAAGAGAATCCCTGCTCTGCCGCATTCATCTATGTTCGGGGAACTTTCCCTGAACATAGCAGAGCAGGAAATCCCTTTAATCTATGTTCAGGGGATATTTCCCCGAACATAGATTTAAGGGATTCCCTGCTCTGGTGCGTTCGTCCATGTTCGGGGAAATTTCCCTGAACATAGATGAACATAGCAGAGCAGGAAACCCCTCTAATCTATGTTCGGGGATATTTCCCCGAACATAGATTTAAGGGATTCCCTGCTCTGGTGCATTCGTCCATGTTCGGGGAAATTCCCCCCAACATAGACAAGTGCACCAGAGCAGGAAATCCCTCAACTCCTCACTTACCGACCAATTCATTCTATGACCGGTTCGGTAAATAACTTTTATTCTTCTGTCACTGTTGGATTCCATATAGAATTAACATCTACTATTCTGTCACTGTTCCTTAAATACCTTACTGCCCTGCTTTTGTCAGAACAGTCATGTTTCTGAGTCATTGTTTATCCCTTCATTATTGTCTGGTATCTCACTTCAGGACACAAAAATGAAATGAAAATTAGCTTTTCTACCCATATGGAATCTCTTAAATGGGCATAAATTGCTTGACAATTCTTATTTTTTATTTATTTTTTAAACCAGCAAGCAAATCTTTTTTAAATAAATATACAAACCAAATAAAAAAATGAAACACTTTGAAATGAAAGTAATACATGTTTACAAACTTACTATAAACTTGGTCAGGTTGCATTGTTGGGCACACCTCTCAACAAGGGGAGTTTCTCCAGTTTCCCTCCCTCTTAACCCATTAATCAAGTACGCTAATGATAGAAACAGAACATCATTGTGTAACTGCAGCAAGCTCCTCATTCTCCCTGCACTGAAAAACAAACCAGGCATGGCCAGATTTTCCACAAGACCACGGCCTCAGGGTGGTAGACAGGAGGGGTATGACCGGTGGGGAGATTACCATGTAATGGTGTTAAATGATGGCAGTGACCTCTTTCAACAGGATAAAGCACCCTGCCACACTGCAGACTTTGTTTAGGAATAGTTTGAGGACCATGACAAAGAGTTCAAGGTGTGGACTTGGCCTACAAACTCCCCAGATCTCCACCCAACTGAGCATCTCTGGAATGTGCTGGAACAACAAATCTGATCCAACTCATACAGTAAACCATTACTTCAAGTTATTGCTGCTAGATGGTTCTACAAGCTATTGAATCATAAGGTGTACTTAACTTTTCAAACATGCCTTCTCCATTTTGGTTTTATTTTTGTTAAATCTTGGCACTGTGTTATATGTCATTTGTTGTTGTTCATCTGGGGTTGTATTTACCTAATGTTAAGACCTGCTAAGGAATATATAATTATGTCCTGATATGTAAAACCACAGATTTCAAAGTCAAGAGAAATATTTTTCCCCATGACTGCATGTAAGTGTGTGTGTGTGTGTATCTGTTAGAAATGGGACTCTTTCCCACATATCACTAACAAAATGCATTGGGTTAGAGTTGTAATAATTGTGAACCTGAAGAAGGTACTTAATAAATTCAAAGCTAATTGATGGGTCCGGAAGCTTTCTATATGTTGATTTGATACAGTTGTTTACTTGCACCTTAATCCAAATATTAAGATGGTCTTTTCAGAAGGCAAATGCAAATTGGCTTCAAACACCGCCAGTCTACATATAGCAATGATATTTCTTACAGAGTGGTTCTGCGTTAAACAAAAGATTTATGTTTAACAAATGCTGCCAGTGTTTCCATTAAATATTGGAAACCACAATATTCTGATTAGCTGTTAATGCCACGTTAATTGATAACCTGTAAAACCCGTATTATTATTATTATTTTTAAATATATAGTCCTGTTTTAAAAACATCCCATTTCATTTTTTTTTTTGCAGTAAAAAAATACATATTTATTCTCAGCTCTTTTTATAATACATATTAAAATAAATACATTTTACTCTGTAGCATTAAATGCAAACACCAAATTATTTATTTTTTTTCTGTTTCCTAGTACCTGAAATAGATTATCATTTATTTATGAGCTACTTTTTTTTTTTTAATCTAAAATATATGGAAATCTTTTTCATGGAGCACAATAGAATATTGAATGGGGAATGTTCTCTGACAAGCTGTTTCCTGCAGTCGCGTTGAGTATGAATTTTCTGTTGCAGCGGAGCGATTTCATTCTGCATTTTTCAAGAAAGGAAGTAATCAGAATAATCTTGCAAAATCTTAATTCCCACATCTGTTTTGCTATGTCTATTTCTGGACCACATGAGATAGTGGCGTCGGAACCTTTTTTGCCAATGTACATCTCAGGGGGAGATGCTTAGAATCGAGCTTCGTTCTCCAGTTAACTGTTGTCAGAACAGACCTTGTCCCCCAGTACATTTGGGGTAACTCTATTTTTAACGTTGTGCATGTGAAATCTCTAGTAAATATATAGACTGCATGTTTGACTTAGCTACCGTTGACATCAGGGTCTCTGCTATGGGTTTAGGTGTATTCTTGCCATATTACATTGCCAAATTCGCCATCCCACAATGCCTTATTTGTTGAATGTAACACTCTAAATTGCCTGGCCCTACTGAAGTGCCAACGGATACAGCTTCTGCTAAATACATTGAGAAAAACATATGTTTGGTTTTCCCAACTAGTGAATGGTTCTCACGTTATTCTATAAAACTTCTCAATCATTCCTTGATGTCTTTGAAGATGTGATCTTATCTAAAATGTTCAGGTTTGCAAAGATGCTGTCTGAAATTAATGGGGGTTTCAGTTTAAAGATTCATATACATATTTGCCATTTATATTTGACCCATAGTTGATCGTTCAAGGTACACAATATATGCAGGTGTCCTGTGATTTTTTTGGTTATTTCATGGAAGCTAAATTGTTTAGCGACAAAGCCCAAATTACTACGGCTGTGGCGAGGAGCCCTCACATCTATCTTATTTTCGCCATGCGGCACTGTGTACTGCACAGGGTGTTCAGCCTTTCAGTTCATCGTAAAAAAAAACTATTTGTTGAAAGGATGTTACTTATGTTCGTTTGAACTAATTGCTGCTAGACACAAAATTAATTAGATAATTCATTTCTATGAACATGTGGCTATTGTGTTGCATGTCTTTAGGCCAACATTCCCTCTAGCTGAAGGTGGGGGGGATGTTACATCAGTAGCTTTCAAAATACATTCACACGGTGTTTTATTGCTCCTGTGGACTGAAATAAGGTCTGTTTTTGACTGGTCCTATCCTAGCGATCTAATGCCTGCTCATATGAGATTAACCCACTTACTTGGGATATCCTCCCTCCTGGGGCTCTTTGCAATGTAAAGTTAAATTACAAACTTGTATATGTAAATATGTATATATCTGTGTGTAGTGTGAGGTGTGCTCTTTTTTTGAAGATGCATGTGTGCATTTCTGTTTGTGGTGCGTGCACTTTTATGAATGTGTATTGCATTGAGCGTATTTTTGTGCATAGTGTGTGAATGGTGTTTGTAGCTGGTATTTTTCATGTGTAGATACTTCTAGTAATGTCTGTGTGCAGTATGTTCATATGTGTTAAGTTGCATATGTATTGTGTGAATGTGTTAATATGGTGTATTGATGCATATATGTTTTAGGCAGGGCTTAAATATTGAGTATGGATACAAACCTTTATGAGTAAATGCATAAAAATGTATACATATACTACAATAATAAAACTCAATAGGATTGAGACACATGGAGGGGCTGGGGGAATGAGACACATGGTAGAGACTGGGGGTATGAGACACATGGAGGGGCTAGGGGGTGAGACACAAGGAGGGACTGTGGGGGTGAAACATAAGGATGTGCTGGGGGAATGAGACATATGAAGGGGCTGGGGTGACGAGATACAAGGAGGTGCTGGGGGAATGAGACACATGGAAGTGACTAAGGGAATGAGACACATGGAGGAGGGTTTGGCGGGTGAACCACAAGGAGGTGCTGGTGGAATGTGACACATGGAGGGGCTGTTAGAATGAGAAACATGGAGGGGCTGGGAGAATGGGACACCTGGAGTGGACTAGAGGAATGGGACACCTGGAGGGGACTAGAGGAATGAGACACATGGAGGGGCTGGGGGAATGAGACACATGGAGGGGCTAGGGGGAATGAGACACCAGGAGGGGACTAGAGGAATGAGACACCTGGAGGGGCTGAGGGAAATGAGAAATATGGATGGTCTGGGGGATTGAGAAGTATGGAGGGGCTGGGGGGATGAGACGCATGGAGGGGCTGGGGGGAATGAGAAACATGGAGAGGCTGGGGGAGATGAGAAACATGGAGAGGCTGGGGGAGATGAGAAACATGGAGAGGCTGGGGGAGATGAGAAACATGGAGAGGCTGGGGGAGATGAGAAACATGGAGAGGCTGGGGGAGATGAGAAACATGGAGAGGCTGGGGGAGATGAGAAACATGGAGAGGCTGGGGGAGATGAGAAACATTGGGAGGCTGGGGGAGATGAGACACATGGATAAGCTGGGGGAATGTGACACATGAAGGAGCTGGGGGGAATGAGACACATGGAGAGGCTAAGGGGGAATTAGAGAGATGGTGGGGCTGGTGGGGGAGAATGAGACACATTGAGAGGCTGGTGGGGGAGAATGAGACACATAGAGAGGATGGAGTGGGAGAATGAGACAAAAGGAGGGGCTGGTAGGGTTGAATGAAACACATGAAGGGACTGGTGGGGGAGAATGAGACACAACGGCGATAGGGCAATTAATGCATCGGAACTGGTGGTTACTAGTTACACCTCTGCATATGCTGAAAGGTTCAAGACAAGCAGCTCCATCAGATATGTGCATGTAGACAAGTGCCCACCTTCTAAAAAATCCAGACCGGCATGTGCAATGAGCAGGTCAGCTGATACGTAAATTATTATTATTATTATTAACAAAGCTTACCAATAGCATTTCTTTTTAAACATTTATTGATCAATGGTAAATGCGTCTAATTGCGTACGACAACAAGAGGACCATTTATTGATCAATGGTAAATGCGTCTAATTGCCTACCACAACAAGAGGACATAGTCTTAAATTAGAAGGGCAAAGGTTTAAAAATAATATCAGGAAGTATTACTTAGAGGAAAACTCCAGTGCCAGGAAAACAATCCGCTTTCCTGGCACTGCAGGTACCCTCTTCCTCCCACCTCCCATCCCAGGTAGCTGAAGGGGTGAAAAGGGGTCACTTACCTGAGACCCCGCCGATGTCCCTCGGCGGTGGTTTCGGTTCAGCGTCGCTCCCCCCAGTAATCACGTCAGCCGGTGGGCGAGACTGATCCCGCCCGCCGGCTGAGGAAACTTAATGCGCATGCGCGTCAATGCCGCACACGCGCATTAGGTCTCCCCAAAGGAAAGCATTGAAAAAGATTTTCAATGCTTTCCTTTGGGGAATTGAGCGACGCTGGAGGTCCTCACACAGCGTGAGGACGTCCAGCAACGCTCTAGCAAAGAAAATCTTTGCTATGAATCAGGAAGTGCCCTGTAGTGGCTGTCTAGTAGAGGTGGAGTTAACCCTGCAAGGTCATTATTGCAGTTTATAAAAAACTGCAATAATTACAGTTGCAGGGTTAAGAGTAGTGGGCGTTGGAATCCAGACCACTCCAATGGGCAGAAGTGGTCTGGGTGCCTGGAGTGTCCCTTTAACTGAGAGGGTAGTGGATGCATGGAATGGCCTTTCAGTTAAAGTGGTAGATATTGAAACAGTGAGGGAGTTTAAGCATGCATGGGATAGGCATAAGGCTATCCTAACTATAAGACAAGGCCAGGGACTAATGCAAGCATTTAGGAAATTGGTCAGACTATATGGGACAAATGGTTCTTATCAGCCATCACTTTGTATGTTTGGGGACTCTCCTTTGTGTCCCTGAAAAGCGTGGGATGTGACATGGATGCCACATTGCCAGAATCTTGCCCCCTTGGGATTTTTGTGTCTCTACTTGTCCCTAATATATTTTTTTATTATGATATAATGCACTACCCTGCAAAGAATTGCATGTCTTGCAGTCACTATACTCTGTGTATTGCACCAGTTTAAAATCTAGAGCTTTATCAATTTATAATATTAACGTTAATTCAAATTTGGTTTAGATCTGATAAAAAAAAAAATAGATGTTTGATTCTATTTTGTATCATTCCCATAATGGGGATGAGCGAGAATTAGTTTTTAACCCTTGGCATTTTCCTTTTTCTCCTTTTTTTCCTTTTTTCTTCTACCTCCATCTCACAAATTAATAGTATTGATTTTTCTAGATTTACTGGTAGCTGATGTTAAAAGTGCTCTGTACGTGTAAATGCGATGTGACATAGCATCTGCCTCCCGTTGGCGCCCACTTTGAAGAATATTGCGGTTATATCAGTAAATTGTTCATCTGATTTAACCTTTCTTTCCCCCCTTCTTCTTCTTTTTTGTCAAGGTTACCTGTCAGCAGAATTATCCTTGGTAACGTGGCCTCCTAACCCACAGATGACAGGGAATCACGTAACCCTCTCAGTGACTTAAGTTGATTTCTTCTTCTTTTTGATCTGGTAAACTTTTGCGTTATCAGTTTGGTCGCACTCAATTTGAAATTAAAATGCGCGGTCCTAGAGGTGACCTCGCGAGAAAGTGACCCCCAAATCTAATCACTCCGGAGTGTAAGAAAATCGACAAAAATGTCAGCTATGACTTTCAGCGTCTAAACACACACACACAAAAAATATATATTTATTCATAGGCAAAGCAAGGAATATCAGATGACATTGTGGCTGTGTGAAATCTCTACTTTTGGTACTTCAAAACTTTCATATTTTAACCATCTTTTCATGACTGAACACGTTAGTTTTTGGGATTGCTCAAAACTAGCAATGATTAAATGAGAGCATTAAATAATTAAATAATGAAGACTGTAGTATTCTTGCAATTAAAAATTACAATGTACCCTTCATCCTCAATAAGTATTATTATTATTATTATTATTTTTAATAATTAAAATAAAACTCACAAATGTAGTGGAACAAATCTCAAATAGCATCCACAATTTACTCTGTTCTTCTAATGATATAACTGCAACGTTTTTTGGAGGGGTTTTGTTTGTCTTTTTGTAATTTTATTTTTTTACAGATTGAATTTAATCATACCTAGTTTGCATATGTTATGCACAAAATAATTATTTTTGTGCTGCTGAAATATCAGTATACCACCTCTTAAACATAGCATCACAACCTACAAATGAACAGTGTTTGATACAAATTGCACAACAAATCATGTTTTGTTATGTTGGTGAGATAGCTTGGTGGCTTGTGCTCCAAACAGTTGGTTTGGTGTTTATTTCCACTCTGAAGTTGGTAAAAGGAGTACAATTGAAATGGGTGATACTAACTGGACCCCAGGATGTACTTGAGAAACTAGCAAGCTCTTACATTCCATAATAGAACAGTCAACAAGGGAAGGCATGGCAAGGAATGAGGGGCCATGCAGGATATGAAATGTGGCTTCTTAACCCTAAAGACTCAGCAGTCCAAAACTACAACCAAAATGAATGCCAAAGAGTAAGGTGGGAAGGACTCAATAGATTTTTTGA
Organism: Pelobates fuscus; assembly: GCF_036172605.1. Lineage (NCBI taxonomy): Eukaryota > Metazoa > Chordata > Amphibia > Anura > Pelobatidae > Pelobates > Pelobates fuscus. The sequence goes on from NC_086328.1 coordinate 29,627,610, forward strand.
GAACAGTATGCAGATGCTAGCAATACTTGATTAGCAACAAAGGCCATTGACACTGGTTCCCTATTGAGAAACACCAGCTGACCAACATGGAAGTACAACATATTAAATCAAACCAGTTGTTTGAGTTGAGTTTGAGTGTTGAATCATAATAAGGGACTCTTCGTACATGGCAGCAAAGACTTGTCATCAAGGGACACAAGTAGTGGCCCTTTGTCACCCATCAATACTAGGTCATAAAAATGCTCCCTCTTTTTGTAAATAACGGACTTCAAAGGACGTTGTAGGCTAAGGAGGAACATCTTAATCTAGTTCCAAACTATATCCTGCTGTAATATTTACAAGTGTCAACAACATATAACTGCCCCTAAACACAAGAATGGATAATAAACTATATATCATTGTTTGTCAGAGCGTCTTATGCCCTATAAGTCTTAAAGTAGCTACTTTTGGAGCATCTAGCAGGTATAAAACTACCCTAGACCAAACATTATAGAATTGTGTCTTGGAGCAACTTAACCCTCATGAGATAGGTGACTGGGAACCAATAGCAGGTTATAACTGTAAAAAAAAATATATATATATATATAGAATAACCTGTCGTAACATTGCTTGCAAATTATATATATATATATATATATATATATATATATATAGATAGATAGATGTAAAAACAGATAACATTTGTATATTATAATACCTTTTTTTCAATGGACTAATTTGACTACAATCTCTACTTGAACACTATATACTTTGCAAAAAGTCAGGGTAGTTCAAATCCCTTTTTCAAGAATTATTTGGTGGAAATGAAGTGTTGCATTTTTCATCTAATGACCTGCCATGGAATTGAAACTATTGCATAACGTGTGTTAGTATCTTGATCCTGAGTCCTGGTGTCTTACTTGTGTGGCATGCAACGCTAGTTGTGATGACGGACCTTGTCATGAACTTGGTAAAGATCTATTCTATTTTTTTATTTTTTTTATTTTTTTTCCTTCCTTTCTTTTGTAATTGGATTGTGATATATAGTTAAGGCTATAGATAATTAATATGAATGTATATTAATGCTGTATTAATGGAAATGTTGTATAACTATTGTGAATATGATATACATGTATTAAGAAAATTTATAAATAAAATAAATAATAAAGATCTATTCTATTCTATTCTTCAGGGTGTTACCATACTGCCCTTCAATTCTTAATATACCACAACTCCTATGATTACTTGTGCCAGTCTGTATCAATGGGACAATGATAATACAGTCCAGCACATGTGGATCTTTTCATAGACTTGAACTCAAAAATAAATATATATATATATATGTATATATGTGTGTGTATTTTTTTTATTTTTTTAAAGCACAGCAAGTGGGTATTGGGAGTTGAAGCTCATGAGTGGCTTCAAATCAATAAGACGATATTCAGTAAATAATTTGCCCATGCCCATACTACCTCCCTACAGTTTTTCTAAGTGTGCCACAAACGTATATAATTCATGGATCCTTTTTTTCCATATGGTTTAACTCTCATCATTATAATTATGTAAATTAAAACAAGAAAGGATCGATAGTCTTACACTTCACATATATTCAGATCCAATTTTCTCTTTTGTTCTGTGTGTTTTGTTTTTGGTAATTATTAAATTGATGTCACGTGGGCAATGTATCTGCTATTTGCCCTGACCAGTCACCCTGTGAACTGCACTGTGAAATCTCATTCTCTTGCATATTTCCATCTTTTTATATATTTTTTTTGTAAATTAGCTATTCAGAATAACCCAGATATTTTTTCTCTGGAGGGAGAACTTTGTAACCTATTAGTCTTATATTGACTTTTTCTCAATACGTCTTGGATGTGTCCCAAGAAAAGACTGCAGTGACCGAGGTGTTTTATTTAAATCATATCCCACATGGCAAAAAAGGTTTCCGACGAGAGTTGTTCATTTTTACAGACAAAAACCCATGATTTTTCTCTGCGAGTGATTTTTCTCGGGTTTTGACTATCCAACTGTGTGGTCCTTTTTGCATCTGGAGCGACCTGAATTTCATACAGGAGACAGACCAGCCAGGTATTTTTTTTCCGTTCATTTCCATATACATGATAAAATGCTTAGAAGCCTTATGTTTTAACGTACACGGTTCTTGGCTGAGCTGCACTTAATCTAGTAGCAGAACCCTGAGATTTAACAGGTAATAAAATTAATGAAATCCATTCTGTTCTACTTAGTTGTAATTGAGAAATCATCTTTAATCTGATGATATAATTTCCAGCTTCCCTTTCCTTAAGGTCTTGGCCATCTTCTTGTGTTTTAAATCTTTCGTTCAACCGCGATCAGTAAAATGTGTGGGAATATCAAATATATATCTAGATCATGTGCGTGTGGACGTCACTAATAAACGTCCAAGAAATGCCCTTAATACTGAGCGTACTTCCGCCTGCACAAGTCCTGATTATATCAATCAACTCTACCTTTTTTACACTTCATGTACAAGTGCTAGGGAAGCATGAATGGATGAGCAGGGTTTTCAGTAAGTTTTATATTGCTATATTTCAATGTATATTTTACAGTCTTACCACCTTATATTAACCCTGTCAGGGTATATTTAGTAAAGTGTGAATTCAAAGTGAATTTTACATTTATGTTTAAATTAGCCAAAAACTTGTCTATGTCAGCTATGCTTCCAGTTAGGCTACGATGGCCATCATTATGAAAATCACTTTGAATTCTTATTGAATTCTACCTTTTGTGAATAACCCTATATGAATGGTAGCCATGCATCTTTCAGTTTTTTTGGAATCTGAACTGATCTTTTCCTGTTTCAATTTGTCTTCACCTGCTAATTTGCCTTGTGTGTAGGGAAGACTTTCCCTTGCACCGCAGGACCACCCACCAGCACATCCGACTACATGATCACTCCTAGTGGCCATAAAGCAATGGTGCAGCATTTGATCATTATCTTGCTGTGCAGAGAAAGATCGAACGGCACAGGAACACAAATACATTACAGGATAGTACCCAGAGAACTGTGATGACAGTCTCTGCTGTAGTTAAATCTGATATCAGGGCTCTAATTGCCTAAACAGCAACATATTTTGTGAGGACTCTGTCGCCTCCATGTGATCAGCCCCCATTGGTGCATGTAAGTGGCAGAGGAGAGACACATCCTGCACATTTTTCTGTGCGGTGCATCACTGCTTCAGAAGGATACTGGAGTACTGCCATCAATCTGAATCTTGCCCTCTTTGCCTTCTCAGTGATCAGCACCTAACCAACCCTTTACCACAAGTCTAATCTCACCACTAAGCCTCAGAGTGTCTCTGTTACCGTTGGGTAACTACTAAAGTAGTAACTGCAACCAAAATATTGACTGTATCAGAAGCAAATTAAACCTTCGACTCTTCACTTGAGAATGTAGAGTGCATACTTTATTCATTGAATGTTATATTTGCAAATGCTACATTTTTCAATTTCAACCTTTTTTTTGTGAATAAAGTTGTATTGGTTACTGGATGAGAGATACTCATCATACCAATTGCATATGTTTTCACAATAACATCCAATTTTCCTTTACATCTTTTGTAGAGCAGGCAGTCACGCAGGACTATTTAAACATTTGTCAACCTCGACTTTTATTGTGCGAGTGATTGTGCATAATATAAATGTTTTATTAATAACACTATTAACAAAAATGTTTACGGTGTGCTACATTGAACTCTAATATTGTATTATATTTAATTGGTGAAATATAACATATCTCTTAGTCCCTGTTTGCTTTAGGGAAAAGGGTGTGCTATGACCGGTTGGTATTGTTAAATGTTTTTTTAGAGATCTATTTGCTAATAATGAACACATTTTTAGCATGTTATTGGCATATCCTTCATCACTTTCCTTTACATAATTCTAACTTCTATATAATTAAAACAATGTTACTTCAATTGTTACTAATGAGTGTGGAGGTCCTTAACCCCTTAAGGACCAAACTTCTGGAATAAAAGGGAATCATGACATGTCAGGCATGTCATGTGTCCTTAAGGGGTTAAAGGGACACTCCAGGCTCCCAGACCACTTCTGCCCATTGGAGTGGTCTGGGTGCCAACTCCCATCACCCTTAACCCTGAAAGTGTAATTATTGCAGTTTTTATAAACTGCAATAATTAGCTTGCAGGGTTAAGTCCTCATTAGTGGCTGTCTATCAGGCAGCCACTAGAGGGAATTCCGTGTTCTTAGCACACAAAAAGTGTTTTAAACAACGCTGGACATCCTCACGCTATGCATGAGGACCTCCAGCGTCGCTGAAATCCCCATAGGAAAGCATTAAATAATTCACATCATTCACATATCTTTATACTTGCCAACAGTCCCAGATTTAGAGTAGCAGCCCTGATGACTTTTCTCTTGTCCCACTGTTTAATTTAATTTTTTTTTCTCTTTGGTATAGTTCATTATTACAAAATGCAAAGAGAGTTTGTTATCCAAGAAATCTCCTCTTATATAACTGTGCATTTATTGAGCACTTTGTTTAGAGAGTGCTAGATAGCTATGGTGTAACACGCACTGCCATAACAACCAGGGCTGCCATCAGAAATTTTAGGGCCCCTGACACAGCTCAAGATCTGGGCCCCTGGGGCCAGCCCCAAGTCCGCTCACAAGGATGAAGTGTGTGTGTGTATATAGTGGATGTAGAATGTGTGTCATGGATGCAGTGTGTATAGTGGATGTAGAATGTGTGTAGTAGATGCGGTATGTGTGTCATTAATGCAGTGTGTATATTGGATGCAGTAGGTGTGTCATGGATGCAGTGTGTATAGTGGATGCAGTGTGTGTGTCATGGATGCAGTGTGTATAGTGGATGCAGTATGTGTGTCATGGATGCAGTGTGTATAGTGGATGTAGAATGTGTGTAGTAGATGCGGTATGTGTGTCATGGATGCAGTGTGTATATTGGATGCAGTAGGTGTGTCATGGATGCAGTGTGTACGTTTTGTGTAATGTATGTAATGTTTGTATGCATGCATTAGAGTCAGAGTGTGTGTGTAGTGAATGTAGATGTGTATAGTGAATGCAGAGTGTGTATTTTTGTAGTGGATGTAGTGTGTATAGAGCATGTAGTGTGTTTGTAGTGAGTGCAAAGTGTGTTTAGTAAATGTAGTGTGTTTGTAGTGAGTGCAACATGTGTATTGTGAATGCAGTATGTGTGTGTAGTGCAAACTGTGCTTAGTGAATGTAGTGTGTGTGTGTAGTGCAGAGTGTGTTTAGTAAATGTAGTGTGTAGTGAGTGAAACGTGTGTATAGGGAATGTAGTGTCAGTGGGTGTAGTGCAAAGTGTGTTTAGTGAATGTAGTGTGTGTGTAGTTCACAGTGTGTTAGTGAATGTAGTGTTTGTAGTGAGTGCAGAGAGTTTATAGTGAATGTAGTGTGAGTATGTGTAGTGCAGAATGTGTTTAATGAATGTAGTGTGTGTGTAGTGCAAAGTGTGTATAGTGAATGTAGTGCGTGTGTAGTGCAAAGTGTATATAGTGAATGTAGTGTGTGTGTGTGTGTGTGTAGAGCAAAGTGTGTTTAGTGAATGTAGTGTGTGTGTGTGTAGTGCAACGTGTGTATAGTGAATGTAGTGTGTGTGTAGAGCAACATGTGTTTAGTGAATGTAGTGTGTGTGTGCAGTGCAAAGTGTGTATAGTGAATGTAGTGTGTGTGCAGTGCAAAGTGTGTATAGTGAATGTAGTGTGTGTGTGTGTAGTGCAAAGTGTGTTTAGTGAATGTAGAGTGTGTGTAGTGCAGAGTGTGTTTAGTGAATGTAGTGTGTGTGTAGTGCAGCATGTGTATAGTGAATGTAGTGTGTGTGTGTAGTGCAGCATGTGTATAGTGAATGTAGTGTGTGTGTAGAGCAAAGTGTGTTTAGTGAATGTAGTGTGTGTGTAGTGCAAAGTGTGTTTAGTGAATGTAGTGTGTGTAGTGCAAAGTGTGTTTAGTGAATGTAGAGTGTGTGTGTAGTGCAGAGTGTGTTTAGTGAATGTAGTGTGTCTGTGTGTAGTGCAGTGTGTTTAGTGAATGTAGTGTGTAGTGCAACGCATGTGTGTGAATGTAGTGTGTGTAGAGCAAAGTGTGTTTAGTGAATGTAATGTGTGTGTGTGTGTGTTTAGTGAGTGTAGTGCAGTGAGTGTATAGTGAATGTACTGTGAGTATGTGTAGTGCAGAGTGTGTTTAGTGAATGTGGTGTGTGTAGTGCAAAATGTGTATAGTAAATGTGTGTGTGTAGTGCAAAATGTGTATAGTAAATGTAGTGTGTGTGTGTGTGTAGAGCAAAGTGTGTTTAGTGAATGTAGTGTTTGTGTGTAGTGCAGTGTGTGTGTATGTAAAATAGGGGGGAGGGGAGTATTTTTTTTTTACATTTGTGTATATTTCAATTTTATTCCCCCCTCCCTGGTTCTTACCAGGCCAGGGAGGGGGGAGATCGCATTCCCTGTTGGTCCAGTGGCATGATGGAGGGAGCCAGCCACAGTACATTGAAGAGGGGGCCCAGTAGCACACACTGTCTTCCTTTCCAGCTCCTCTCTGACTCGCGAGACCGGCCTGCATGCTGTGCGGAGCATTGCCATAGTAACCCGTGGCAATGCTCTGGCGGCCGGAGGGCGCAGGAAAGTTAGACAGAGAGCAGCTGGAAAGGAGGACAGAGTGTGCTGCTGGGCCCTCTCTTCAATGTACAAGTAGCAGGGGGCCCTCTGTGCACATATATATAGCGAAAATCGCTATATATATATGTGCACATAAGGAATGTGGGGCTCGGGCCCCCCAGGACCGCCGTGCCCATGACAACCATTATGGTTGTCATGCCCTGATGGCAGCCCTGATAACCACCGTTGCAAATCACTGGCGCATGTTCCACTCACCTTCACCTTCTCCATTCCAGCTTCACACTTGTCAAAGATAAGTATTCACCTTATGTACGTGTCTGTATGGCATCTGGGTTTACACGGACAACTCTCTTTGCCCAACCTTCTTTCAAACACACACATGCATTTACGTGCTTTATATATCTGTATGATAAGTATTTGAGTGTTGTCATTTCATGACAAATATGTGGCTCAAAATGCTAGGCAATAATTTGTGTGTCAGCTAGCTGAATGCAAAATATATAAATCATCAGTAAAAAAAGTAAAATGGCTCTTTAGGCACCCCTAATTCATACACATATACATGCATTCACACCCATTGTGATTCACTGTTATTATCAGTAAGAGACATATTTAAGATCTGACTTTTTGCAAATCAAAAATAGTAAAAAAAAAAAAAAGCATAAATCAAAAAAGCTCGAATAACAAGAAAGAAAATGCCAGATGATCACTACATTATTGCTGCTGTCCAGGTAGAAGAGAAAGGCTGCTATCTAATGGGCTGGTTACCACCAAAGCACCATGTTCCAGTACACAAATCATTGCGGCTTTATTAGTATGAACAGCATCAGCATGAGGAACTGCACCACAGTGGGGAGCCAAAGCCCAACGCATTTCAGACCCAATGGCACACAGGTCATAGGGGTTTACGCTAATGAGGAAACTCATAGAATGATATGCTTATTCCTATGAGTAAGTGAAATATGTTGGGCTTTTGCTCCCCCCTCTGGTGCAGTTCCACATGCCGATGTTGTTCATGCTAAGAAAGCTGCAATGATTTGTGTATTCTGCTGGAGCATGGTAACCAGACCAGTGTTTTCTTCATCTAGCGCGGGGTTCTCCAATCTCTGGCCCTCCAGATGTTGCTAAACTACAACTCTCATGATTCTCTGGCTATCTTTTTCATTCACAGATTTCTGGGAGTTGTACTTAAGCAACATCTGAAGGGCCAGAGGTTGGAGATTACTGATCTAATGTATAGACTTGACTTGGTCTAAGGCAACAGAAGAAACTCAAAAAAATAAAAGAAAATAATAAAGTAACACAGACTGAAAATTACCACTTTAAATATTTTGATAGTTTAAGAAAAGAAAACATATAATCAGACAGTAGAGAGATTTTCGAGAAGTTTTCCATTTATTTGTTGATGTTGGGTGGAGAGCTATAGTGTCACTTGGTGTGCTTAATTGTGATTTTATTGACTATCACTGTGTCCCTGTTTATACAGCTGGAGGCTGCGATCATTATGACTGATGGCTATCGCTCATTGCACTTAAGGCTTTACAGCTCTGGCCATTCAATCCCTTCAGTTTTCTTAAGGCTTCCTGAGGCATCGGTTGTGCCTGCCAAGTTTCCCCTGAGCCCAAAGTTAAGTAACAGATTTAGAAAACCTTTAGCATTGCCGTGGGCACCAAAGGTCCTCACTTATTAGAAATCTGGCCCATGCCTTACCGTAAAAACACTGTCTGAGCCACCTGCTTCCTCGACTTTAAGTCTGTTTTCATTGTATAATGCCGACTAGTGACGGAGTGGCCAGAACTATTGCAACAGTGAAATCTAATTCCCTTTCTTGCGTCCTTTAGCATCTCCCAGACAATTGGTGGTTAAACTCCGATGGTTTGTGTATTATTAAACATAAACGAGAGAGAAAAAAAATATATATAAATGTTTGTTACAATCGAGTAAAAGACATAAACAGCTCTAGGCCAAGTTATCGCAACAAAGACACAAGAGATGATTTGTTGAATAAATAGACTTTGATTTCAGAGTTTATTTGGCTATTTGTAGCAATTAGTAGTAGCACGGATTGAGTGAAACACAATGCAATCACAGGGGATCAGACTATGAGGTTTTAATCTGTCCTGTACCTAGTAAAAAGCTTTGGCCTTGTGGCATAATTACATAAACAACTCAGTGTTTCTCCCTCAAAAAAAGGGAAAGCTTAAAGGGACACTATAGCCACCAGAACAACTACAGCTTAATATAACTGTTCTACTGTCTATAGCCTGTCCCTGCAGGATTTCAAGTGTAAATGCTGCCTTTTCAGTGAATGACATGGAGAGGCTGAACATTTCTTAATTCAATGCATCTCTTTGAAGAGATGCTGATTGGCACAGCACAGTATTTTGCTACACATTCACAATAGCCTTCCAATCAGCGACGTACATACCGCAGTCGCAGGGGTCGCACCTGTGATCGGGCCCGACACTCCAGGGGACCCGGTCGCCCTGCGGACCCCTGTGACCGGGTATCCGCCGCCATCATCTTGTGCGTCCCCGGCCCTCGCGGCAAACCGAATGGGGCACCGTCCAAGGGGTCCATCGGGTGGCCCATCCTGTCAGGACCACCCGATGGATGTGGATTGTCAGGGGGCCTGGTCAGCGCTGGGAGCTTTAACAGTGCGACCGGGCCCCCTGTGATTACATCACACACTTGGAGGAAGTGACTGCACGTCACTTCTCCCAACTAACACTGAGCCCACGTGGGACGAAGAACAGGGAGTCATAGTGGGAACTCTGACTCCCATCCACCTGAGCCACCACTGGATCCCTGTCACCCTCCTGCACTTAAAAGGTAAGAAACAGGAGGGTGACTTAAACATTTTGTGTGTGTGTGTGTTTGTATGTATGTGTGTGCCTGTCTGTCTGTATGTATGTGTGTCTGCCTGTTTGTATGTATGTCTTTGTATGTATGTGTGTGTGCCTGTCTGTGTATGTATGTTTGTCTGTGTATGTCTGTCTGTGTCTGCCTGTGTTTGTGTGCTTGTCTGATTTTTTATGTATGTGTCTTTGTATGTATGTGCCTTGTGTGTGTCTGTATGCGTGCCTGTCTCTATGTGTGTGTGTCTGTCTGTGTGCCTGTCTGTCTGTATGTGTGTTTCTGTGTGCCTGTTTGTCTGTATGTGTGTGTGTGTGTGTGAATGCATGCCTGTATGTATGTGTGTGTGTCTGTCTGGGTGCCTGTCTGTATGTGTCTGTGTGCCTGTATGTGTGCCTGTCTGTTTGTATGTATGTGTCTGTGTGCCTGTCTGTGTGTCGGTCTGTATGTATGTGTCTGTGTGTCTGTCTGTATGTATATATGTGTGCCTGTCTGCTTGTATGTATGTGTCTGTGTGTGTGTCTCTATGTATGTGGGTGTGTGTCTGTCAGGAGGAAATAGGGAGGGAGGGGGGGGAGGCACGGATCATTTTCGCACCGGAACCCCATGGTTTGTGTGTACGCCACTGCTTCCAATGCTTATGTAACGTCTGATACGGCAAAGGTGCTTGTTCATGCCGCTGTCGTCTTTCGCCTTGACTACTGTAATCCGCTTCTCAGTGGTCTTACGTGTTCCCAACTTGCCCTGTTACAGTCTATAATGAATGTGGCGGCGAGGCTCATCTTCTTGCCGGCCACGCCCCCTCCCCCCCTTTGTCAGTCCCTACATTGACTTCCCGTGAGATATAGGACTCAATTTAAGATCATGATACTTGCTTACATATCTCTACACAATGCTGCTCAGGCCTACTTATCCTCACTAATACACAAATATGTCCCATCTAGGCCGCTATGCTCTGCCGAAGACCTACGTCTAACCTCTGTTCGTACTCCTTCCTCTGATGCTCACCTTAAAAACTTCTCTAGGGCTGCGCCGTTCCTATGGTACGCCCTTCACCTCTGTGTTAGACTTTCACCCAGTCTCCACTCCTTCAAAAAAATCTTTAAAAACTTACTTTATTAGGAAAACATATCAATTACACTGTAAACAGCTTTTCCTCCCTGCACCCTGATTTCTCTACTGCAACTGTCATCAAAACAAAACACTAAGCTCCCAGTGAATACTATCCTAGCAACCTACCTTTCTACCCTACCTTTACCTTTTGTGTCACCATACCTCACTCCCTCTAGCATGTAAGCTCATTGAGCAGGGCCCTCCATCCCTTGGTTCCTGTGCATCCAACTTGTCTGGTTACAAATACGTATCTGTTAGTCCACCCATTGTACAGCGCTACGGAACTTGTTGGTGCTTTATAAATACTACTACTAATAATAATGTATGGGAAATATTTGGATTGGCTGAGATCATCAAGATTGATAATCTCAGCCATGGATGTGGGGGCCAGCCACGGCAAGAACAGTGTGGGATGGGAGTATAGGTGTTTGTATTCCTGACACAATAATGTTCCTTTAAGAAATAATAAAGCCTTATTTTGGTTCCCTAAACTTTATATAGCAATTGTTCATTTTTTCAGCAGCAATTAGATGCTGAAAATGACTGCAATAGTCACAGCTGCGCTAAAAATCATATGGAAGAGGAGATTTTAATTTCTACATGCTTTACAGTTAAATACAGAAGGGTATTGCTAGGATTCCTTATGCATGTGAGAAAAATTTGGCGCAGGAGATGAGAAGTACCATGTTTTGCTGGTTTCTTAATACAAAGCTGTTTCTCTTAGGGGTAAGTTGGTACAGGATTGGATCCATTTTATAAATTCATGATGAGCTTTCCAAATGTCAGTCTCGGTTTATTCTCCACTTACTACGACATACCCCAAGCAAGTCAGATTAAAATCCCAGCTACCCAACACGGTTGACTCTGAAGTCGCATAGACTTTGCTTGTTTTGCAAGCAGTTACATAGTGTTATTGACAATATTTGGATAAAAACACATTTTTTTTGTAGTTATTAGCAATGGAGTGCCTTTAATCCATTGTCTTGAAAATAAATATAATCATATTTTTTGCATGTTTTCGCATCCCTCATGTGTACCCTGTTCTTATTGTATTGTCTTGTCTATACAGGGGTTTCTCCCCTGTGGTTCCTCCTTGCTATGATTTTCCTTTGCATGCCTCTTTTGGTTGCACTCTGTCTTATGTGTTCTTTCCCGTGGCCTTCAAACCATATTCCTCTTTTACTAGTATTGTCCCATTTGCCCCCTTCCATTAGCATAAGAGTTAGGCACATCAAAACATCTTTAGACTCAATTTGCATCTTTCCCGGGTGTATACCTGTCACTCCACTCTGCTAATTGGTTCGCTAATATTCTATTCCCTCCTAGCTCAGACCTAAACTATGCACTAACCTATACAAATCCCATAATTGCACTGCAGTCTCATACATCACAGCCTTAATCTCCACGTACTCGGAATCCCAATTCAGTGAATGATTTATGACTATTAATTTTCCTTTGCTGAACTCACCCCCAAAATTCAGGATACGTTCCAGTCTTCACCCTATCTCTTCTAATGTCTTCTATCACATTGTTCCCCTTCCTGACGGCTTCTGTGCTTTCCTAAGTGCTGTGTTTATTTCCTTAATACGGAATGAGCATTATTTATTTGGAATATTTGTTATAAGTAGGGTTAAAATATTCCCTAGATGCCTTCATTTATTTGTAAATAGTGGGAAAGGGGGAATTCCAAGTACAGAGGATTGTTCTTTATATTAAACACATTAAAAACTTTATTATTTTTCAAGTGCTTCTAGCACTAAAAACTTTATGGCTTTCAACTGCAGGTTTCGAGTATTCCATCCCAGAAAAAAAAAGACAAAATGATTAGTAGGTATGTGCATGGGGAAAATTTTCGGTTCGGTTTGGTATTCCGAAATTCGGGATTTTCGCAATTCGGGACTTCGGCAATTCGGCACTTCAAGACTTTGGCAACTTCGGAACTTCGGAACTTCGGCACTTCAGCACTTCGGAACTTCGACACTTTGGAAATTCGGCCACTTCGGAACTTCGGCATTTCGTCACTTCGACACTTTGGAAATTCGGCCACTTCGACACTTCGACACTTCAGAATTTCAGAACTTTGGAATTATGGGACTTCGGCACCTCGGGACTTCTCTTGCAGCCGCTTGGTAGATAACTCCCTAATCCCCACGGTATTAGGGAGTTATCTACCAAAAGGCTGAAAGACCTAAAAAATACTTGGTATTAGTTAATGTTGCCCCTACTCGCTATACAGCGAGTAGGGGCATGTCTATTAAACAGTGAGCAGCCTATGACTGCTCACTGTTTTAAAAAAAAAAAAAAAAAGGTGCCCCCCCGGCCCCCACCCCTGAGCGGCGGGTGGGGGCCCTAAATTAAAATGATGGGGGGGACCTATTGTCCTCCCCCCTGGCCCCCACCCCTGAGTGGCGGGTGGGGGCCCTAAATACTAATAAGGGGGGACCTAATGACCTCCCCCCTTGCCCCCACCCCTGAGCGGCGGGTGGGGGCCCTAAACAAGAATAAGGGGGGGGACCTAATGTTCTCCCCTCTGGACCCCACCCCTGAGCGGTAAAATCTGTCATTGTACATGTTACGAGGTAGTACAGGTTTCAATAGCTCTGCTGTGAATGTATGTACAAGGTAGTACAGCAACGGTTTCAATAGCTCTGCTGTGAATGTATTCTGCTCTGTACAAAACATGTGGCTAACTAGGCTCTCGTCAGAGAAGTATACACATCCAATCTGTGCATTGCTCTAGCGAAAGTATGGATCAAACTATAGAATTACCTGTAGATTGTTTCTTCTCTAAGATGACAGCACTGGCAGGTGCAAGACAGGTGTAATTGTGGTTCGTTAAGAAAGACTGGAACTACAGCAAAAAAAAAGGCATAATGTAATGTCCCTTTCAAGCTTTAACACATTCCAGACTGGTCACAACACACTGAGTAAAAATCTTAAACTATTTACCATTCAAAATAGTTTTTAATAATTATGAATTGATATAGATAGTAATCGTCTGGTTACTTCACCAAAGGTAAAAAAAATCTAAATAATTTTGTACCCATAACTTTGTTAGCCATGTGATTGCACAATGGACAGATGATAAAAAAAAATAAAAAAGGTTAACATTCTACTTTTTATGTTTAAACTACATCATCCTTTTAAACTCTTTACGTAGCAGTCATTTGCTCTAGATCCTCTGTCCATCCTCTCGTTTTCTGATACATATTAACAGTTTTCTCGGAGGGGCTACATTTTAACACATTATAAATTTTAAGCATGTGTCCTTTTGAACACAGTCCTTTGCAAGGTACATATTTTTCCATTTTATTTTACCCTTTTAAATTCAGATATTTCCATCTCTGTTTATTCCCATAGTCAGCATACTTTATCATATCAAAGCCTTTGCAGACAGTGTAGAGCAACTGAGTTATGTTTGGGTCATGTTTTGCGGGGCACCCTTTAATTCTGTAGCTTTAGAAATGCAATTTTCAACCCCCTCTGCTTATTACAATATGATAAAGTATTCCTGGGCTGTGTCCAGCTTCACTAATCTCCAGACTACACTTCATGAATTAGGCATGAAGGTTTCAGTCAATGCACTTTTCCAAGTGCAATGTTTGGGGAGTCATGGATTTTCTGTGCTCCGAGTTAAAAATCCATAGTGGGAGGAGTTCGTTTTTTAACATCTCTGAAAGAAATTACCTTTTCTGGCATACAGAATACAACAACATCTTTATCATATCTAGGAGTTATTAGAGATGGGGGCGGGAGAAAGGAATAAGAGTTTTTTTTCTACATTTGTAAATCGTGCCGTGAAATTAAAGTGCAATCACATAGTGCAACTACCAGATCATAATATAGTATAATATATTTAAATATGCAATGCATCTGTGTTTATATATCTATCAGTGTGTGTGTGTGTGTGTATGTGTTTGTGTGTGTGTGTGTGTGTGTATATGATTTTAAATTACTTTTCTATAGGATTGAGAGTTTGAGAATTGTGTGGTTATAGAGGTTTCGGTCTGATCACATCTTGCTGAAACACATTACATCAGGGGTGCCCAATCAGTAGATTCACAGATGTTTTAAAACTACAGCTTTCATGATGCTTTGTCATTCTAAAGGCATTCTAAATAAATGCAAAGCATCATGGCAGTTGTAGTTCGACAACATCTGGGGATCTACCTTTTGGGCACACCTGCATTACATAATAAAAACATAGAATGTGACGGCAGATAAGAACCATTCGGCCCATCTAGTATGCCCAACTTTATAAATACTTTCATTAGTCCCTGGCCTTATCTTATAGTATCCCATGCATGCTTAAACTCCTTCACTGAGTTAACCTCTACCACTTCAGCTGGAAGGCTATTTCATGCATCCACTACCCTCTCAGTAAAGTAATACTTCCTGATGTTATTTTTATACCTTTGCCCCTCTAATTTAGGACTATTTCTGCTTGTTGTGGTAGTTTTTCTTCCTTTAAATATAGTCTCCTCCTTTACTGTGTTGATTCTCTTTAATACCCTCCACAACTCCCACTCCACAACCCCTCCTGTCTTTATTTTCATCCTGCGTGTTATCTGGGAGGAAGTGATTGACTGTCACTTCCTCCCAGCGCTGCTGAGATTACAGAATCCTGGTCACGCTGTTAAAGGACTGCAGCGCATAATTGGGTCTCTGAGAACACTTTTCCATTGGGTGGCCCTAAACGCATGGGCCACTCGATAGGCCCCCTGAGCATGGGGCCCCAGTGGTAGCACCACTGCTGTTCACAAGATATGTTTGGAGTGCTCTGTATGTTCTAAACCAATAAAAGCATAGAGTGTTCTTCTGAAATCCAAATGCAGCTTTCCTCAGTGCTTTGCATTAATCTTAATTCTTCAACCCAGTTAATTAAGTGCATTCCACGCTGGAGACCCTGCTACGTGTTCAGGAACCCAGTTTTAACTTACACGTAATTTAACCTCTTCATGACAATGGGTCAGTCTAATTTCTTGATATCACAACATTATTTCCTGGCAAGACATTGTGTGGGATAATTTGCCAAAAACAGCCGGACTGTTCCCAGAAATCGTAAATGCAGACATATTGCAGCCACAATCTGTTTGTGTTCCGCCACCCTTAAGCTACTTTTATTTTTTAAATATTTCTATATTATAATCCTATTATTTTAGAGTACTGGTTTCAATCTCTGAATAAATGCATGTGCATAAATAGTTGGGTAAAGTGCTATCTTTATGAACAGGTATTGTGCTACTTTTTTTTTTTTTAAACCTATAGCAGGCCTCCTAATCTTCCCGATTTTGATGGGACTTTCCCAATTTTACAGTCCTGTCCCAAGTTTGTTCCCTTGCGTTCCGCTTTTGGGGACACCAGGGAACTGGCCCCAAAAAGCTTGGCACAAGCACATCATTAGAAGAGTTTGCTTCTCGCTAAGGGTTGGCATGTGTGATTGGCATTCAGCCTAGTGTGCATTCACGGTAAGGCTGATTTGCCAGTTCTTCGGGCTGGCTTGGCCCCCATTGCATCGACCTCCTTTAGGTGAAGTGAATGATGTGAATCATATCACTGTTCCGCTTTGGGAAGTATGCAATAGCTGTCTCATGTTTAAAAAGTCACCCATTGCCATGTCACAATTTGAGATGAGATTTGTTTTAAAGGACTCTTTTTTTTTTAGTTTTTGTTTATTTTTATTTCCTTGTTTTTTTTTTTTACTTTTAGGTTTTATCTTGTCTTGAAGATAATGTACATTCTATCAACTTCCACAGTGTTCTTGATGTCAAACAATGCTCTTGGGGTATACTGAAAAATGTAAAGTGTAATATTTCTTTAAGACTTAAACACTGACCTGTTATCTACAAATGTGACCTGGTGTGCTTGAAAGTAATAGAAATAATTGTAACTGTGTAGTGCTAGGACGGAAACATTTTGATCTATACATCTACTAACATAGTGTAGGAATCAAAATAATTAGCTGGATTCTATTTTTGCTTCCTGACCTTTGAAATCATTCAGTATGTAAGCATATCACGATCATGTTTGTGCTGTCGGAGCGTAATCATTTTTGTTCGAAAACAACTCTTATTGTACAAGAATGAAATTAGACTTCTAATGCCTCCATCACATACTTCTCAAAGTTTACAAACGAGGGCGCCAGCAATGCATCCATTTAAAGCACATAAATGAGAATTATGCTGCAAGATTCTCTCTGCATAACGTGTGTTGAACGTTGTGTCACACCTATTTAAGAACAAGCAGCTTAACCAGAAACAGAACATTTATTTTATCGTGAAATACATTGCCGTGTAAAACCCTGAAAATTTACTGTGTTATTAAAAAGATTTAAAATACTTGCTTGCTGATAGTTTGTAAGCCGAAACTCGTCGGGGAACCCTTTCTATTTTAGACGTACATTTTAATGTTTTTCTCAGACGCTGGTCTTGTTACGTTTTCCCCACTTGGTATACCAATGTATTGCGCTCAGGACTCTTAATTGTGTAAAACACATGCCTCTGTTGGTGCTGTGATGGAAAGAGGCTAGTGCTGTACCCCTGCACTCTAAAAAGACTGTACTTGTGCTGTATTGGCAACACACTATCATGACTACAGCGCCCCTTTGAACTTCTTTTTAAAGATTAGACTGGCAGTGGTGAGATGTGGTGTACCTGGTAAAACTGTGGATTCTGCAGATCTGATAACTAATCATCAGTATACCATGTCAGAATGTAACTTTCATACTGAACTCACCAGCTGTAGGCAATTCAGGCAACTGGTGGTGGTGGTGGAGATGGGTATTTCTTATCTGAGACATTATTGAAATTGAGAAAAATCTTAAATGAATTATCCTTCCTGATAAAATATTTTTTGTAAATAAATAATAATAAAAAACAAAAAAAATAGGATGGTCACCATATTGATATACAGTGCAGCGAATGGAAACGATACAAGCGGTGTATTAAGATCTCTGGAGACTCACTTGCGAACTGCACCCACTAGAAGCCTTTTTCTAACCCCAGTTGTGATTAAGTCACATGCACAGGATCAGGTACTATATCGATGTCCAGCGACCCACTGACAACCATCTTGTGTCTATACTAAAAGCTTTGCAAAACATAGGAAAATTCGCTTATGGGTGCTTAGCTGAACCAAGGGCCAGCACAAGCCCAGAAGATAAATATCAGTATTACAAAAAGGATCCACGCGTTCCAATGTCTTCAGACACCTTTATTGGAACATGTGGAACACTGCAACGTTTCGACTCCCAATGTAGTCTTTGTCAAGCTTACAAAGTGCCTCCCAATGTAGTCTTTGTCAAGCTTACAAAGTGCCTGGACCCTTTTTCCAATACTGCTAGCAACTTAAAGCTTTGTCCAAAACCATCTTTACATTCTGTGTGTGTTCTTGGAGCTATATTTATTTCCATTTCTTGTTGTTTTGAAACTCAGACTGTAATATGTTGGTGTTGGATTATTAAAAGTGACTCTGTCTGTCTGTCTACCTATCTATCCATCTATCTATCTAACCATCTATATATCTGTCCAGTATTTATCTATCGATCCATTATTATAATATATGTTTATCATTATTATTAAGATTCTGTCCAGAAACACTTTTCAATTGGCCCACTGCAGTGCACTTAGCTCCATATTTCTCAAAGAGTTGACTTGTTTTTCTAAAACTGTGGGTGTAGTAAGAATTCCATTAGTGGCATCTGGTTTATTTTCCTCTTAATAATATACAGTTCTCCAAGCCACCTCCTGTGGTTTTAGTGGAATCCTCGGAACAAACTCTCTTGCTCCTGAGTAAACAGCATTCTCAGTTACAGACCCTTTGAATGTATCTTTCCCACTTGGGAGGCGTTCTCATTCCTTCACGGAATAATACTTTTCATCCTGTGCCATAGAAAATGGGCACTCGACATCTCAATAGAAACTCAAAGTAACAGCTATATAACCAATTAATAGCCATTCCTTTAGGGAAATCATTGGCTGTTTTTTCAACAGTTGGACATAGGATATGAATAGAAATAGACCGATAGCATAGGAAGGAGATAGTGGAAGTTGGAATGATCTATATCCCTTTACGGAGAAAGATATGAGGAGACGTGTGGCTTTATTTACTTTATATATGATGACACATTTTCTACAGTCTTATACTATTCTTCTGCAGGTTATAATGACATGAAATGCACTGAGATGTCTTTTCGTACAGTGCTGCAGGTGTCAGGATTTGTAGGGTCTTTTTTTCTTTGGTACCCTAGCACTGTGTGCTTGGACTGCTGGTCCACAGGCTCATTGTTTTCCAGGCCTGGACTAGCACTTTAGGATATTTAATAGTAGACTGCGATATCTGGGGCTGACCAGGCTCCTGTACCATGATGAGTGTGTCCCTGGACGTGTTTACAAGAGACTGCCATTGCTAATGGCATTTCTAACACACACTGGTGACCATTGTTGCCTACCAGCCACGTTTCCCTATTTACGAGGGACAGTCCCTATTTTGTGTCCAGATCCCACTGACTCTTTTCTATCCTAAAGTCCCTCTTTTCTAAAAGCTACAATTTGTTGATGTGTCTGAGTGGATAACAGAATTCCCCAGCAATAATACTCACAATAATTTGTATTTAAACTACAATACATGTGTTTTAAAAATCAGTCTGTGTAAATAAGACATTTTAGTTTCAAAGGTTATTAGTAAGTCCCCTAAACTTTATCAGAACACCCTGTCCCTGACCACACCCCCACTCACACATCTAAAATTAGTGTCCCTATTTGTCCATTTGGAATGTTGTGAGGTGTGTCATGCTGTGCAGGTGATGCTGTGATTTGATGTCACTCCTCACGACACCAGTGTCCTCTATCTGTTGGTTACATACTTTACATGCTCCTTTTACATAGTACTGTCCACACAAGAATCTTTGAGTTTTGCTAGCCTTTCCATGATGCTCTTGGTCACATATACAGAGTAAAACTACATTTATCCCCATAGACATCAGTGGAACTGGCTCATGGATATGCATGAGCCAGCTACACTTCCACATACAAATCAATACACTCTGCTTAGTTGGGCAAAGGTTCCTCAAAAATATAGTTACGACTTTATCACAGGTGCAAATACGCTGTACAGCTGCACTATCTATATAAACCATTGCACAGAGCTTACAAGTTCATCATACTCGAAAATTGTGATGTAGAAATCAGTGCAAATGCTGAGTGAATCCCCATTTCTCCATTTAAATCATTGCAGCTATCTCACGGACTTGCAACACAGCCACCCCACCTCACAGACATTCATTGAAAGCACTCACATGGTCAATCGCACTGCAAGGTCTCCCTGCAGTCCTGACGCCACACATTCTATACAGATGTAGACTTATTTATTTTTTTTGCTATCCGATGATAAGATTTTCACATCGCTCACCATTGCTAATCTGATGCTACTGCTTGACCACCCTTCCAGGAACTAATTAGCACCCACCGTGTTTCAGACTCTGCATTTTTCTGGCCATTTTTTGTTGATGTGAAGATTTGTGTGAGGTGGATATTTTTTGGCTCCTTCTTGCTCATTAATCTTACACTTGTCAGCTTAGTAGCTTGCCACGGTCAGGGCAGGTCAGATACAATGTGAAACCCTATGGTTCAGTTAACATTACAACTTAGAAGCTGGATTGGAGTGAACATACAGGGTCACATTCCATTTCTACAAATTCTAGACTGGTGGCTGTTTTATTGGAAAGTGTTCGGAGGTTGTGCGAGTCTTAACCCATTCACTGCTGAGAGATGACCATGCGAGGCATAGATTGTTCAAGATTTCTTTTCTTTCGCTTTCCCCGCTTAATTGATGTGTTTTTGAAGGCGATGCTTGGAAGGACTCTATTGTCTTTCTTTTCTAGAACTCAAAGTACGTTTTAAATATACTGATAAAGAGAGTGGGAATAATAGGAGGTTTGTTTGTAAAATGTACAACACTAGTTCAAAACAGATCGGTCCAGATTAATGTTACCAGTAGGTACAAGATACCCTAGTGTATACCTCCCAACTTTCCAAACAGACAAAGAGAGAAACATTCATTTTCGGGTATGAGTGTTGTGACCAGGGGCAGCGGGGCTCTTCTGTGACGTATTAATAGCAATTTATACAACTAAAATTTAAGACAAGATCAATGTATCTTATATACACAGACTGACTTCCAAACACGTTCCCTCATTTTGACCGTGTTGGAAATTCACGGAAATTCCAACCCAGCCAAGAGATAAACATACTTTGTCTCTGTTTATTTCCTCTGCCCGACTTTCTTAGACTCTGGCTGCAGTGACGGCTGCAGGGAATTGGCTTTGTCTACCGAGGCTCCCACGTCTTTGCAGGATCCACCATAGACCTCAATGCTGTACTCTCGCACATGCGCAAGAGGACAGCAGTGACATCCACTCCTGGCGCTTAAGTGGACCAGCCGGAACAAGATGGTCGCACTCGCAAGGTTCAGGTAACTAAATCTTACCTTTACCTGCCCCCGACCATTGGATCTCCACAAGCGATGCCACTATAAACTGCACTAAATGTGTTTAGAAATCAGTTTGTGTAAATAAGATGCATTGTTCTTGTTCTAAATTACATTTTAGTTGAAAAGATTGTTATTAATAAGTCATTTAAAATTTATCAGAACAGCCCAGATTCTGACCTCACTTCTATTCGCCCTCCTAAAATTATAGGTTCCCCTCTATGTCCTTTTGGAATGTTGGCAGGTCTGCAAAGTTCATACATATACATACAAAGCTCTTTAATACTGAACTTAAATATTATCATTATCATCGTCATTTATATAGCGCCAGCATATTCCTCAGCTCTTTGCAATATTCTTAATACCTTTTTATAATGCTTATAGTTATTTTAAAATAAAAATAATATAAAGAAGTTATTTTTGTTGTTGATTCTTTAGAAGGCATTAGCTCTGCTGCCCTGTATTCTCGCACATAGAGGATATTATCATTGCAGTTCAGAAAGCCTTGCGGCTGTTAAGAAAACAGGCACAAAAAAAAAAGAGAGAGAGAGAAAGAAAATCAATAGTCCACTTGTTGCAAGTAAGTGAATTAGCCTTGTGTTGAATGTAACCAAGTACCTGATCAGTTGAGCGAGCAGGCTTTGTGTTTGGAGAATTGCACAGATTGTCTTAGAGAGACTGTAACGATGCAGGCAGCAGATTAGCTTTGTCGTATAAGATGGACAGAGCCATTTATGTGGACTGCTAACGTGCAAAGTCCCTCTTTTGTAAGTGAATCTGTTCCCTTTGTTCCAGTACTATGCGCAGCGGTTCCCTTTCCCTGTATATGCATGAAACAAAAACAGTCAGTAAAAAGAAATGTCCGTAGATAAAAACTGTTTTAGTGGAGAGAAGGTCTGAAGCCACGAGAGGAATCTATTTAAAATAAGGCTATGCTTTAATTATTGTATCCGCTGTAATCACTTTTATTTCCATTCTCTCTCTTTGGGACTGCACTTATGATTAGAAAGTTAAGTTTTATATACATCCAAAGTTGCTGCATTTTCCAAATACACATTTATATATTTCTATTAAAAGATTTTCAAACCTATGCCAACTTTATTTTTTGGTGCAGCATTTTCCAGTATTTAATTTCATGCTATAGCCTTGTCCTGTAAGTGAAATAATAATTTTGACTTAACATTTGAGATTGACCTGCTTTATTTTTCCCCCATACAGAAGGCCGATGAAAGTACCAGAGTGATAAACATTATTAGGTATTGAAATGGTTAGACAAACCGTACCTTTTTCTCCAAAAGATAGTTCAGCGTTGCCAAAGGATCTCTGTCATGATAGCTTAACTGATCATGGCTGCCCGTTAAATGTCTTAGAGCATTTTCACTACAGATGTTGTGGACTGCATCTCCCATAATGCTCTTACAGCCATGATGCCGGCAAAGCATCAGAGGAAATGTAGTCTACAACATCTGGAGTGCCGAAGGATGCCTCTCCCTGCCTTAGAGGAAGTGCATGCTACAATGGTGGTTGCCAATGCACATCAATGGTCCAGGCTTTGTTAGCTTTTCCATAAAAATAGAATTGGGTAGTGCCTAATCGCAGGACTATTTTGTATGTTAATTGGGAACATCACAACATCTATTTCTGCTTTTCTTACTTGGTCACAAGACCAATGTCCCAACAGCAGCTTTGCGAGGGAACATCAAGAGAAGACTCCAAACCACCATCCCAAGACCACACATTGTATGTCTATATGAATCACCCAGGCTTTTCGCCTCCTCTAAAATTACACCCGTTATTCTGCATCGTCGAGAGCAGAGCTAACAACCTAATTTAAAAAAAATTACTAAAATTGGAGAAAATTGGGAGAAGAAATTGAGACTCTAATTAGACATCCTTCCACATCAGCATTTTTGGCTATTTTGCATTCAAACATCTATAGCTGTTGTATTCAATGAAAGAATTAACAAGACAGAAGCATATGGCACTGTACATCTGCTAAACCCAAGGTAACGCACACCTTGTTCAGAAACATATGCAGGGGATTTTATTATCCAGTTGGTCACATCGCACACATGTATGTACTTCCTTTGAACAGCAGTTTTGTTCTCTAAATCTGGTTTCTTTTGTCCTCCTCCTTTCACTTATTTGAAGAATAATTTTTCAAAGGTGTCAAGGGAGGGAACGGGGAGTAACGAACGCCTCATCTATGATAAAAAGCAAGTTAAAAGAGGTGGTGTTTAGAACACAATCCATTCTGAGCATTTCAAACAGTACCGCTGCTTGATTTTTGTTTGTTTCTGACTTACCAAAGCGAAAGCATTGCCCTAGCCAAAATGGAATGAAGAAAGCACACCAGAAAAATTTAAAATAGATGTGGTTTTATAAACTTGGATTTAAAAATTTGAAATTGTCTGTCCCAATTCCAGAGCCCTGTCCTATCATTTTTCCCAATAATAATCACCTACACATTGAACACATCGAAGCAACTTTGGATTTTTGCAACCGACATTCATTGTATATATTGTGGTATGTACTATCTGTGTGAACTGTGAAACTGGAGTCTGGATGCCTGCGGTCTCTTACACTATAATTTTTAAGGGATTGGGACATTTTGAAAAACCTCTAAAAATCATAAATAGGCTTTAATTGTGTTCACCCTGCAGAAAATATACATGCACTAAAATTGTTAACAACTTAATAGATGTCTATAGAAAGATAACCTAATGAATCTCCGACACAAACAAACAGTAGAATTGCCTATCACGCAAGCTCGAAACTCTGTTTCCATTTTTGCTAGAGAATAATTTCCCAATGACAGTCCTAAAACGTTTCTCGCATCAACAAACCGGCAAATGGTCTAGTACAATCATTACTGCGCACCGTTCGCTGCCAGCGAGGCCTGCAACAAAGTGTACTGCAGGTCAGTGCCTTGAACTGGGTTAAATTCTATAGTGTAAGGAACAAGATAAATCAGACCTGCCCCAATCTCTCACCGAGCAAAGGTCGTAAAAGAGGACCAATCTTCCTACACCTTCCTGCCAATTGCTCTCCCTGCTCAGTTGAAAAGAAACTGCTAAGGATGACACTGTTAAATCTGTCTTTCTACCAGCTGATTCTTCAGAACTCTGTATATTGAGAGCAGCTAATACAAGTTGCGTTTTTGAAACTTGCCCTTCAGGGATTAATGGTATGGCTAGGAGCACATGCTTTGAGTATTTATTTATCGGGGGAAAAAGAAGACGGGAAAAAAAAGCTTCCTTTCAATGAAAAGAAGGATTTAGTGCAAACAAAAATCTTGAAGTGTACAATAGAGCACATCCTAGACTTGTTTGTTATCAAAGGGGGCAGGAGAGAAGGAGCCGCATTAGAAGAGGAATGTATGCAAAATGGTTTCGCACACAAATTACCATACTATTGATATCCCATCATAGTTTTGTCAGCGCTGTTTGTGTTTGGAGATGTTAGACGCAGCCAGCATTAATAGCTGCATCTAACTGTTTGCCTACCACTTAACTTCTAGTGTCGCAGCATTGAGAAAAAAGTCTTGAATGGCAAAGACACAGACTTGTGGGCTATTAAGTCACATAGACAGGCAGTCTGCAGATAAATATTAGTGGATTTGTGTACATATGTAATTTATCTCTGGGGTATTCTGAAAATATTTATTTGGGGATTTTGAAAGTAATTTATGATTTGCTGGAGATTTTACCAGTAGATATCCCACCCAGTGTGAACACTTTTAGAAGTACCTAAAGCTTCATCACAGCTAACACTGTACAGAGGTAGGGCAGTAACATCTGGCTTAAGTAGAATTGGGGTGGACACAGTGATATCATAGAGTTCCACCATTTTTCACCTATGTGCTGCCATTTTCTTGACCCTCGTTTCGGCACATGATTTTGATCACAGATAACACCACGTCACACTGCTTTGGCCAAGTGTTCATTTAGAGATGTCATCGGTGGGCATTGCCAGGCAAAGCACCGTGATCTATGTTGGTAAAGCGGTGGATCCAATCTACGGGTCAAGAAAATGGCATCAGGTTGGGCACTTGACAGTTTACATTTTTAATAAAAAGGTAATTAAAATGTATTTGAAACCAAAAGCCTAAATACCAAAGCAGTGTAAAAAAAATACCCAGATCTAACACGATCTCCTGTAAAATAATATGTAAGATTAACCAGAGCAAAGAAAATATGGACAAAGAAAATACGAGTGGTTTAGTGGATTTTTAAGGAGCACATTTCGAGGGGTTACGGAGTGGCACACTCAAGGTTATTTGCTGAGAATTCAAAGTGATAGTCCAATTTAAGGCCACTAGCTGAATGGAAAGAATTGCTGAATTAGAGATTGTTTGCAATTTGGCTATTTTGACCTTAAACTTGAAACTCACTTTGAATGCACCTTGACGTATCACTTTATTAAATAACCCTGCCATAGTAAGACTTTTCTGAGTGAGGGAGAGTATATTGAAACGTTTCCATACCTTGGGTTAAAGGGAAAACTGACCCTTCTCTAAAAATTACACTATCAACTAAATCATCTCTAACTTCTGCTAAATTTAGTTTTTATTTTCATGTAAAATTCCTATTTTTTAAATGTTATTATTTTTTTTTGTATTTGTTTTATTAAAGATATATCAGCTAAGTTCTCAATCTAGGCACAGCCAGGGCACACAATGCAAATCAGGAGAAGAAAAAGATATAGTGTTTCCTTTCTCTTCTTCTCTGTGTATTTTTATCTATGTCTACTGTCAGGTGCAAAGAGCAGAGCTTGCAGCTATGACTGATAAGGAGCCAAGATGGAGACACCCAATTACGGGATAAAGAGGTGTGGATTTCTACATTTAATTTGAGTAAACATAATACTAAAACCGCTCTTGCAAATCTTCATAAATATCAATAAAATAACAGAAATAAAATAATAATTTGATATTAAATGATATAATACATATATATGATAAAGTCTGCATGCATTGTGAATCATCTACTACTTAACTTGTAACATAGATGAGTTCAAATAACCAGAAATTGACTCAGAATAATATCGTAACTTAATAAGAGTGTTTAATTTAAAATAAGAAAAAACGCGGATCCGTTCAGCCCATTGTACGTGAAACATCTGTTGTGTCGCTTGGTTCACAAACACTCTGCACCTTCAGCCATTATAGCCGTATTATTTAGCTAATGTTGCCCCTTGTGACATTGCAACGGGATAATGCTGATACACATCCCTTTACATAAACAGCATACATTTTATTTTGGTTCTTCCTTAAGTAACCGTGACGCAAACGACCTTTATTTAGCAGACGGTAGCTCCTGCTCACTGGCTGAATGTCCGATTGTGATCTCGTGTAAAACGCTGCCTCAGCACGACTCCTTTCCTGGTCTCTGGCAAGGTCCCTGCTTCATTCTCAAGGTGTCCTCACTTCGTGCCTTTGAAGGTTTTTTTTTTTTTTTTTTTATGGATTCGCTTGATATACCATCCAAATGGAGTACTTTGTACGTTAATTCAGTTTGTGATAAAGATCCCTTTTACCCTTCTTTTCATAATTCTTTACAGAGATATGAAGTACACTGGAAGGTTAGAAGTGGCATTTATTTTTTCCACAAAACCTATCTATACAAGGAAGTGAGAAAAAAAAAATAACATATTCAATTCTATTACTAGTCATGTGTAAGAATGTGTAAGAATATTAAAAGTGGTATGGTAGAAACAGATAACTAGTACCTGCCCTGTCGTAGAAAAAAAAACCCTCGATCATGGAGCAAGACACTTGGTTCTTATTTAATAGATAAAAGGTCAGCGATGACCCCTAGCACACTGGAGGGCTAACGTTCTTAGAAAGCAATAAAAAGGGTTCAGTTTAACCTCTGTACATCCATTCAGCCAAAGCAGTGGTTCTTACAGCATGTCGTCAGAGCAGCCCCTTTAACTATAAACAAGGTAATAGTTCTAACTATATCATTTCTAGTAGTAACAACAGCATACTAGATTAGTAGATTCCATCAGCGACAGGAAACTAGTGGTTGCCTTGGCATAATGAGAGTGATAGTCCAATTCCCACT
This sequence comes from Pelobates fuscus, assembly GCF_036172605.1. Taxonomy (NCBI): domain Eukaryota; kingdom Metazoa; phylum Chordata; class Amphibia; order Anura; family Pelobatidae; genus Pelobates; species Pelobates fuscus. The sequence continues at coordinate 29,654,764 of NC_086328.1, forward strand.
CTGGTTTACCAAGTTCCACTTCTGTTGCCATTTTTTTCTTAATTTTTTTTCTATTTTTTTTTTTAAAGAAAAGACCAAAAAAGGACAAGCTTTTAAAGTATATTATTACGATTTTAGACCTAACAAAAGTACCTTTTAAGTACGTAACAACATTACAGCAATAATAATAACAAGGACAATGTTCACGAGAAACATGAGTAATTGTAGGTACGTTGCTATTTTTTGTTGTTTTTTTTAACAATTGGGATTGTGATATTTAGTCTGCATGTTTTAAACACAGTTCGTAATTTTATTTATATTTTTAACAAATTGGAGTTCTCATATTTGGACATTATTTATTTTTCTCCCTTAAAAAAAAATAAAAAAAATTATAAAATGAATAAAGTAAACGCTGCAAACATCCAAAGTGTTGTTTTTCCGTTCCTTGAAACCATGCAGATATGTTAAGGCAGCTCTGCCACATTTTGGGATCTGAATTAAGCCAGGCGGAGGCCATGCTATGACATTTTAATGAGTCTGCTCTGATATGAATGCATAAAAAGTGCATTAAACTTTATGAGATCGTTGATACAATAAATGCGGGAGTCTGCTTTACGTGGACGTGATGCCCACTCTAAATGAGAGAGGGATGAGAGGTACATTTTACATCTAGAGAAAGGTACAGTGGTCTTTAGTATTTATTTGATTCTGTTGCATAGATCAAAGGTGACAAACTAGACTTTGAGGGCCCTGGTTGTATCCCTTTTTATATGTTTTAGTCAATTGCGCCTGCCACCTATAAATAAATTATGCATTACTAAATATAATCTAAAAGTCTGCAAACATTCTGGTGTTTATATTATGTTAAAGGAACACTCTAAGAACTATAACCACTTCCGTGCGTTGTCAGGATTGCCCTGCTCCCCCCCCCTCCCTTTGTAAGTAGCCAAACTGTTTAACAAGTGTGCAGTAGTGGTTATGGTACTTTGAGTGTTCCTTTAATCTTTATAAATTGTGAATTTGAGCAAAAACCAGGGCAGATGCGGTGACATTTAAATCTTAATATTTTCATACATTTACATCTTCTCATTCATTATATGCATACAGTCATAGCAAAGCGGTGACTATAACACAGGTAATTTTTTTTTTTTTTTTTATCAGGTTTATATTTATTTAAATTTTGCAGTGTAGTTTTGAATTCACAACAGTTCAGTGTTCGATTAGGTAATAAACCCCACTGTCACTTTAAAGCTTACCAAAAAAAATGTTAATTGCAATAAAAAAAAAAAAAAAAGCATAATTTGCTGACTTTTTTTGTGCGCGGGAAGGATGAGAAACTCAGTCATAAACACATAGTATGATAATAAAATTATAAAATATACTGAAAGGATCTTGATAATTAAAAAAATATTAAAGGGACTCTATAGTCACCATATAAAAGCAAGAAAGACAGCCTTCCTTCTTGCTTTTATATGAACTTTCATTCATTAAAAAAAAAAATTTGGTGTTTTTATATTAAAAACTTACCTCCGTTCCAGCGCCGAGCTCCCCGCTCGGCCGCGCCCCCTTTTTCGTCAAAATGACGAAATCGCGGGGCCCAATGGGACGGCTTCGCGCTGCACCAATCGCGTTCTTCATAGAGCGGCATTGAATGCCGCCCTATGAAGAACCTGAGCGCTTTACCGGAATGCGCGTTCGCGAGCTGAGCTGTCTGACTGACAGCTCAGCTCGCTTTCTAAAATTATCAATAAGGGGGGGGGCCTACTGTCCCCCCCGGCCCCCACCCCTGTGCGGCGGGTGGGGGCCCTAAAATTATCAATAAGGGGGGGACCTACTGTCCCCCCCCGGCCCCCACCCCTGTGCGGCGGGTGGGGGCCCTAAAATTATCAATGAGGGGGGGGGACCTACTGTCCCCCCCGGCCCCCACCCCTGAGCGGCGGGTGGGGGCCCTAAAATTATCAATAAGGGGGGGACCTACTGTCCCCCCCCCCGGCCCCCACCCCTGTGCGGCGGGTGGGGGCCCTAAAATTATCAATGAGGGGGGGACCTACTGTCCCCCCCCGGCCCCCACCCCTGAGCGGCGGGTGGGGGCCCTACAATTATCAATAAGGGGGGGACCTACTGTCCCCCCCGGCCCCCACCCCTGTGCGGCGGGTGGGGGCCATAAAATTATCAATGAGGGGGGGGACCTACTGCCCCCCCCGGCCCCCACCCCTGAGCGGCGGGTGGGGGCCCTAAAATTATCAATAAGGGGGGGACCTACTGTCCCCCCCCCCGGCCCCCACCCCTGTGCGGCGGGTGGGGGCCCTACAATTATCAATAAGGGGGGGACCTACTGTCCCCCCCGGCCCCCACCCCTGAGCGGCAGGTGGGGGCCCTAAAATTATCAATAAGGGGGGGACCTATTGTCCCCCCCGGCCCCCACCCCTGAGCGGTGGGTGGGGGCCCTAAATACAAAGGGGGGGGGGACCCTAGTTAACCCTCCCCCCCCCCCAAAAAAAATATCTCCCTACCTACCCCCCTCACCCTATAAATAATGAGGGGGGACCATTAACTAAAAACCTGTAAAAAAGAAAAAATGAGATAAAATCAACTTACCATTCGATGTTTTCTTTCTTCTAAAATCTTCTTTCTTCAGCCCCAAAAAAGGCCAAATAAAAATCCATAATAACCGACGCAATTAAAAAAAAAAAAACAAAAAACGAGCGCAAAAAAAAATAATCCATCTTCACCCATGGAGGGCTCCGCGCAGACTGAGCTCCGCAGGGCGGGGGAAGGCTTATAAAGCCTTGCCCCACCCTGCAATTATGCTAAGAACACTCTGATTGGTGGGTTTAAGCCAATCAGAGTGCTCTTTGTCATTTTACAAGCGTGGGAAAGTTCTTTGGAATTTTCCCACGCTTGTAAAATGACACAGAGCACTGTGATTGGATGGATTTCAAGCCATCCAATCACAGTGCTCTGTGTCATTTTACAAGCGTGGGAAAGTTCTTTGGAATTTTCCCACGCTTGTAAAATGACACAGAGCACTGTGATTGGATGGATTTCAAGCCATCCAATCACAGTGCTCTGTGTCATTTTACAAGCGTGGGAAAGTTCTTTGGAATTTTCCCACGCTTGTAAAATGACACAGAGCACTGTGATTGGATGGATTTCAAGCCATCCAATCACAGTGCTCTGTGTCATTTTACAAGCGTGGGAAAGTTCTTTGGAATTTTCCCACGCTTGTAAAATGACACAGAGCACTGTGATTGGATGGATTTCAAGCCATCCAATCACAGTGCTCTTTGTCATTTTACAAGCGTGGGAAAGTTCTTTGGAATTTTCCCACGCTTGTAAAATGACACAGAGCACTGTGATTGGATGGCTTGAAATCCATCCAATCACAGTGCTCTGTGTCATTTTACAAGCGTGGGAAATTTCCAAAGAACTTTCCCACGCTTGTAAAATGACAAAGAGCACTCTGATTGGTTTAAACCCACCAATCAGAGTGTTCTTAGCCTAATTGCAGGGCGGGGCAAGGCTTTATAAGCCTTCCCCCGCCCTGCGGAGCTCAGTCTGCGCGGAGCCCTCCATGGGTGAAGATGGATTATTTTTTTTTGCGCTCGGTTTTTTTTTTTTTTTAATTGCGTCGGTTATTATGGATTTTTATTTGGCCTTTTTTGGGCTGAAGAAAGAAGATTTTAGAAGAAAGAAAACATCGAATGGTAAGTTTTTTTTTATCTCTCTTTTTTTTTTTTTTTTTTTTTTTTACAGGTTTTTAGTTAATGTTCCCCCCCTCATTATTTTTAGGGTGAGGGGGGTAGGTAGGGAGATAATTTTTTTTGGGGGGGGGGGAGGGTTAACTAGGGTCCCCCCCCCCCTTTGTATTTAGGGCCCCCACCCACCGCTCAGGGGTGGGGGCCGGGGGGGACAGTAGGTCCCCCCTTATTGATAATTTTAGGTCCCCCCCCTTATCGATAATTTTAGGGCCCCCACCCACCGCTCAGGGGTGGGGGCCGGGGGGGGACAATAGGTCCCCCCCTTATTGATAATTTTAGGGCCCCCACCCGCCGCACAGCGGTGGGGGCCGGGGGGGGGAGGAGAGTAGGTCTCCCCCCCCCCCTTCAACCACTATTGTGGACCGTAAGCGTCCCTGTGGGTTCGGGCTTCAGCTGTCAGCTGAAGCTGAAGCTGTCAGCTGAAGCCACGCCCACAGCAGTGCTGACAGGCTATCAGCACACAAAGCGCGTTCACAGTGCTTTGTGTGCTGATAGCCCGTCTGATGCATTCACCCAGAATGCATCGGACGAGAGGCCTTTTTAGGGCCTCTGAACTCGGAAGTCCCTCTGGTGGCCGTCTGATTGACTGCAACAAGAGGTGTTCCAAGCTTCCAATGTAAACACTGCATTTTCTCAGAAAATACAGTGCTTACAAGAAAAAGGCTCCGGGTAGCTGTAGCACTCACCTGAACAACCTCATTAAGCTGAAGTTGTTCAGGTGACTATAGTGTCCCTTTAAATAAAGATTCTAGAAACATGGGGTGAATTCTAAATGCATCCCATTTAATTTGTTAAATAGTGCAGTATATACTTATTTTTTTTTATAAATAGCTTTAAGTCACTCTATCAAATACTTTCTCTACCAAAAATATAATTAACAAACTTACAGTGCATACTCTTGGTCCTTGATTTGAATAAATGTCTTCTCTTTTATTAGGTGTCCCACTGTTGTTTGGCTGTAATTCAAAACCAGGATTGGTGGGTCTGGAACCCTTGGACATAAAACATTAAACCCCAGGAACTCTGTCCACTGCAAAACCGCATCTCATAATTCTCTAAATTATATTTCTAGGGTCAAAGTGCTCCTAAGTGTGTGTGGTCTGCTTTTATAGCATTGGTAGACCCCCTGACCTCCTGAAAGTAACTAAAAAATATTACTTACACTTAACTGCCTGAAATTAACAAATATCTGCTGCTACAATATATATTTTTATTCAAAACCGGTCACACAGCCCCTTTGAATAGATTTATTTTCTAGGACCTTTCTAAGTTCCTAATTACATCTTATTGAGAGAATTCCACAAACTGGCAGTCGGAGTTCCTGGTATCTTGTTTGATATGCCTGGCAGGGATAAGTTGACTTGCCAAGTGTTCTCACCAGCCAACTAAATGAAAACGCGAAGTTGGGTCTTTATGATATGACATGTTTTCAATGCAATACCCTTACAATAAAGTAAAAAAAAATATAGCACAAGAAAGTCCCACCACCGATACCATTGCGGTTTGGCATTACAGGGGTCTCAAAACTGCAACATTAAATTGAAAGTGACTTTAGTAAAACAAAAGTCTTAACCACAATTGAGTCAGTTGAGGAAGTTGACTTTGCCCCCAACAGTTCTGAGGTTTTCTATTCTATTTGGGGAACGAAAGATTGTGACTAATTGTGTTTTGGAAACGGTAGCTAGAAAGAAGCGTAGGCTCAGCAAAATAACTTCCCCCGGCTTTGGAACCATTGAGTAACAAGTGAGTGTTTTGCTAGTGCTAACTTCTCATACCTCGCGTCGTTCAGTACTGGAAAAGTGCAGGCCACTTACAAGAAAAGGGGAATGTGATGAGAAATATGCAGGTATTGTTATTGTACAAAGGGAAGCAAGGTGGTTACAATTTTTATAAGATTCATCATATTACCATTACTTGTTGTTTTTTTTAACCAAATACGAGGCTTAACTATGATATCCTTGTTCGTGATTCATGTGACCACAAGGTGTTTATGAAACTCTTTTGGAAGAGAAAATAAATGATTTGGATACATTGCTCGTTTTTATTGTTTGAAGGGTTTACCTTGTGTCTATTAAATGGTTTAAGCATAGCCTTTCAATAAGCAATCCGGGAATCGTAGAGAAATTTCTCAGCATGCTGTGGAGACATTCTGAGTTGGGTGGGCGATACATTAAAACTACCCTAATCTCGCATTCACACTCCAACACAAACCCGTGAACCTATTCTATACTTCCCCCAAACATCGTTGAATGAAATTGGCCTCCTACTGTAAGAATGCACTGCTGCTAAATGTTTTGTACATTAACTGTTCGCTTTCAGTATTGTCATATGCTTAGCTGATGGGCTTAAAGGGAAATCATCACATCACAAGAATTTTAATATATGGTTACATAGCCATTTTATAAAAAAAAAAAATATGTATGTGAGGTCTGAAAATCTAAATTACATTTAGAAAGCCGTACCACAGTGTTTGCCTTGATCCTGTAACTGAGGATGTCCACCTTGGCACCCTGACAATCATTTGTGTAAGAGCTGTCTTTACTGGCAGTCAGGACAGAAGGATAAAAAAACATGGGATAAACCAACACTGTTTATGTATCTCATCTTCCAATCTATCACCGGGCTGTACCTGGACTGAAGTGGATTGTGGTGCTGGTTGTTCCATCTTTAATATACATTAAAAAGAAAATAGAATACATTGTGCAAAAAAAGGGTTATAGAAGTTATAGACAATTTTCAGTGTTTTATTCTATGGTAAATTTTCAGAGATATTATGGTTTCCTGTTAATGGGAACATTTTGTAGGGAATAATTACCCCCATGCCAGGAGCATGGTGTCTGACTGGTAGAGAAAACACGGTTACTACAACCTTCTCTGAAATCTCTTACTATGCAATGCTTCTGTTTGACCTCTTCCAGCTGTTGTAGTTAGAAGTCCAGTGCCTGGAACTCCAGCTAGTCTCACCAGAACATCTACACATAACTGTATAATGCTGGTGATTAGTCATGAGACTTGACAGGTGCATAGTCACCATATGGACAGGGGAGGGATCCGTGAACCTGAACCCAGCCCACCCAATAAGACACCAATAGCTGCCGGGTCCCATGCATGCTACCAACGGCGCTGGGGAACTTTTTCTGACCAGACTAGCAGCACCCCACGGACCCTTGATCTAATCCGATTAATATCCTGCTTCATCCGCTTAACCAAGAGATGCTGCGGGATAAGCCAAGGTCATTACCTTCTGCGTGCAAGACCAGTAGATCTGGCCTCCTAACCCCTGCTACCATCCTGCACACATCACTGCAAACCTCTTGCCACCCATAGCCCCTGTAGCCAAACCAGAGCATCCTCATCCGGTCCTCTGGAAAGCCCAGCTGCTGACCCTGAAAACGAGCTGCAGCTCTCCTCTTGGCCCAGAATATGAAGGAATGGCCCACGATCCAAGCCACTTGACCTCCGGGAACAAGAGAAAACACGTCAGCCCAGGCACACTCCCCCAGCTGACCTCCCAAGCAAACCCTCACACCAGTTTGTTAAGACAAACGTAAGACCGGAGCCGAACCGATTCCCACCTATCAATCTTTTTTACAAGCTCATCCCTCAAACCTAACCTCGATGCCTCCATTGCGGCCCCTATCCTGAATGAGTGCATCCCGAACTGGCTCGGCTGGAGTCCCAGCCTATGGAGCCCCATCCGAAAAACCCTGAGAAACTGAAAACATGCACCAAGAACAAGCCGTCAAACGTCGGACGCCGAGACAAGTATCTAGTAGTACTAGCCACCGGGCACAAGGGGAATCCTGGCAAAGCATGTTGCACCACATCGACACCTTTACCCTTGACATCAGTCTTAGACCGGGCCAGATAGATCACCACCCGCGCGGCCTCCAACCAAACGTCCGTGAGCGGTATCCACCCTCGTCTCACCTGGTTAGCGCTGACCAACTCCCCGATCCGCAAAGCGCCAAAGAAGGCCAGCCAGAATGCCACTTCAAACAAACCCACTTCGTAACTGTCATAGCAGCTGTCTCGGAGGGAAAGCACCAACTTCTCAAGGAGCACAATGGAAACTGGCCTCCTGGCATCCTGGGTTTTGTTCCCCTTCCAGAAGCCCTTGAGTGCTTGTCATCACAAAATTCTAAGTAAAGTCTACCCACCCCTGCAGCTTAAACTAAAATGCCAGCACAGCCACGTGCCTGTCAACCACCACCAGAGAGGAACCCTAGCTAAGTAATCAGAAAGTGTACCAATGCAACGCATCCAGCCCAGCACCATGTCCCCGTCCAAGCCCTCCAGCAACCGTTCCCATGCATCCCAACCTTACAATATGATGTCCAGGTACCCAGGACCAATGATGCCCTCAGCAGTCCCCCAAGCAGGACGTCCCTATCTTCCCGCCGGGCAGTCTTCCCCATCTTCCCGTGCACCAGGTGCTGCTCACGAAATTGTGACCACTGCGAACGAGACAGAGCATCAGCCACCACATTCAAATACCCCGGTACGTGTTGCGCGCAGAACACCACATTGAGGGACATGCAGAGCAAAACAAACTTCCGCAACAGGCGCACTACTGGCACCGAAGCAGCCAACATGTTATTAACCGCCTGCACCACCGCAATATTGTCCATATAGAACACCACCTTCCTATCGCTCAGGAGTGCACCCAAAGTGACAAGGCAACCACCAACAGGAACAGTTCCAAGAAAGTCAGATTCCGCACCCAGCCAGGCTGCAGGCCAGAGTGCCAAGCACCACCGCCCCCCAAAGTATGCCCCAAAACCCACGCTGCCTGAAGCGTCCGTATACAGTTTCAGTTCAGCAGCCGACACCACCTACCGCCGAAAGAACAGCATGCCATTGTAATGCTCCAGGAATGCGGCCCATACTCCCAGGTCAGCCATCATGGACAGGACACCCGCACAAAGTGTCCCGAAGTCCTGTGAGTTTCGCCATGAGAAGACGGCTCTACCCCTGCTGGTAGTCAATTTCCAGCCCGATGAAACTTAAATACTCAGTTTTTCCACTGCCAGCGGCACTCCAAACGTGCTAGCCACCCACTCGATTGTCCTCAGTAAGTAAGGGTAAGTTGGGGAATCCGCCGGGCCCACACACTAGAAGTCGTCCGGTAGTGTACCACCGCCCGACTCCCGGATTCCCGCTTCACCACCCATTCCAAAAACGAGCTGAACTTTTCAAAGTACGAGCAAGAAATGGAACAACCCATGGGAAGGCAAAGGTCAACAAAGAAACGCCCCTCAAAGAAGCAACCTAGCAGGTGATGGCTCGCCTGGTGAAAGGGTAACAACCAAAACGCCACCTCGATATCCATCCCAGGGGGGCGGAGCCACTGACACCTGCCTTGTGCATGGGTGGCACCTCGCGGCCGGCTCCAGCCAGGCCCGCCAGTCCTGTGGGGGACTCCCTCATCTCCAGCCCTGGGCTAAGGCGTTGCGGCAGCTTCCGCATCCGCACTCTGCGCCCTCCTCTGCAGCCATCTTGCTCCGTCACCATCACTGCCACCAGCCTCTCCTGCAGCCACACTGTCCCTCTGCTCTGTGCAGCCTCCCGAACACTGGCCAGCAGCTCCTCCACCGACCGCTCAGCCATCCTGAAAGACAAAGAAAAGCTTACCAGGCCCCATCAGAGCACAAAAAGCGTGCACCAACTTTGCAAGGTAAGAAATTAAAATGAAGGATCCAAAATTGCCAACCCTTTATATCAGCCAACCCCAAAACACTAACCCACCAATACCCATTATTGCTCCTGCCCCTAGCCCGCCTCCTAGCCCTGTCAGGGCCCTATTCCATAAGCTGCACTTTTTCCATGGGCTTCAATCTGCATGCCTTCTAATAGTCGCAATGTCGGTGAGACAATATTGATTTTCAGATCCTATCCCACCATCCCAATTTGATTCCCTGCAGTCCTGCTTTTGGGGACACTGGGGAATTGTCCCCAATAAGCATATAATTAAATACTCTTGTGGTATATAGTACATTGCAGAGAGCACTGAATGAGTACAAGCTCTTTGGAGTTCACATTACCTATAAGAACCAGTTTACCAACATATGCATAGGATTCCATACTGCATCTCAAATGCCTCTTTTTACCCCAAATATTGCTTGTAATAATTCACTAAAATGTATCATAATCTAGTAAGAACTGGCTTTCTTCCTTGACCAATCGTTCTACTAAACTTTTAACTGCATCAATTTTTTTAATTAAGTTTAGTACATTAGGCACATGCTAGGTATGGATGGGCAGAGGACCAGATTGTAAGGCTTTCCCATTACGGAGCGAACATAACTTTTCTTTAACTTATACCATTAACAGGCTCCGGAATGTTGGGCCATTAAAGTACTTCATTGCACAGACCTTCATTGTTAAAAGAAAAACAAGCACTCTAAATTAGGTGTGTGTTTAATGTTATATTCTCTGGGATACTGAAGGTAGCACAGGCCCAATAAAAAAGATATTTAGGGTTTATTTACTAAGTGGGGAATCTATAAGGTATCTATAAATATTTAAACAAATATGTGGTGGGAGGAATAAAATAAATTCTCCATTTCTATTCTGGGCTCAAATGTGCACCTCTCTTGACAATTCTTCTTCTGTGTCCTGTATAATAAATAAGCCCTTTTATGTGTGAGTAATAAATATTATATAAATGTATTTATTTATATATATATATATATATATATATATATATATATATATATATATATATATATATATATATATATATATATATATATATATATATATAAATATATATATATATATATATATATATATACCGTATATACTCGAGTATAAGACGAGTTTTTCAGCACATTTTTTGTGCTGAAAAACACTCACTCGTCTTATACTCGAGTCAGTTGTCTGTATTATGGCAATTTACCTTGCCATAATACAGACAAGGACCGGGGGCTGTCAGGAAGCTGTAACTTACCTTCACCACAGCTCCTGTCAGCTCCCTTCTCTCTCCTCCGTCCGTGCAGCTCCCAGGTCAGCTTCCTCTGCAACTCTCGCGAGAGCCGCGGGGTCAGAGCGTTGCCACGGGTTACCGTGGCAACGCTCCGCGCGGCCGCGAGAGTTGCAGAGGAAGCTGACCTGGGAGCTGCACGGACGGAGGAGAGAGAAGGGAGCTGACAGGAGCTGCGGTGAAGGTAAGTTACAGCTTCCTGACAGCCCCCCTCCTACAGCCCATCCACTGGACCACCAGGGAGTGAGAGCCCCCCTCCCTGGCCAGCTAACAAGCAGGGGGCCGAAAAAATAAATAAAAATAATAATAATTAAAAAAAAAATAATAATAATAAAAAAAATAATAACAACATTAAAAAATATATATTACAATAATAATTAAATAATAATAATTAATAAAATGCCCACCCCCACCAATGCTCTGCACTCACACACACACACTGCACTCACACACACTGCATTCATACACACACTCATACACACACTGCACTGCATTCATTATATACACACACTGCATTCATACACACACTGCATACACACTGCATTCATACACACACTGCATACACACTGCATTCATACACACACTGCATACACACTGCACTCATACACACACACTGCACTCATACACACACTGCACTCCATTCATTATATACACACTGCATTCTTACACACACTGCATTCATACATACACACTGCACTCATACATACACACTGCATTCATTATATACACACTGCACTCACACACTGCACTCATATACACACACTGCACTGCATTCATTATCATAGGCGTGCGCAGCCTATTGCATTAGGGTGTGCACCCTAAAGCACAAGCACACGCCGCATATATATATGTATGTATGTATGTATGTATGTATGTATGTATATGTGTATATATATACATATATACATATATATATATATATATATATATATACACACACACATACACATGCTGTGCTGTGTGAGGGTGCTGTTAGTGTGATGTGTGTGTGACGTGCTGGTAGTGTGCTATGTGGGTGAGGGTGTTTGTGTGTGCACGCTTGTGAGGGTGCTGTTAATGTACTGTGTGTGGGGGTGCTGTTTGTGTGTGTGTGTGTGCGCTTGTGAGGGTGCTGTTAATGTACTGTGTGTGAGGGTACTGGTAGTGTGCTGTGTGTGTGTTTGTTAGGGTCCTGTTTGTGTTTGTGAGGGTACTGTTAGTGTGCTGTGTGTGTGTGAGGGTGCTGTTAGTGTGCTGTGTGTGAGGGTGCTGTGTGTGAGGGTCCTGTGTGTGGGTGCTGTATGTGTGTTGCAGCTGTGTATGTCTGTGGGTGCTGTATGTGTGTTGGTTCTGTGTATGTGTGTGGGTGCTGTATGTGTGTGGGTGCTGTGTATGTGTGTGGGTGCTGTGTATGTGTGTGGGTGCTGTATGTCTGTGGGTGCTGTATGTCTGTGGGTGCTGTGTGTGTCTGTGGGTGCTGTGTATGTCTGTGGGTGCTGTGTATGTCTGTGGGTGCTGTATGTGTGTGGGTGCTGTGTATGTCTGTGGGTGCTGTATGTGTGTGGGTGCTGTATGTGTGTGGGTGCTGTATGTGTGTGGGTGCTGTATGTGTGTGGGTGCTGTATGTGTGTGGGTGCTGTATGTGTGTGGGTGCTGTATGTGTGTGGGTGCTGTGTATGTGTGTGGGTGCTGTATGTCTGTGGGTGCTGTATGTGTGTGGGTGCTGTATGTGTGTGGGTGCTGTGTATGTGTGTGGGTGCTGTATGTCTGTGGGTGCTGTGTATGTCTGTGGGTGCTGTATGTGTGTGGGTGCTGTATGTGTGTAGGTGCTGTATGTGTGTAGGTGCTGTGTATGTCTGTGGGTGCTGTGTGTGTCTGTGGGTGCTGTGTATGTCTGTGGGTGCTGTGTATGTCTGTGGGTGCTGTGTATGTCTGTGGGTGCTGTATGTGTGTGGGTGCTGTATGTGTGTGGGTGCTGTATGTGTGTGGGTGCTGTATGTGTGTGGGTGCTGTATGTGTGTGGGTGCTGTATGTGTGTGGGTGCTGTATGTGTGTGGGTGCTGTATATGCGTGTGTGTGCTGTATGTCTGTGGGTGCTGTATGTGTGTAGGTGCTGTGTATGTCTGTGGGTGCTGTATGTGTGTGGGTGCTGTATGTGTGTGGGTGCTGTATGTGTGTGGGTGCTGTATGTGTGTGGGTGCTGTATGTGTGTGGGTGCTGTATGTGTGTGGGTGCTGTATGTGTGTGGGTGCTGTATGTGTGTAGGTGCTGTGTATGTGTGTGTGCTGTATGTCTGTGGGTGCTGTATGTCTGTGGGTGCTGTATGTGTGTAGGTGCTGTGTATGTCTGTGGGTGCTGGAAAGATACATTGAGATTTCTCTTACTTTTAAGGATGTCCTGGACTCACTAATACAGCATTATTACAATAGGGTTCAGTATAATATTCCAAAAATAAATGCATCACTACTATGAGATATGAAGGTAGATCAACACTGTTCTTAAATCACAGTGCAAAACACACTAAATCTTAATTTGACACGCAAAGCATACATTTCAGAAAAAAATAACCCAGAAAAACAAAAATACCATTTCATATATTGTACAAATTTAATGGTGTTCATTCTTTGTGTCTAGTTATTCATCTTGTATTCACCTGAATTAAGACAAATCCAAAATTGGTTTCATTCTATTCACACTGACTGTTACTATATTTCTCACATACAGTCGCTTTCCTATTCAGAACTTAAATATTGTTAATACTGAATAGTGAACGGCGAACGCAAATTTTGGCAAATGTTCGCAAACCCGCGAATAGGCAGACGAATTTTAAAACCCACAAGTTGTTTCAAGGGGTCCCCCCCCATATCAGTGAGTAAACTTTGAACCCCTCCCCCCCCCTGCCCACACCCCTGAGCGGCAGGTGCGGGGGTTGTCAAAGTTTACTCAATGATATGGAATAGGGGGCGGACCGAACATCGCATATGTTCGCCTGCCGTGGCGAACGCGAACAAGCGATGTTCGCTGGGAACTATTCGCTAGCAAACTGTTCGGGATATCTCTAATACCGAATATGTATTTGCTATTTCCCCCCTATTTCTGTATAAACATACTGATCTAATGACTTGCTGAGCCATCTGACGTTGGCAGAATCTCAGAAAATCACTCATTTCTATGCCTGGATCGCGTGCCAGAAAAAAAAAAAAAGAAAGAAAAGTTACAAAAAAAAAAATGTTTTTATTGCAGGAAGATCTTTGTTAAAGTTGTCTTTTATAAATGTTATATAGCTATCATTTTGTCTTAGCACTCTAAAACGAAATTAAATAATTTATTGTGCAGTGAAGTGTGTAGTGTAAGTATTTTACTGAAAGAGTTTTCTTAAATCAAATCCCTCCCAATACTTATGTGCCATCAATGGCCTTTGTAGAGATCAGAATAAAGGTAGACCTTAGATTAAAGAATTGATTGTAATATTTGTAATTCAGCACCAAAAATTTGCTAATGGGGAGCGTGATGGATATTTCAAGAACACGTTAACGTAACACATTAAAGTAACACTCCGGCGTTGTACGTAATATATATTTATTTATAGCACTGGAGTATTGTAGAGTGTATTTAGATCACTACACCCCTTTCCTGTAAAATAATAGGCTACTTACCTCTAATCTAGTGGCAAAAATATCTTGCATATCTGCTTCATCACGTGCCAACCCAATGCTCTCTTTAAAGAAGCATTTGGAGGCCGAGAGAATGCAATCGCTGTGCCGCACTGTACCGGCAATGCTTCTCAAAGAGAAGATTTATCTTTTTGAGAATCCTTACATCCACTTTCAGCGAGCACACAAAGCATATGAGGTGATCACCCTGTTATGGTACTTTTTGAGAGTAAACCAAAATGTTCAAAGTCTATCTGTTCCTGTTCAAATCAATAAAATTAAATTGCGTATATACGCTGAAGTAATTAAGTCTGACACACGAGGTTCAGGTTAAAATAACTTCGAGAAAGTTTATTGGCAAGTGCAGTAAAAGCGGGCGCGCAGGCCCTTTTAAGAGGCATTTTGCGTCATCATTGATTATTAGAATATCAGCAAATAAACATCATCAATTGGATTAATTGTTAAGTGACGGGGTTAGTGTCTTACCTATTGGTTCGTAAAATTAAGAGGTTAGTCCCGTGCCCACCCATCAGAGGTGGGATTATTCTGGACACGGGGGGGGATAAGGGGGTCCTAAGCGTCATTTTACACGGTCAATAATATCAGACTTAATGTCCAGGTGCAAGGTCTCTTATGAATAGAACATTTCATTACTACTGTGTTCTGTGGCCTTCAAACTATACTATCTTACAAGTTCTAAGGAGTAGCCAGCAAGTCTTAAGGAGTACCCAGCACCTCCTGGCATTTGTCCTTGTAGGAAAACACAGTCTTTGTCTACTATATTAATTGGGTTGAGAAGTTCAGTCACGTAATGTAGTTTTAAAATGAACAAGTTAAGTCATGAGGACAAAATGGAGGATTTGAAGAAGTCAGGTTAGGAGGACAAAATGGAGGATTGTCACAATATAAGGTTAAAATGGAGTTAATACAATAATTCAATACGAGTACAATAATAATTTTTAATAATTCCACATCAGTCCCCCCTATGAAATGTTAGATTCTAAGAGATAAAACTTTATTATGTTAGTATCAGAAGACGTGTTAACCCAAAGGCACAGAAACCCCGTGGCCGCTAGCTAGGTGTTAATGCAAAGTGCAAGTCTGTCCCTAGAACTGACCCTAATAGGCTAACTCATCCATCAGTATGGCTCTCAAACACTTCACACCCATGGGTGTCCCATGGCAGCTAACCCACCACTTCTCCGCACGGGGCCTTTACCATTCACTGACAGATGCTGTCCCTGAGCTAGTCCCTTCCTAGAATTCCTGCACTTTATCAACAAAAGGGAATGTTTGCAGCGGCAGACAGGGTGAGTTGATGTCTTGGAATTCTTGGTCATCAACTTCGAGATGGGTCAAAGTGGGTGCTGCTTGGTCAACAGTCTTCATGAGGGATTTTCTCAGACATGGGAGGACACAACAAAAGAGAAGAGCAAAAATAAAAAGAAAAATTAGTATAGCCATACCAATCTGCATTAAAGCCTTTTGCCATCCCGTCATCCAACCAAACCATCTCTCCCAGGGATCTTTTATCCCAGAATTCCTTTTCAACTCCTCAGACAGGTCATTTAATTTTTCTATGGCTAGTGTGACTTTACCATTAGGGCCTGTGTTTTCTGGGATGTAGGTACAACATGTCATGGTGTCGGGCAAAATTTTACAAACCCCTCCTTTTTCGGCTAAGATCATGTCTAGGGCCATTCTATTCTGGAAAGTCATTTGGGATGTGGCCTGCAACTGTTCGGCCAACCCCTGGAGGGCGTCTCTGGTGTAATTAACAAAACGCTGTTGGTTATAATAAATGTAATTTATCCAATTTAAATTCTTGTTTGCGGTAACTATGGTAAAAATTGATTCAAATCCTGCGGCAACTTCATCCCTTGCTTTAAACTCATTGGGTACCCCCCTGGGCACTCCAATGGCATCGATATACACATGAGGATCAAAACTTCCTTTCACTGGGGCGTCACGTTTAACCTTAGTGTGGCTGGACTCATGGGTGTTGAGGTGTGTGTCAGAAATAATGTGTATAGGCATAATGGCCTTAGTCAAAGTACACTCCCCCCACCATTCCGTGTCCATTCTGGATCTTAGCTGTAAATCCCCACACAACCAGTAAATGTCTCCTAGTGACCTAGTGTGATGTTGCAGCAAGCGTACAGGGACAGTTCTGTATGTAGCACAATAACCTTTGGAAAAGTTACCTACAAATTTACCAATACCATCGTACATGGCATAGCAAGTGTAATTACCTTTATATACGGTAATACCATCAGGGGGTTTGACATCTTTGGCTAGAAGAGGATACTCCTTTGTCCATGCAATGCATATGGACCTGTTAAAATTATAGTGATAGGCAAAAAGGCTTAAAACACATTCTTCTATATCTACGGGTAGGATTAAAGGTACGGTACCCAGGTGAGGCCGGGCACCGCCACACACATAACATGCGGTTCTATTATGCTTATTAGCATTATATTTCATCCGTTCTAACCATAAATTTACATCATTAAAACCTGTTTCAGCGGCCATGGTATCTTCAAAGGTGGGGTTAGCAATGGCCATCATGTCCTGAAAGGTCTGGATATGAGGTTTTAATGGGTTAGGGACCATATGGGTGGCCCCTTGCCACTCAGAAGAGTTGCACATATCTTTGAGGTAGAAATGCCCTAATTTCTGGTAGGAACCCCTTTTCCAATACATTCCCATCACATACTGGTCTGCATCTGTTGGGCTTGGGTGCTCAATGTTAAGGATTAATTTCATTGGTGTGCCCCCCCCAGGCTTTCTCAAAGTCATTCTCTGGAGAAGCGATCTACCATGATCATCTACTTTAGCTACGGCACTTTTTGGCTTGTAACCCCAGGCAGGCCCGGCATTCCACCCCGCCGCCCCCCAATGGTCACAATTGTGCCCCCATTGCTTGTCAACTACACAAACATATGGGTCTTTCGAATGAGGGATATCTCTATAGATGCTCTGGATTTGTGGTGTGGGAAATGGGCATTCTACAATATCACAGTAGTCAAAGGTATAAGTAGCCACCTGGGTGCACGGTGAATTATACCAGAAGGTGTACCCACTAATGTCTTTGGTAATGGCTACTTGTTGGGCCTTCATAAGGCTAATTAAGGAGAAGATGTACCAGAGATACATGTTTGTGCGATATTCGCTTCCTCTGGGGCAGGAGATTTCTTGCAGTGGGAAGCGTGGATCCAATTTGGCCTACCGGCCAATTTGACGGAGGTTGCGGTAATCAGGAGAACTTGGAATGGACCGTCAAATCTCGGTTCTAGGGTATTTTTCCGCACAAACTTCTTAACCAGGACCCAATCTCCGGGGAGTAGGTTATGGGAACCTGTATCCAATTCGGGATCTGGAATTGAAGAGAAAACTTGGGCATGTATTTTGTTTAGGACATTTGCAAGTTCAGTTACATAGTCTACTAAAACATCTGATTGGAGTTGCAACTGCTGCGGATAATAACAACCTAGTCTGGGTGCTGTCCCAAATAGAACCTCATATGGGGACAGTGAATGCTTCCCTCTAGGTGTGTGCCTAACACTAAATAGAGCTATTGGTAGGCTTTCTGGCCAGGGCATCTTTGTTTCTTGTGACATTTTTAACATTCTGGTTTTTAGAGTGCCATTCATGCGCTCCACTTTACCACTACTTTGTGGGTGGTAAGGGGTATGGAAGGCTAGAGTCACCCCTAGAGCAGTCCAAATTTCTTTAGTCACAGTTGCTGTAAAGGCTGGGCCTTGATCACTCTCAATGACTTCTGGGAGTCCGAATCTACATACAATATCTGTAAGTAGGCGCTTTGCGGTTGTTTTTGCAGTGATATTGGCCACTGGGTATGCCTCTGGCCATCCTGAGAACATGTCCACTATGACTAGTGCATATTCATGGGGCCCACTCTTGGGCATTTGGATGTGGTCAATTTGAATTCGTTGGAAGGGGTACATGGGCTTTGCCAGGTTCTTTGCAGGCACCTTGACTGGTCTTCCCGGATTGCATTTTGCACAAATAACACAGGCTTTGCAGAAGTTGCTTATCAATGTTGTGATTCCGGGCGCTTCATAATACTTCTGTATGAGGGCGGCCATCAGTTCTTTTGACAGGTGTGCAGGCCCATGTGCCCATTGGACCACTGCTGGGTATAAATTTCTGGGAAGACAAAATTTGAAGTTGTTGTAATATATTCCGTCCTTTTGGACAGCTCCTTTCTTTTTCCATTTCTGGATTTCCTCAGGAGTGACTGCAGCTTGTTGTTCTTGTAAAATTCGCAAATCAGTAGGAAGAGTTTGCAGAGCAAAAATAGGGACTTCTTCTTCTTCTTCTTGTCCGGACACTTCTTCATCCACTTCCTGCAGATCCCTGGCCGCTAACTTAGCAGCCTGATCAGCCAAATGGTTGCCCCTTGCTTCATCTGTATCCAATTTCCCGTGGGCCTTAACTTTCAAAACGGCCACTTCTTTGGGGAGTAGGAGGGCATCCATTAGCTCCTTGATTGCAGTGCTGTGTTTGACTGGTGTACCGGCGGTGGTAAGAAATCCTCTAGTCTTCCAAATTAGGCCGAAGTCATGTGCCACACCCAGAGCATATCTTGAATCTGTATAGATGTTGGCACGTTTTCCTTCGGAAATTTTGCATGCTGAAGTCAGAGCCTGTAATTCAGCTTCTTGTGCAGACATTGTTGGCGGTAAGGATGATGATTTAATAACTTCATCTGTTGTGGTTACGGCATATCCTGTGTGATATGTTCCTCCTTCATCGGCATATCTCGATCCGTCCACAAACAGGGTAAAATCCGGATCTGGTAATGGGTTTTCATGCACAGTTGGTAAGTGCACTGTTTCCATTTTCATCTGTTCAAAACAGTCATGAGGTGTTTCTGGGTCATAATCATTCTTTATGACCAGATCTTGAAATTCCTTTTCCAGGAAGTGGCGTGGCCATGCTTCTAGAAGGTCAGTTGTTGGGTATTTGACAATACCATTTTCCTGTAGCTGTTCTTCATTCATGGTGGCCCATAGTTTTGCCATGGGCCCAAGATCATTCCATGACCTTGTCTTCAACTTGGTAACAGGAATATGTGGGATAGCAGTATCCCAATGACGGTAAAGGTAGTTAAGTTGTTGAGGTAGCTGGATCAAGACCATGCTATTGCCTTCAGAGTCACAATAGAAGTCTTGTGCAGTGAGTTTTACATCGGTCCGGTGGTAAAGCTCATCTTCATAGCAAGGTTCAGGAGTAATGTTCGGTTTGTACCACATGGTGCAGAAGGCGTAATCCGGACCTACACAAAGAGGTGTCTCATCTTCATGAAATGACAAGTGTGGATGCATGACATTCTTGATACATCCACAGAGCAGGTAGATGTAGGTTTCATCTGTGATAAATCCATAATAGATACCCCCCTCAGGGAGTGGAAGAAGAGTGGACGGATTAAGCACTTGACATCTTTGGATGGAAATGTTGTCAGGCAAAAGAAGATGACACTGTAAGCGCAGGTGTCTGGCTGGAGACACGTGCTTGAGCTGGACTTGGTTGATGATGGCAGAGATGTCATGAGGGGCCAAAACAACCAGAGGGTGGCCAAGGACCAGGTCTGAGGTTCTTTCTATGAGTTCTCTCGCAGCAAAAACAGCCCTGAGACAGGAAGGAGTCCCTCTGGCCACAATGTCCAGTTGACATGAGAAATATCCAATAGGTCTCTGGCGGCCTCTTAGGTCATTAGTTTGGGTGAGAACTCCTGTTGCATGGCCTTGTCTTTCCGAGACAAATAATTTGAAAGGTTTGGAGTAATCAGGTAGGCCTAAAGCAGGAGCAGAAGCAATGGCACGTTTGAGGGCATTAAAATTGTCCAGAGCCTCATTGGTCAGACCGAAGGGGTCAGACTTAAGAGCATCATAGAGAGGTTGCATGAGCAGAGAGGCTTCTGGGATCCATGCTCTGCAGTAGGAAATGAGGCCTAGGAAGGCATGAAGAGACTTAGAAGTCCTTGGAGGCGGAATGTCTAGCACAGCTCTCACCCGGTCCCGAGTAAGATGTCTGGTACCCTGAGATAGACAATGTCCAAGGAAGATCACTGAAGATTGACAGAATTGTAGCTTGATGAGTGAAGCTTTACATCCCTGTTCTGCCAAATAGGAAAGAAGGCTAAGTGAACACCTTTCAGTAGTGGGCATATCATCTCCACACAGCAGTAGATCATCCACATACTGAAGCAGGACAACTTCTGGGTGGTCAGCTTGCCATGGGTCAAGGATGGTGCCCATGGCCTTTGCAAATTGACTTGGAGAATTTTGTGCCCCTTGGGGCATGACAGTCCAGGTGTACTGTTGCATCTCATGAGTGAAAGCAAACAGGTATTGACAGGATGGGTCCAGTGGGACACTGAAAAAGGCATTGGCCAGGTCAATAACTGTGAAGAATTTTGCAGATGGTGGGACTCCAGAGAGCAGAGTATGAGGATTTGGTACAAGAGGGGTGTCCAGGACGGTAGCTTCATTAACAGCACGGAGATCCTGAACCATCCTGTACTTTTCTGGCTCACCCTTTGGAGTTTTCTTTTTCACAGGAAATAACGGGGTGTTGCATTCAGATTTACATTTGACAAGGGCACCCTTCTCCAAGAGTGCCTTGATGTGGACAGAAATTGCAGCAGACTGTGCTGGTTTTAATGGATATTGTGGTTTTCTTGGTAGTTTAGCTCCTGAAACAAGTTTTACCACCACAGGGGGAACATTTAGGTGACCTATGTCCTCTGGGCCTGAGGACCATAACTTGGCGGGCACTTGTGTTTTTAACTCCTCTGGGAAGTTAGACCTTAATTCTGCTGCTTCCTCATGGGGCTTTTCTAAATGTAGCATCAGAGGCAAGGAGCATAGGGCTGAAGTGTCTGATACAGATAGGGGTGTAAACATTTCTACCTGCCCGTCCGGGGTGAAGGTGATGGATGCTTGCAGGCGTGAGAGAACATCAGCACCTAACAGGTTAATGGGGCATGTGGAGGATACTACAAAGCGAGCAAGCAGGCTAGAGCCAACTCGTAGTGGAGTTGTTAAAGGGCTACGTCTTGGCTGGCCATCCACTCCAACACAAGAGACATCAATACTGGACAGGAAGGATGGGTCTGGCAGGTCTTGTTCTCGTAGAACACTACGGGCTGCACCTGTGTCAACTAGAAATGTAGTAGGATGGTCTTCAATGGGCAAAGTCACTGTGGCAAGTGGCCCTCCCTTATCCCCTGTAGACGCTGCCATTACAGGGGTTACAGACACAGGCTTGCCAGTTTCCTAATCATCTGGTTCTTCAATAATTGGAATCTTTTTCTCGGTCTTGGGGCCTGGGGCAGGCTTAGAGAACTTTCTGGGTGCCCCAGGTTCCTTTTTAGGTTCCGGACAGTCACTTCTGTAGTGTCCCTGAGCCCCACAATTAAAACAAGTTACATCCTCTAACTTGACACCCTTGGTGCCAGAGGTGATGGGGGTAGCGCGGGCCACCATGAGTGGAGCTGGATTGGGTCTTCTTGGGGTCTGAACAGATTCCAGACCTCTAGCAACTAAAAGGGAACAACCTTGTATTCAGGACGTGCAGCAATGATTCCCTTGCGTATAGAGTCTTTAACACCTTGGACAAACGCGCCTGACAGCATTTGTGAATGAATCTTGTCTGTAAGATCAAACCCCAAATCTGTGAACATTTGATACAGTCTTGCATGAAACCTTTCCACTGATTCTCCTTTATCTTGAATAACATCAGTAAGGCCAGCAGCCTGATCCGCAAGTTTGTCCTTAGCCCATTCTCTTAATTGGGTGCAAAAAGTTACTCCAGAGGGGTAATCAACATCACTGCTGAGCAGATCTGTACTGAGGTGTCTGGCCATACTTGGCCAATATGCATCCCCTGCTTTTATAGCACAAATACTCAGTAGATCACGCCATGCAGCGGAATAAGTCTTTTGAATTTGAACTATCCCTCGGTAGAAGGGCATAGGCTGTTTTTCTGGGTCAGGGAGTGATTTCATTAGAGCACTAGCTTGAGTGGGATTGAAAGCAACATATTTAGGAGGGGCCTGTTCTCCCCGACCCTTGTGGCCAAAGGGGTCATCGATAGAACGATGAGTTGGGGCTCCCGCGGCAAGCTCCGATGAGACATGGGACACCCTGTCCATCTCGTCATCATCGAATTCTATGATATTGGCTCTTTTGCGCGGTGCAGGGCCCGCATGAGGTGAAAGGATCGGTGGTTGGGAACGAGCCCCAGATGCAGGGGTGGCTAGCGAGTCATAACCTGGGGATAGGTAGTCGCCGGGGATTACCGGCATCAGGGCCGAACTGGGGGCCGCCATATTGGTGGCCGGAGAAGGTACTACATTAGGGTTAAGGGAAGAAGTGGCGGCCATGTTGGATGAGGGCACATCCGGGGCAGACTGTGTCGGACTGGGCATGACCGGAACCTGGGGAGTGGCTTGGGGAAGGGGTAGTGGATATCCGGGATAGGGCAGGGT
Organism: Pelobates fuscus; assembly: GCF_036172605.1. NCBI lineage: Eukaryota > Metazoa > Chordata > Amphibia > Anura > Pelobatidae > Pelobates > Pelobates fuscus. The sequence goes on from NC_086328.1 coordinate 29,677,639, forward strand.
CATGGGATATGGGAAGGGGTAGGGCCAGGCTGGGGAGGGGAAGGAGGTGGGGTATTGGATTGGGGTGGAGATGGGAGGGGACGGAGAGGGATTGGTAGGGGTGGGTGTAGAGGGAGGAGCCGGGGTGAGGGTGGAAGAGGTGGTTAGCTGGGCGGATGCAGAGGGGAGGGGATCATTAATGGAGAGGGATTGTAGGGAAGGAATGGCAGATGAAATGTTAGGGGGAGGTATAGCAGGTAGCGTAGGGATGGATGAGGATGATGGGAATGTCAAAGATGGGGAAGGGGAAAAGAAAGATCCATCAGAATTCAGGACCGGGCAGACAGGGGAGGTAATGGGATGGGTGTTAGGAGGGTTGGGAGTGGGGAACATAGTCAGCTGGCTATCACTTATTGCTGACTGAACCTTGGGGATAGACATTCCCTGGGCGCCGGTTTTGGGCGCTGGCTGAGGGTAGACCCCAGCAACACCATTATTATGATACACAAACAATTTCACACCTTTGTGATTTATCTCTTCCTCAACCCAACCTTCTAGCTGAATAGCCTTCGCTACTCTATACCATGCTTCAGCAGTCTTTAATAAACCATTATCTGTAAGCTTGCCTTTCTTTTCTGTCAGTAACCTACGCCAACTTTCTGGTTGCAATCTTCCACATGTCGGTACAGCAATTCTACATACTTTCGCAATCTTTTCAACACCTTTAACCATTTCCTCACCCTCTCTGTCTTCGACTAAATCACATGCTAACCAGCCCTTACTGGGCTTGCTTAAATCCTGTCCCATAATCCCTTTACCCCTATACCAGCGTCCTAGATATAGGGAGAGAGAAGGAAAAACTGAACAGGAACGTCTACAATGCTCGACTGCCACCCGAGAATCGTGGGACTTTCTCAGGTGCGTCTTCCCAAAACGTAGACCAGTCACTGAATCCGCCTACCCGGGGTGGTAGACACGGATTGGAGCGAGGTGAGAAGTGTGTGACCAATCACTTCTCTTTCAAGAGAAATGGGAGTGGATAGTATAATATAGGAAGTTTAGAAAAGACGAAAGGCAAGGAAAAAAATCCTTAGAGACAGACACAGGAGTTCATGAGACTCCTAATGAAACAGACAAGACAACAATACAATTGAAATACAGTGCATGCATTACAGTTCAAATAAAATCAACAATAATCCCTTTCCTTCTACATGTGCTTACTCCAAAGTCACCTTTCTCAACCTCGTAGTGTCCCCGCTCGGAGAACGACTTTCATAAGTCTCACTACCAGCGGCCACGGAAAACAACTGACACCGGTCCGAGTTCCGTCAGCCTCTCTCTACTCTGCAGTCCACAAGAATGTGGCCACGTCTATCCTCACTCCCGTAGTGCCCCTATAAAACCCACTTTATAAGTCTCACTACCACGTGATGCGAAAAACAAGCAATACCTGCCTGAATTCCCCCAGGAAACAAAGTCCCCTGCCACAAGGCTAAGTCTCCTACCACAATTAAATAATCAGTGGACCTTCAGCTCAACTAGAGCCGAAGAGTCCGGGTCAGGACGTCCCCAACTCAACTAGAGCTGGATGGTCCGGGTCAGGACGTCCCCAACTCAACTAGAGCTGGATAGTCCGAACGCGCACAGTGAAGCTAGCTAGGCTATCAAAGTGACACAAAATTGGATCACAGGAAACTATGATTCTACACAGATCCCACAGTTCCACAAACTTCTTTTTCCTTACAGCCACAGCCACGAGGCTCCTAAAAGAAGTAAACAGGCAAAGAAGACCCCCCAGGAACACATCCACGGGTCAACCCCCCTTTTTCCTTACAACCACAGCACCGTGGTTCCTAAAAGAGGTAAAACAGGCAACAGAGGACCCCCAGGAACGAATCCACAGGTCCACCCCCCTTTATCCCAAAAGGGGTAAAATACAAACAGATAGACAGACACACTGAAGACCCAGGCAAATCCCCTCAGGTCCACCCCCCTTTATCCCAAAAAGGGGAAAACAAGCAAGACAGAACCCCAGGCAAATCCCCTGCAGGTCCACCCCCCCTTTATCTCAAAATGGGGAAACAGGCAAACAATTCAAACACAATTCAAACACACCCAGGCAACAGATAGACTAAAATGCAGGTAAACAAGTGAGTAACGAGACACCGGGCAAGATATTACCTGTCTTTGATGTCCTCCCGGGAAGCAGTCACAGACACGTGGACGGGTCAATCAAAGGGGCCGGAACGTACCGGTGGCTCTGCAGAAGTCTCTACCGTGTATCTGGAGGTGATCAATCTCCCTTCCTTCCCCCTGGATTCCTCCGTCCACCCTTGTCTTCCTTAGGACGGCTCACCGGCCGGACATAGCCCGATGCCCCACGTTGGGCGCCAAGTTGTTAGGGTACTTTTTGAGAGTAAACCAAAATGTTCAAAGTCTATCTGTTCCTGTTCAAATCAATAAAATTAAATTGCGTATATACGCTGAAGTAATTAAGTCTGACACACGAGGTTCAGGTTAAAATAACTTCGAGAAAGTTTATTGGCAAGTGCAGTAAAAGCGGGCGCGCAGGCCCTTTTAAGAGGCATTTTGCGTCATCATTGATTATTAGAATATCAGCAAATAAACATCATCAATTGGATTAATTGTTAAGTGACGGGGTTAGTGTCTTACCTATTGGTTCGTAAAATTAAGAGGTTAGTCCCGTGCCCACCCATCAGAGGTGGGATTATTCTGGACACGGGGGGGGATAAGGGGGTCCTAAGCGTCATTTTACACGGTCAATAATATCAGACTTAATGTCCAGGTGCAAGGTCTCTTATGAATAGAACATTTCATTACTACTGTGTTCTGTGGCCTTCAAACTATACTATCTTACAAGTTCTAAGGAGTAGCCAGCAAGTCTTAAGGAGTACCCAGCACCTCCTGGCATTTGTCCTTGTAGGAAAACACAGTCTTTGTCTACTATATTAATTGGGTTGAGAAGTTCAGTCACGTAATGTAGTTTTAAAATGAACAAGTTAAGTCATGAGGACAAAATGGAGGATTTGAAGAAGTCAGGTTAGGAGGACAAAATGGAGGATTGTCACAATATAAGGTTAAAATGGAGTTAATACAATAATTCAATACGAGTACAATAATAATTTTTAATAATTCCACATCAACCCTTCCCACTCATCTGATTAACAGCCAGTGGACTACAATAGAGGAAATTTATAGAAATGCGGATTTATATTGAAGTCTGAACTTTTTAAAGTAAGAAAGGGTGGTCACTTTGTTAGGCCCTAAGGCCCTTCAACAAGCTGGGGTTCTTTAGTGATTTGAAGTGTTCCTTTAATAGGAAGTGGACTGACCTTTCCTCGTAAAAGAAAACCTTGCTATAGAAAGTTTATACAAAACTTTAGAAAGTTCTACAAATAATGGAATAACAGTGGAAACCAGACTACTCGTTGATCATGAGTTGAGTGCCAACTGGGGAGATCCTAATCAAAGACTAATGAGACAAACAGGTATTAAGTTATATACAGTTGGACCTCGGTTTACAAATGACTCGGTTAACATAATTTTCAGTTTACAAACGAAAATCCATTGAAAATAATTTACAATTTTTTTTGCGCAATACAAAGCAAGTTTCCCCAGGATGCATTGCACCTGGGAGGTTTATAGCACTGCCCCCTGCATGGTGGAGCCTGTGGGAGGTGTTGGAGCAGCTTTTGCATTGAGTTTTGAAGCCATTCTTGAAATTGTTTTCAGTTATTTTGGGACTTTTTGGTGCATTTCTCAAGCTGTGGAAAGGTAGGGAGCTGAGCTTCGTTGTTTGCATGCCTTTTATTGTGTGTTCTGCATTGTGGGTTGGTTTCCATGCCAGCTCATTTTGACTTTTTTCTGACCTCCAGAACAGATTAATTGGTTTTCAATGCATTCCTGTGGGAAACCGCGTTTCGGTTTACAAATGTTTTGCAATAAGGAACGTCCCAGAGAACACATTGAGTTTGTAAACCGAGGTCCCATTGTACTAGCAATTTGGCCAGTTTTTCTCCACCAATCCCCCCTAACACTCCAGCCACATTTTGGTCACAATGAGTGGTTTCTATGAAGAATTGTGCCACATTCTGTGTGGGCTTTAGCTTATCTTGGTCATCTTAGAACTGAGTTAGCCGTTGTCTCTCTATAAAGCAGCACGGGACACTATAGCTCTGTCATTGCAACCAACAAGGAGTTTTAGGTAAGGAGAGGTATAAACCATACCTCCCAACATAGGGCGGAAAATAATTGGTTAGGGTATGTAGACCATTTAGACCAATGATGTAACTCATGTCTCTAGAGACGCCTATAATAGAAGTAGCCTCCCGGCCAGCCTTTAAATATACAGAAGAATGCAGAGTGTGCTAATGAAACACTTTCTGTCTGGCCTAATAACCACCAAGTATGTCTAATAATGAGACCGTGCTTCCTGTGGACAGTTCCCTGGTGTCTCTGGATACGGGACACCTGGGAACTAAGTCGGGAAGATGAAGCAGGACCCATAAAAGAGTGAATGTCCTACCAAAAGCACGATAGCTGTAAACAATGGCCTGCATAAAATAGTAGGAGGGGATGGGTGGCTGTCCCAGTTTGCTGCACGTATCTGTTAACTTAAACAAAACTCCCATGAGTATTATTTTTTTTAACTGTAATTTATTTTGATAAGACATGCATCATTTGTTCTCTACTAACTGTTAAGAGGCTCACAAGGCCTGCTAATAAAAATACACAGATTTGAATCCCGCAAGCTTAAAAAAAAATAAAACTATGTTAAAAGATATTTATAAAGTTGCAAAATAAGCAGTCGTTCATGAAGGTAAGGCAAAGTATAGTGCATGCTGAGAAATATTATCATTTAAACTCAAGAGACAAGAAATGTAAATTGAAATAGATTATATTAAGACCATTTTGAAACTAATTTGCTTTTTATTGTCATTTTTATGCACAATTGTTTAATTTAAAATTCAGCTTGCTCCTTTTGAAGGAAATTTGGATTTAAAGGGACATTCCCAGTTCGAAAAGACCCCCATTCGTTAATGCATTGTATAGGTAATATATTAAAAATGTATGCAAAAAAAAAAAATGTATCTTTAAGAAGAAAAATATGCTTTAAAAGCAAATATATACTGAATAGCACCAACTAACCATTCCTCTGTGCCGTCTTTTGTCTGTGTTAAAATCAGTAATTCTCATTCCCACGTAAAGTATATTATTCACAGATTTATTAAACACCAGAAAATAATTTAACAAAATAAATTCACCTGCGTTTGGCAAGCAAATATACAGAAATATGTTATATGTGTCCAATGGCACTATACACAATATTTTAATGCTTTTTTAGCCAGTGTTTTTTTCTTACCACCACAATGTCCAATGTTTCTGTTATGTGTGCCATCATTAATTGGCCAGCTGATTTATATATTTATTTGTGTTAAATTCTTAAGCCTATTATTTTTCTTTAAATTATATTGGAAGTGAACACAAACATATCCGTTTTGCTAAATGTGTTATCTTAATTATATTATTATGATTATTATTTTTATTTTTGTTGGGGGGAGGGTTAATCTTGTAAATCGAAAAAGCAATGTCCAAAGACATCTCGATTTTCATAATTCATAATACTCGCTGTAGGCAGATATCATTAAGCTGTTATTCCTTTCAGCTCTCCTCCTGTGCATAATAGTACCTGACTTTTCCTGAATGCCAAAGTTAATTGTTACTGACTATAATAGAATCTGAGTCCCAGAGATATTTGACACCAGTGTAATGGTTCTGACTTTTCCCTGTTACAATGAGTAGGAGGCCGGGAGAGAAGAGCGGGTCAAAGGAAAGATAAAAGCTTTTCTGATTCCATCGTAAAACATTAAAGCGTCTTGATTTTTCCAGAAATGCTGCTCGTGAAACATACTACTGACTTATGAATGAACATTAATATACTGCTCGATGACTGACATTTTTACGGACTGTCTTAATTTAGGCTAATTGCTAATCACCAAGCACCATTTTGGGTTAGTAGAAGTGCTGCCCTCCTGTAAACCTTCTGATAATGTGCCTGTTAAACACCTTATACAGAAAATAATGTACATCCTGAGCACTTTTATGTTTTTGAATGAATTCATTATTGGCGAAAAAAAAAAGCTAATTTTGTCATACTAGCTGGCCGTATTCATTTTATACGTATCTTATTAGAAACCAAACATCAGTACATTGATTTTGTGGGTGCCATTCTGCGTGTGCGTGTGTGTGCGTGCATGTATTCACAATGGACACCGTCCAATGAAACCATCTTACATAGTCCACCACACTACAATGGGGACCACTGAATCACATGCATGTCCTGCCCTGTCTGAGATTGGTGGGAGTTGCAGTAACTCAACCACTTTCCTGAAATGGGTAGGCTATTATCTCTCTTATCCTGGCATCATTTTAGGGGTGTGAATGGGAGTGTGGCCCATGGTGAGGCTGGGCCGAGAAATTTTAAGTGACTTACTAATATGTAATTTAGAACACGATCAATGTACCTTATTGAAACAGACTGATTTCTAAACACACTTATTGTAGTTTAAAGACTCATTACTGGGAGTATTATTACTGTGCAGCCCTGTCATACACTCAGACACACCAACAATATGGAACTACTAGAAAAGAGGAACATATGGATTTGGCACCAAAATAGGGACTGCCCCTATGAAATCAGGACACTTAGGAGGTATGGTATAGCAGGGGTGACTAGGGGTGGATTTCCAGATGTTTTTATAACCTCATCTTTCATAATGCTTTCCATTATAAAACCTGGCAGAGCATCATGGGAGCTGTAGTCCTGCAACAAGTGGGGACCAACGTTTAGGGGTTTAGGGCACTCTGGTTTTTGGTCCATGTTTTATTGCTGATCACATGCACTCAAAAACACTGTCTCAGTCATTTTTACCTCTTTTCTCCTCATTTTGTTTCTAACTTGATTGTGATTATTATTTTTGCAGCGCCAACATGTTCCGCAGCGTTTTTTCCAATTTTAATATGGGATGGCAAAATGTATGCACATAACAGAAAATAATTGCCAAACAAAATTATTAATGATATAAAATCCTTTGTTGCTTAGTTTTCCATCAGGACGGAACAAATTAGATTTATAGCAAAAGGCACGCGTTTTTTTTTTTTTTGTTTAATATACAGAAATAGCTAGAAATAATGAAATGTTTATAATGATGCACATTTAAGTAGGCGCGTTATTAACTAGTCTTTATTCTGGATTCAACTATGCAGAAAATAAACAAAACATAAAAAAACAAATAACAGGAAAATAATAGTGTGAAAGTATGTTTCAATATAAAAGATTTTTTTTCTTTCTCTCTCTCTCTCTCTCTCTTTTTTTTTTTTTAATTAGAGGCTTGGAAAGATATCCCCATTAATTGGTATCGTTGTAATTTGTAGGTCATCAATATCTTTGCTTCTTTCATTAATAAACTGGCAAGTCAAGTAGAATAGCACAAGTATGATACACTTCCGCCCCACCACCACCAGCTCCCCTCCAGCTCTACTTAATCAACAGTAGACATCATCAAACAGAAAAAAGGGAAAAATGTAAATCAGCCACATTAATTCTGCTGGCAATAAATAGGGAGAAGAAAACACAAGAAGGTAAAAAAAAAAAAAAAAAAATCTAATTTTACAAAGCCTGCTTTGGATTGAGCAAATGGAATTGGTAGTTAAAGTGCCCTTTAAATTGTGACTGACTAGGGGACGGTAGAGGTTTATGTATGGATTAGCACTGTGATAGACCCCGAGTAGCCAGCGACAGTGACTAATTACCTGACAGAGCAGCGTAGTGTTCGGCTTGGTCATTGAAATTAATTTTCTGTTTTCGAGACAAGCACACAGACCAGATGCAGGATTTCAGCTCAATACTCAAATGAAGTAGGAGTCTAGGTTATTACTCTCAATGTAAGGCATTAGATGGATATGTTACAAAACTTGTTTGGAGTGTTTTTCTTTGTCTTTTTTCTAGTACGGATACAAGTTAGCCAGTAAACCAAAAAATAAAAAATAAAATATTTTTCCATATTTTAAATAGTTTAAGCTATACTTAAATGGTGTACTATAAACAAGCTTTATAAATGTTACCGATATGTTATGAGACTGACAATTTCCTACTGGGGTCTGTAAATTTTGTAGTCACAATAGTATTATTGTCCTTATTGTTATTGTTTTTTTATAATATTTTATTTTGTTTTTCAAACAATGAAAATTAGGGCTGCCAGAAGAACTCCTGGCGTCCCTTATAAAAACATTGGCTGGGTCCCACACCTAACAAACTCAGATACACACTCGCAGACAGACACACAAGAATGCTCACAGTCAGTCACACACATAACACAAATATACTATACTATATTTATGTTTGTGACCTCCCTTCTGTTTGCCCACCTTTCTTTCCACGAATGGGTGGCTTCCTTGATGTTTAATGCAGAGCGGGTTGCAAGGCATCTGATATCACATAGTCCCAGATCTGCCAGGCAGGAGGGTAAAGGGAAGTGTCACTACAGTCTGATAAGGGACCCACTGCAGATCCGCAATGCGTCCGGTTAGGGGAGATATTTATTCATAGTGACAACGTATGCAGCATTTTGTAGAAACTATCATAACTGATAATACACAAAAAAGTTTTTATTTTTTTAAATAATGATAAAGTGTTAAGTGTTCGGAATTGGACTTCTCTCCTAATTGCCTAAATATTGGATGAAATGTATGGAAACTGTTAAAATAATGAAGTGTGTGAATGCGTAACACATTTAACCAGAAAGCATGCATTATCTAACTTGCATGTGGCTGAGCTAGCCTATCATAAAACATTGCTACTTCTATTTATTTATTTATTTATTATTGCCATTTATATAGCGCCAACAGATTCCGTAGCGCTTTACAATATTATGAGAGGGGGATTTAACTATAAATAGGACAATTACAAATAAACTTACAGGAACAATAGGTTGAAGATGATCCTGCTCAAACGAGCTTACATTCTATAGGAGGTGGGATGTAAAACACATTAGGACAGGAATTTACAATCAAATAAGGTGGGCTGCCCTTTAGGAGAGGGCACTTCTAAAACGTTCTTCTGGGCATTGGCTAGTCTTGGTTGTCTGGCTGGTAGACATGCTTAGAAAACTCATTTTTGGGGGTGTCTGCTATGCATCAACCGTAATGCAACTAGATAATTGACATGCTAAATGAGTGCGACCCATTTCTTCTCCCATTTCTATGCTGTCTGTGTCTTTATACTGTGCACGGTGAATTTTCATTTACGCAGTGCTGCTGGTTGTACTCGGGCAACGAAAATTTCCTGTTACATGTATCAGAAGATTCCTTTTTATTTTTTCAAGATTAGAACGTGTTTGGCACTTACACAAAGGAAATGAGAAGTCCAGAAAAATTAGATTGGTGTGATTCACTTGCGATTTGTCAACACGGAGCTCATTAGCTGTTGTGATCATGCCAACTTCAATGAAAGCCACGGAAGGGACTCAAGATTGGAGAGGGTCTGTAAGAGTTTGAAAATTGCCTATGGAAGAAGAGACAGGAAATGGCAGAATTGACTACAGGTGGCAGAAGAAGACAGGATGACACTTGTGTATTTAAGAACTTTGAGAAGAATCTCTGAATTTCTCTAATATTTAAGTACTTGGCAAGGAGCGTTCATTTAGATATAATAATGTTAATGTTAAAGTATATACACACACATTGACATATTATTAAAAATAAAAGATATAGAGATATACATAGAGAGAGGTGTAGAAAAAAATAAATGAATGGACAAGCACTTGTGAAGTTCGTTGGTATGGAGGAGCGGGCTGCAAACCAACCAAGCCATGAGTCTCTCTTCCTAGCCAATGATGAGATAATATGCTGAAAAGATGGAAGTTGTGTCTCAAACATCCCAGGAGAATTTGAAAAACAAAAGCAAACAGGAAGCAATCATATAGTGTATTATGGTCAGATGTATAGATAAATCAATACACTTACACTTTATAGAGTTAAAAATTTGCTCTAATTTATGCGATTAAGCATTACAATTCCCGCATATGGATGTACATGAACTATTTTCCCTTTGGTATGAATCCTTAGCAGAACATGTAGTAAAAACAACAGAAAAAAGGCACTCTGTTGTTTAGTAGGTTCTTAAAGAATAGATGGCAATAGTATCATAAATGTGCACTCACGTGTTGATGAGCCTAATGTGGCTCCACTGTGATGGTGCGGGATTGTATAATCCTTACTCTGGCATACTATTCTTACAGTATACAGACTATAGAGTTAACAATACAGTTTTGTATTTACTATCACTGTAGAATCCCTTCAAGCTAGCATTGTTTTGGTGACTATCGTGTCCCTTTAAAGAAGTGGAACTAGGACTATCTATAATTTGCTTCATCCATTAATTTGCTTTCTCTGTTTTCTCCATGTCGATAATGTAAAATGAAGGCACAATTCCCATTAGTCTACTTTTTAAAATAACAACTCTCTCTTTGAGACCTCCTTTGCTATCAAGGCCTTTATTGGCACAGCACAGCACAGAGGCATTTCTCTTGAAGCATAAAATGAACACATTAAGGTTGAGTTCAGGAGTAAGTGATCTACATTACTTGATCTAATCAGAAAGTGGGTACATCTTCCAAAGAGAAGAACTAACAATATTCTATTTAAGGGCCAGGCCTGTTTTGCCTATCCTTCCTGGTTCTGGGTGAAATACATGAGGATTCTCAAAACCACCACCTCATCTACTGACGCCTTATAGAGAGAAGACAATCAATTTGGCTAGGATGTGAAGTGTGATTTGCCCTTGTGCTATCCTCCATAATTATACAACAATATTGTCATTGTCACATTTCATTGCAGGTTTTTTTTTTCTCATGATTGTGACTCCATGTACCGTGTCCCAGACTCAATCCATCGATTTTTCCCACAATGAGCGCTCAGTTCCTCATTTCCCTTTTTGTCCTCTGTGCTTGCTTTGCATCAGAGAAAGTCATGTTCCTAAAAGGGACTGTCCACAAAACACAACACGTCTGGGTACCCTATATATTAGTTTTAGCAGAATTCCCCAGTGTCCCAGGTACAACGAGACAGTCGTGATTTCAGACCCTTGCAGTTCCATTTTTTTGGGTTCTTTATTTAGTGTACCACTATGGTAGTGTCTGTGAGTAAACTTGTTTTTGATTGTATCATAGAATGCAATAGTGATTTGTTGGCTAGATGGTTGATATGTTTTTATTTGCGAGTAACTCGGGTCATGTGTTTGCTAGGAGTTATTGATGCAAATCACTGGCAAGCTTCCTGCTGTGCCAAATCACCCATCGTGTATTGGTCTGGACTAAAAACTTTTGGCTTTTGCAATAATTGCCCTTAACAAATCATGTTGAAAGTTACCAATATTCAAACTAGTGTGTTTGAAATTTGGAGGTTTACCTCTAAACTTAATACTAATTTCCCCAATCGTGACACTTCTTTATTATTATCTAGATATATAAACTCATCCTCATTCTTTGTTTTTTTTTCTTTCTTCATCTTAAAGAACATTCTGTGCAAATGAGTACTGTATACTTGAGAGAAACCTCTTCTGCTAATGTATAACTAGATGATATTTAAAATGCATCCAAAGAATGCTCCAGGGTATAGTCAGGACATTAAATATATACACAACTAAGTATGTGACGTAGAAATAAGGCTTTCTCCTGTCTCTTTAACCCCTTAAGGACCAAACTTCTGGAATAAAAGGGAATCGTGACATGTCACACGTCATGTGTCCTTAAGGGGTTAAATAGGTGTATGAGAACGACAAAAAAAACCCACAACCCTAAGCTGTTTTAAATTCACAATTCACTTGCAACGTGCAATGCTTTCGCAAGGAGGAACAATTCACCTAAATAGCGTTAAACCGTATGAATGCAGATTATTGATTTGAATATATTGCTGCACATCAAATCCAAGAATGGGTTAAAGCCTCTACATGTATTATTAGTTTTTATCTCTTTATCGTTATGCTTTGCCACAATACTTTTTTTTTTTTTCTTCAAGCCTTTCGCTCAGCGGTTATTGGTGGGAAAAAAAAAAAAGATGGAGCAAAGCCAGCATGGTTAGCCTTACATTGTTCAAATATTTGTACCAATAATGAGGATGTGAAATTGCTCGTGATCATGTCGGAATCGATCCTAGATGCAAAGGAATGTCCTTGTGTTTGTCAAACCGCTTGACTGTAGGGTCTGTACCTATAGGCTTCTTGCCCAAGAACTATTACATTATCATTGTAGTGGTTATGGTGCATACAATATCTTTGTCATTTATTTTGATACATCTAAAAAAAAGGTGACATATATTGAAATTAAATTTCTCATGATTTCTACAGATTGATGAACAAATGCATTGACGTCTAGAAGGACTCCTATCGAAAAACATTATCCATGTGCACTAACCAGAGAAGGATTAACATCCTATGGGGGCGTAGACAGATGACCAGTTTGGTCCCCTTCCTATTATTTTTCACATAGGGATAGTTAATGTGGCTATGGAATTTCGTGGTTCATGGTTTCAACCCTGGGCCATAAACAGCCTCCCAGGGTTGCCTTATAGTTAACACTTCTCTAACACTAACTGGACATATTTCCTTGGACTTACCTGACACCACAAACGCATAGTAAATTAACCTACGGCAGTTCTAGGTTACTCAAGTTAATTAGCATTGGCTACAGATTGGGATTGGTTGCATTGATGTGTCCCTATTTAGGAGTAACCATCCCTATTTTATGAAAAGTCCCTCTGTCCCTCTTTATTAAGAATCCCATATTGTTTGTGTATATGAGTGTATAACAGAGTTCCACAGTAATAAAACTCCCAGTAATGTGTCTTGAAACTACAATACATGTGTTTAGAAATCAGTCTGTGTAAATACAATACATTGTTCTTGATCGAAGTTAGATTTTAGTTCTATCAATTGTTATCAGTAAGTCTCCTAAGATTTCTCAAAAGAGTCCTACACCTTGTCATAGCCCTAAAAATAAAGTACCCATGTTTGTAGATTAGAAATATTGGGAGGTATGAAACTGGCAATGTTAGAACTGAAATTGAAGTGATTGCTGTTGGATGAAATCGGGGGCATTTACTCTACATAAGCAGGTCAGAAACTTTGCAAGGATTTACCCAGCCTGCCTTTACGTCATGATTTTATCGGTAAAGGAGTAGAATGTGGCCATTGTCTAGGATTTTATCCTGAACCTGTATTTGATTTTTGTGCAATACATTTCTCTACAAAGTTTTGAAGAAAAGCTCATAGCTGGGAATATATTCCTAAATATTCATTATCTGTGGAAAAAAAAATAAACACTGTTGTCAACTTGAAAAAGTCTACATTTAAAACACCTTTAAAAAAAAAAATAATAAAAAAAAAATATATATATATATATATATATATGTATATATTTTAGTCTAGCACATTTACAGTTTGCCCTGCTATAGGATTCATGAAAGCTACAGAATTGTGTACCCCTGTAGTGCAGCTACTTGCAAATCTTTTCACATGAACCTGTAATGATTAATAGTGCCAGGTTTCATTAGCAAAGCAAGACATCTGGCTCTGTTTTACAACTTTAAATTTCTAGAATTATTTTCACAAAGTCCCTGTCATGTTTGGACTAGCAGCGAAATTAGTTAACCAAAGCTCTATTTCCATAAAACATGTATAATTACAGATCTGTAAATATATCAAGGCCCCTGGCGTTCAGATTACACATCCCCCATTGTATTTTCTGCCAAAAGAGAACACTAAACTCACACAATAAATATTCTGACAATCACAAATATGTTTTGCTCAAGCAGGTTAAGCAAATAATAATGAGCAGAGCCTTATTTTGATTCTTTCTTCTGTAAATTAAAATTCCGTAAAAGTTATTTTTTTACCCTTCTATGAAAAGATAACTCTTCAGCCAATCAGAATCCTTCCCTTGGGATGTGTGTAGTATTGATGTAGCCCCAATTTTTTCAGGCTTATTTAAACAATTATTTAGTCTCCACTATCTTGGATACCAATCCTTTCCCACTTCTAGTCACCAAGGACCAATGGCGGCTAGTGACGTTTATTGGTGGTGGGCCGCTGTCTCCTCTGACTTCGGAACTATGACCGCATTACCCCATGAGATGGCAAGCCCTGTTCATAATCAGCTGTATCTCAGTTATCAATTTAAATCAAGTTAAATGTGAGATTGGAAACAGCAGATATAGTAATGACACACACTTTAATGTTTAATTTTTCAAATACTTATCAGTAACCCATAGAATGCAAGATAGCTTTGTTTTTCTCTCAACACAAATGTTTTTTTTTTTTTTAGTCCCATCTGCGCTATGGACCGGTCTACACTCTCAACAGAGATGATACTAGTTGAGTGTGTGTGCCTGTGTTTACCTTATTGATAATGTGTTGGTTTGCATACCACTTGACATCAACGGGGTATTAATGTGGAATAGGTAAGTAAGGGTAAACTAATAGGACTGTGGGTGTCACTGTTGATGTGGTGGGAGCAGGCCATCCTGAAAAAGGGATCAGATAAGCCTGGGGAGGTGGAGGGCTAATTAAATGTGATTTGCTTTAATATACATGCATGTGCATGCCTCCCCACTCTGTCAGTCCCAACATTGGCTTCCAGTTAGATGTAGGGCTCAATTTAAGATGCTGGTGCTTGCTTGCAAGTCCCTACATAATGCTGCTCCAACATACCTATCCTCCCTAATACACAAATATGTCCCACCGAGGCCCCTGCGCTCTGCTGAAGACCTATGTCTATCCACTTCTGATGCTCGCCTTCAAGGCTTCTCCAGGGCTGCAGCTTTTCTGTGGAACCCCCTTCAAAAAATCTTTGAAAACACACTTCTTCAGGGAAGCATATCATTTAAGCTGTTAGCAGATTTTCATCCCCCCCAACCCCCAATGACTCCCCTACCCCTACTTATACCCTTTTTGTCCCGACACCCCACTCCCTCTAGCATGTAAGCTCATTGAGCAGGGCTGTCAATCCCTCTGTTCCTGTGCATCCATTTGTCTGGTTACAATTACGTGTCTGTTAGTCCACCCATTGTACAGCGCTAAGGAATTTGCTTGCGCTATATAAATAATAATAATGTATATGTATCTGTGACTCATTTAGTATTAATCAAGAGCATGCTTTGTGTTTTGTATATTCCAATCACTAAGAACATTTTGAAGGCTATTTTTATTATCGTTAGTCATTTGGCATGACTATAAATATATACTCCTTAAGTGTACATAGATCAAAATGTATACAATATATCTACATGCAATGCTGAGTGTAAATAGATCTTGAAATGACTTAAGATTGAAAGCATTTCACGTCATAAACGCAAGAAGAAAAAAAAATACAATATTTTTACATCTCATTAAATGGCAATTACAAAGCTGCCTATTTATAATGCCACAGATCCCAGTCCCCAAGCTTGGGCTATTTTTTTTCTCTATCAATACATCACATTGATTTCCTGTATGACTTTATCTACCTAATACAGGGTAGGATTGAACAGTTATATGTCTGGTTTTTGCCATCCCTTATCAAACATTTATGATTTAGTGATTGCTGCAGAGCCTTGTTGAAAGGTCTCTCTCATATTTATCTTTGCAGTAGCAGTACAGTCCTTGTGACACCGTTGCCATAAATCTCAGTCTTGAAATATCCATCACGGCTTAGAAAGCAACAAGCAGGCAAGCTGATGTTCGGAAATGGAAGGGCAATGGAATCATATTTATAAATTGTTTGTGCTCACTGATAAATAATATTCTTGGCATCGGAATGCGCAGAAGCATAACCGATCACTGAACAACAGTGCGGCCATTTTAAATGTCTGTAAGAAAGAAAATAAAAAATAAAATTCAAAAGTAGGCTTAACAGAGAAACAATGGTGGGATAGTCGATCGATTAGGGTAGAAGAAGGAAAGTGGATATATGTAAGTGCATATTTTTAAAGTGTATTCAGTTTAGTTCTCATGAATAGGCATTTAAAGAGTAACAGAATTGACGGAGTCATGTATCACCTTGATGGTTGCAATACCCGTTCAATATAATGAACTTGGGGAGGGTTTTCCTAATGAAAGAACTGACGTTTTATGCTTAGACGCTGCATTCATCAGGCTCCATACTGTTCATTAAACTACAAAAGCCTGTCAATGGGAGTTGTTAAAATAATTTATTAACCGATGCTGATTGGAATGAGAGATTGTGAAACTGAAGAGCGTTGGTGGGTCAAGTGCTTGGCTGTTGACTCCAAATTTAGAAAAAATACATTTATGTCATTTAATTGGTGGAAAGGTTTTGGTTACAGGTCTAGACTGTCAAAGCATAATTATACATTGTCCGAAGTACGTAAAATGATAAATTAGAATTATTTAGCTTGGTTTACGAGTACAATATGCAAGCCTATTTGGTGGTAAATTGGCAAGCCCTTACAGCTGATTTGGAATTCTAAGTTGTCATGGTAGGGAGTAGACTACTGTCTTTGTTGGTTACAATTAATTTACTGCTTGGTGGTAATCTCTTTACGGTTTCTTAAATTTCTAGAGGAGTTTTTTTTTTTTTTTAAACATTTGAAAGCTATACAACCTCATGCAGGTCTTGACAGTGGGTTACATATTCAGTGAAAAGGGGCGATGATCACTCTAAAAAGTCACTACCACCCACCACTATTTAAATTTCAGTTGTTGCACCCTACATCTCCTGTGATTGACTCCAACTGTACCCATATGAGCATCCACATTGCTCTTCTAGTATGGAACAGACTCTAAATAACCCATTCTTCCTCTGTATTTTACTGTTATGCAAGTAACACTCCCTTCTACAATTATACTGCTGGATATTTTGTTTACTTGAATCGCAGCTCGAGGACTTTGATTGGCTTGTGTATAGCGCAAACCTCCTTGTTCTACATACGTTTTGTGAAACAGCCACATCATTTTTGTCATCGTCTAATACACAACTTCTAATGTATAAAATTGTTTAGTAATTATATTAGCCTAATAAATCCCAAATGGTCAAAAATATATGGGTTTTTTTCTTCTAATGGCAGAGATTCACTACCATTAACCACTAATTTTTTTTTTAGAGGTTCATAAAATGAAAAAGGACTTTAAAAATTACAAATTATAACAATGTTTTGTAAGATGCTTTGAATAATGTTCAACACACTTGAAAAATGATTGGCGACATGAACATTCCTCAATTCAAAAACAGAACTGCTGAAAAACTCATGATGTAGATATGCTGAAACATGTATGGTGTCCTGGTTTGGAAACTACTGCTTTCCTTTGCTGATGTTGCGGAATGTTTGGCTGGTAACCCATCATTGAAGCCGTAGTCCGCTATGGCCAGATATCAATTTATAACTAGCACATTTCTATACGTCTTCAAACTTTACTTGCATGTATCCCATATTTTTATGGGTTGTCCCATTAAATAGGTAAACGGAGCCTTGACTTGTCCAGTTTTTTTTTTTTTTTTTTAAAACAACGACCTATATATCAATGAAGCTTACACCTAGACTTTTTCACATCCACGAAATACGTCTTTTGTTGAGTGCTATCGTTTCCCTTTAAATAAGAAAAGGAGAGCAGAGTTTCTGAGGTTTAAAGTTGCCCATATCTCTGCTTGTCATTTGTCCCGATTATGACATGACAGCCTTTGAGTCTCCAATGATAACAGCCATCTGACTTGATCTGCGTTCAATGGATTTTCACTAAAATAGAATCATTGCCATAGTGATGGATAGAAAAGCTAAAGCAATACATCCTGATAAATGTTCCTGTTTTTCGCCGGCCTTTCTTTCACATTGCCCTTGTACGATCTATAAGTCAGTGAAGCTGAGCCCAGAACAGCGCTGCAACGTATCACGATTTTCAAATTTAAGTAGCTTTGACGCCCATCAATGGGGTGAAGGGAAAATTATCTGCGAAGGCGATAGATCATGTTTAAAGGGCTAACAGGGAAGCAGAGAGTTTTCAAGGTCAGTTTGCAGACAGGTTGTGACATGAAACCTTAAGGCACTATGTCATATATTACATCCAATGCTGCTCAAAACGGAGTGAAAATACCCAATTAAATAATCATGTATCTGGTAACTTGAATTCGTAAACCCATATACCTTATCAAATGCTGTGAAGCATATTTCTAATTGGCAGAGGATTTTGGGATAGGTTCACAGGTATTCCCAGTATTCCCAGAACAGAATTCCCATTATTCTTTTTTATGCTAGAACCTTTAGCTAAGATTTAGCCATAAGACCGTGCTAAAGTTTGTCTGAGGTTGTTTGAGAAGGTCTTGGTAAGCTTTGGACAAAACGGTGCCTTCGGCAAAAATGATGCCTTTCCGTCCCCCATTTAATTGTACAGAAAACATTTTGGGCACTAGGAGTGACGAGAAATTCAATGCACCCTGCAGCTGACACAGACGTAAAATTGATGCCCAGGCGCTCGTTTATTTTCATGAAACTCACCCTCTATCATTCTTAATAGGAAGAAAGTGGCAGAAAACGTTATTTTAAACAATGTATCACTTAGTTTGATCAAGTGCTTGGAATTCTGAACAACTGGCGAGCAAGACTTCTTCATCGATTATTTAGTATGTCGAAAAGCTTATTTTGAGCTAATTTTACTGTATAACAAATTGAAAAAGAAACGTAAAAATATATCACAATTGCCACCTGACTTACAATATATGTATTAATACAATCTCAGTGAAGACATGGTCATTTTTTTACAAGCCGTATTTTGCTGTTCATTCAACACAACCGCCTATTCTTTGTTCAAAAAAACTCTAAGTACAAATAAAACACAAATAAATCAATATGATGCTTTTGACACCCTAAAATGGGGAGATATAGCCCTGTCTTTGATAAATGTAAATCTAAATGTGCCTGTCTCTTCATATCTATTGTCCTGTCTCGTTCTGCACCATCTAGCTATTGATTGGTGTCTGCTTATAAATCTGTATTGTCTGTCTACATATCTGTGCATGTATGTCTGCTCTTTATGCATATGGCTTTATTCTTCAAGGGCTTAATGAAATTGACGACTTTTTTTTTTCCGGGGCGCCGTGATGAATTCTCCTATATAAATGTCTTGAACATGAACTTAAGTTCTACTCCAAAAATATACCAATTACATATCCTAAAAAATTGCTTTAATGTCTGCACTTTTGCATCAGATTTGGTGATGAAAATGTGATAAACTGCTGTATCTAGTAATGCCGATATATGTTACCCTATCCAGGGCGGGACTGGGGATACAAAACAGCCATGGAAAAAAATCTATGCCAGCCACACAGGGCATTGTGCCATGTATTGTCACATGTAATATGTAAGACTATGTCTTGCCACCCTAGATGAATGAGTAATATATAAACACAACACAATATATATATATATATATATATATACCGTATATACTCGAGTATAAGCCGACCCGAATATAAGCCGAGGCCCCTAATTTTACCCCCAAAAACTGGGAAAACGTATTGACTCGAGTATAAGACTAGGGTGGGAAATGCAGCAGCTACTGGTAAATTTCTAAATAAAATTAGATCCTAAAAAAATTATATTAATTTAATTTTTATTTACAGTGTGTGTATATAATGAATGCAGTGTGTGTATATAATGAATGCAGTGTGTGTGTATGAATGCAGTGTGTGTGTATGAATGCAGTGTGTGCGTATGAGAGTGCAGTGTGTGCGTATGAGGGTGCAGTGTGTGCGTATGAGGGTGCAGTGTGTGCGTATGAGGGTGCAGTGTGTGCGTATGAGGGTGCAGTGTGTATGGGTGCAGTGTGTGTGTATGGGTGCAGTGTGTGTGTATGGGTGCAGTGTGTGTGTGTATGGGTGCAGTGTGTGTGTATGGGTGCAGAGTGTGTGTATGGGTGCAGAGTGTGTGTATGGGTGCAGAGTGTGTGTATGGGTGCAGAGTGTGTGTATGGGTGCAGAGTGTGTGTATGAGTGCAGAGTGTGTGTATGAGTGCAGAGTGTGTGTATGAGTGCAGTGTGTGTGTGTGTATGAGTGCAGTGTGTGTGTGTGTATGAGTGCAGTGTGTGTGTATGAGTGCAGTGTGTGTGTATGAGTGCAGTGTGTGTGTATGAGTGCAGTGTGTGTGTGTGTGAGTGCAGTGTGTGTGTGAATGCAGTGTGTATATGAGTGCAGTGTGTATATGAGTGCAGTGTGTGTGTGTGATGCAGAGCCTTGGTGGGGGGTGGGCCTTTTAATATATTTTTTATTATTATTATTTTAATTGTTTTTGTTAAATTATTAATTAATTTATTTTTATTACTATGATACATGTTTTTTGTCCCCCCTCCCTGCTTGCTAGCGTGCCAGGGAGGGGGGCTCCTTCCCTGGTGGTCCAGTGGCATTGGCAGTTCAGTGGGGGGGGGGGCTGTCAGGAGCTGCAGGAAAGGTAAGTAACATCCCCCACAGCCGCTGTCTGTATTATGGCAATGCAAATTGCCATAATACAGACTATTGACTCGAGTATAAGCCGAGTTGGGGTTTTTCAGCACAAAAAAATGTGCTGAAAAACTCGGCTTATACTCGAGTATATACGATATATATATATATATATATATATATATATAAAAAAATTTTCAAAAGGTGCTGCACTCACTGTTTGCTCCAATTGAATGCCCGGTGCTTATTCGGCAGAAATATAGAAGGTAGAATTGACAGCACTCCAAGGACTTCTTCATAAAAAATAACTTTTATTGTTCCAAAATAAAATATCAACGTTTCAGTCTAGCGATTCTAGACTTTCATCAGGACATGTCCTGATGAAAGTCTAGAATCGCTAGACTGAAACGTTGATATTTTATTTTGGAACAATAAAAGTTATTTTTTATGAAGAAGTCCTTGGAGTGCTGTCAATTCTACCTTCTATATATATATATATATATATATATATTACAACACTATATATATAGTGTTGTGTTTATATAGTACTCATTCATCTAGGGTGGCAAGACATAGCCTTATTAGCCATATTATTGGTTAATATATAAATATATAAATATATATATATTTCGTTTTGTAATATAAAATATTGGTCCTTTCAGAGTAAAACATTTAATTATACAGTAAGCATACTCACATGCAGACACAGGCAATCTTACTGACATACACAAGCTCATTGATATAAAAACACAAGCTCACAGATGCACACAAACAAGCTCACCGACAATCTCTCTGACAAGCTTATTGGTACGCAGTACAGACAAAAGCTTACATGCACAAGCTTACTACAGACAAGCTCACCGTCACACACACACATGCTCACTGACACACAAATGTTCACTACAGATAAGCTCACACACACATGCTCACTACAGAAAAGCTCATGGATAAACACATGCTTCCTACAGACAAGCTAACTGACACACAAATGCTCACTACAGACACGTTTACTGACACACAAATCCTCCATACAAAAAAGCTCGCTGACACAAGCATGCACCCTACAGAAAAGTTTGTTGACACATGCATGCTCCCTACAGAAAAACTCACTGGCACACACATGCTCCCTATAGAAAAGCTTACAGACAACACATGCTCCCCACAAATAAGCTTACTGACACACACATGCTCACCACAAATGAGCTCACTGATACACACATGCTCATCACAGACAAGCTCACTGACACACACATGCTCACCACAGACAAGTTCACTGACACACACATGCTCCATACAGAAAAGCTCACTGATACAGACACATGCTTCCAACAGAAAAGCTCACTGACACACACATGCTCACTACAGAAAAAGCTCACTGACACACATGCTCACTACAGAAAAGCTCACTGACACACACATACAAGTTCACTGACTAGCAGGCACCCCCACACACACAAGTTCACTGACTAGCAGGCACCCACACACACACAAGCTCAGTCACTAAAAGGCACCCGCACACACAAGTTCACTCATTAGCAGACACACACACACACGCTCACTCACTAGCAGGCACACACACCACACACACAATCTAACTCACTAGCAGGCACACACACACAGAAGCTCTCTCACTAGCAGGCACACACAAGCTCACTTACTTGCAGGCACACACACAAGCTCACTTACTTGCAGGCACACACACAAGCTCACTCACTAGCAGGCACACACACACACACACACACACACACAAGCTCATTAAGGAGCAGGTACACACATACACACACAAGCTCACTCACTAGCAAGCGCACACACGCACACACACACACACACACACAAGCTCACTCACTAGTAGGCACACACACACACAAGCTCTCTCACTAGCAGGCACACACAAGCTCACTTACTAGCAGGCACACACACACACACACACATGCTCTCTCACTAGCAGACACACACACCCACACTCTCTCACTAGCAGGCGCACACACAAACTCACTAGCAGGCACACACACAAGCTCACTCACTAGCAGGCACACACACAAGTTCACTTACTAGCAGGCACACACACACAAGCTTACTCACTAGCAGGCACACACACACACAAGCTCTCACAATCAGGCACACACAAACTCACTAGCAGGCACACAGACACACACACAAGTTCACTTACTAGCAGGCACACACACAATCTCACTCAGTAGCAGGCACACACACACATACACTCTCTCACTAGCAGGCCCACACACAAGCTCACTTACTAGCAGGCACACACACACACACACTAACTCACCAGCAGGCACTCACACACACGCAAGTTCAATAAGGAGCAGGTACACACACAAGCTCACTCACTAGCAGGCACACACACCCACGCTTACTCACAAGCAGGCGAACACACACACAAACACACACACACGCTCACTCACTAGCAGGCACACACACATGCTCACTCACTATCAGGCACACACACACGCTTACTCACTAGCAGGCACACACACACACACACACACACACACAAGTTCACTTACTAGCAGGCACTCACACACAATCTCACTCACTAACAGACACACACACAGAAGCTTACTCACTAGAAGGCACACACACACAAGCTCACTCACTAAATCAGACAAATCAGATGCATTCTATAAAAGATGTAAGGAACCCAAAAAGGCGATTAGATTTGCTAAACATCAAAATGAAAAAAATGATAGCCAAAGAGAGCAAAAACAACCCCAAAGCATTCTTTAAGTACGTAAATTCTACGTAAGAGGAGATATGATAACATTATACAAATATATTCGGGGCCAATACAAGTCATTGTGTGGAAATCTATTCACAAACCTGACTTTACATAGGACACGAGGTCATGCGTTTGGACTGGAAGAAAGAAGATTTCGTCTAAGGCAAAGGAAAGGTTTTTTTTTACTGTAAGAACAATCAGGATGTGGAATTATCTGCCTGAAGAAGTGGTTTTATCAGAGTCCATACAGATGTTCAAACAGCTACTAGATGCATACTTGCAAAAACAGAATATTCAAGGATATAATCTTTCAATGTAGGGTAATAACTGCTTGATCCAAGGATAAATCTGGCTGGTATTCTGGGGTCAAGAAGGAATTTTTTTCCTAGCTTGGTGCTTCAAACTGGGTGTTTTGCCTTCCTTTGGATTAACAGCAAAAAAATAAATGTGAGGAAGGCTGAACTTGATGGACGCAAGTCTCTTTTCAGCTATTTAACTATTTAACTAGCAGGCACACACACACACACACACACACATACACACAAGCTCACTCACTAGCAGGCACACACACAAGCTCACTCACTAGCAAACACACACACACACAAGCTCATTAAGGAGCAGGCACACACACACACACACACACAAGTTCACTCACTTGCAGGCACACACACACACACACAAGCTCACTCACTAGCAGGCACACACACACAAGCTCACTCACTAGCAGGCACACACACACACACACACACAAGTTCACTCACTAGCAGGCACACTCACACACAATCACTGTCATGGCTGAAGCTTACCTGGTACTGGTAGGTGAAGTTACCTTCCAGCGAGGTCAGCAACGTGCATGGGGACAGAGCTTGTGCACAGGAGGTGGAGCTTCTATTTAGGAGGTGGGGCTTACATGTGGGGCAGGCATGATGACGAAATTGCAGTAAATTTTGAAGGGAGACTGACCGGTCCCTTTCCGGCCGCTAGCAGCCTGATTGCGGCCACACCAGCCCCTAGCTCCTCCCTCTTTACTCCCCTCGGACTGAGACAAACTGGCACAGTCCGAGCGGAAAATACTTAAATTACAGGAGCCCGATGATTTGGGCTGTCTGCCCAGCCCCAGGTGCCGCGGCGCACAGTGAAATTTCCCGGTATCCCGGTGGGCCAGTCCAGCCCTGACCCTATCCAATTCAATAAAACCAAGTGCTCACGATTTGGCATGAGAACACCACTACCTCTGCTGAATGAACACATATCCGTTAGTCAACTATATCTATCTGTCTTTTATACAACAGATTTTGTTTGTCTTCTTGAAAGTAATGTTTATCGAATAATCCAGCTATCCACTGAGTGTGCCAAGAGATTTATTACCATTTTATGCAAATCCACTATTACCATTTTCCACTCCCTTAATTACCAGTGTTGCTTAAACACAAGCCCATTCTTTGATGTCCTTATCCGGTGTTTAAAATACTGTAAGCTTTCTATCACATCCTCTGTAGAGATTTGCTCCATAAAAAAAAAAAAAAAAAAAAAACACGCCGGGAGCAGCTATTTTAAAGATGGCTAGGAAATATTTAATTGGTTAATCCCTTTTGAGTTATGCAGACGCATTACCCAGCACTGGAAAAAAAAATATTAGAGACATATAAAGGACTGGCCTAGAGACGTTGTTTTTTTTTTTTTTCTTAAACCTGCAAGGCTTCTCTTATAATGCAGCCCTCTAGACTTGTGTGTTTTTTGGCAGTTCCCACTGGAAATTAATTCAAAGGAAATCCCTCAAACGTTAATGAAATCTGCAAAGTGATGAAATATTTGATGTAATATTTTGGATAACAATCTAAAAAGCCAAGCTGTGTTTTTCTTTGATTACCTTTTACGATTATTTTTAGCAATTTTTTTTTCTTTGTGCTTGATGATGGTGTGCCGACTAAAAAAAAAAATACAATAGCTTTGAGTATCAGTAATCTTACAGCCATTAGAGCCATAGAGATCTTAGAGGGCCACTCTATTGTTTGTTTATTTTTTGCATGTTTTGCATTTGTTGGTTCCTTGTGTTTGAGAGAAATGACTGTTGTTATTAGATTTGTGCAAGCTGGAAAAATGTGTTCAAATTTATCATTGGCTTTTGTAGTCCGATAGTCAAACCAAAATGGAATGAAAGTGGGCCAGTCAGTTCACTGCAAAAATATATACATAATATATTATTATATTAGCTGACCCTCTCAACTAACAAGCGGCGCCCAAGCTGAGGCTTCTTGATTGAAGTCTCGGATGCGGAAGTAGGAGTGCAGAGCGATCAGGCTCTGGCTTGGAGACTTTGAGGTTTTAATACCATCAGGTAAGCCAGTGCCCAGGAACTTCTGATGAAGTTGTGATGGTGCCTTGAGTTGTACTTTAATACTATTTTGAGGCTTAACAGCCATTGAACTATACATTAACACTATAAAACCATTATTATTATTATTATGATATTTATAGAGCGCCGTCAAATTCCGCAGCGCTTTACAATGGGTGGACGAACAGACATGTAGTTGTAACCAGACAAGTTGGACACACAGGAACAGAGGGGTTGAGGGCCCTGCTCAATGAGCTTACATGCTAGAGGGAGTGGGGTAAAATGACACAAAAAGGTAAGGATAGTATAGTGACAGTTGCAGAAGAGGAATCAGTTGGGAGCTATTAACAGTTTAATTGATACGCTTTTATGAAGAAGTGGGTTTTTAATGATTTTTTTGAAGGAGTGGAGACTGGGTGAGCATCTAATGGAGGAGGGAAGAGAGTTCCACAGGAACGGTGCAGCCCTCGAGAAATCTTGAAGGCGAGCATCAGAGGTGGGAGTACGGACTGAAGATAGACGTAAGTCTTCAGCAGATCGTAAGGGCCTAGACGGGACATACTTGTGTATAAGGGAGAATAGATAGCTGGGAGCAGCATTATGTAGAGATTTGAAAGCAAGAACCAGAATTTTAAATTGAGCTCTATATTTTATAGGTAGCCAATGTAGGGACTGACAGAAGGGTGAGGCATGGGAGGTGCGGGCGGACAGGAATATGAGCCTCGCCGCCGCATTCATTATGGACTGTAACGGCGCAAGTTGGAAGCACGTAAGACCACTGAGAAGCAGATTACAGTAGTCAAGGCAAGAAAGGACAGTGGAATGGACCAACATCTTAGTCGCATCTGGCATTAAGTAGGGGCGGATGCGCGCAATGTTTTTCAGATGGAAATTACAGGATTTGGCGATAGATTGAACATGAAACTTGAAGGAGAGGTCGGAGTCAAAGAGAACACCTAGGCAGCGAGCCTGCGTGGTGGAGCTGATGGTAGCACCATTAACTTGGAGGGAGACAGACACAGGAGTAACAACACTTGAGGGAGGAAAGACCAGAATTTCAGTTTTGATCAAGTTTAGTTTAAGGAAGTGGGCAGCCATCCAGTTAGAAATAGCAGAGAGGCAGTCAGAGACACTAGTCAAGAGGGACGGGGAGAGATCAGGAGAGGACATGTGGCAATATAATAATATATGGGATCATGACATTATTTAGGTTGTCACAGTGTCAGTAGCCTAACTAGGCAGCAGAAGACTATGTGCAAGAAAACAGTTTACGTTCTACACATGGTTTACCTGCCCATTTCTTATTCTTACCCTGCCTGGAAGAAAATGCAGTCACTGATCCCTGGTGGTTTTGAAGAGCGAAATCAATTCATCCATAACTCCGATGACCCAGATGTCTCTGAACACAAGACTCTGTCATTCTCTTTCTTCTATGTGATGTTATATAGTTTTGAATAGCAGTGCTGAAATATGGTCTTTCCTACGTCCTTCGTTTATGGCTACAGTGACGAGGGCTGAGAAACAGTGGTCTGTGACACCAAAGGAACTAATCTAACTGCTGTCTTTGTAGACCATCCCAAAGTTGGAACTATGTAAGGGTCTGTGCCACCAGGAAAGGCCATTTGCTGGATTATCTTAATGACAGTTATACCTCTATAGCTTGAGGACGATAGACTAGACACCACCCCAGGCCATAGACTATATAAAGCACTGATTGATCACACATCTTCTTTGTGCATTTTGCTACTTTACTGTGAAAAAGCACGCCCTCTCCTGAGCCAGAGCCATAGGTTAACTTGTTAGGAAACCTCAGCCAGAAGTGTAGATTGCAGAGTTTCATCACCAAACACATTGTTCCAAGTCAGAAATTATACCGTCCAAAATCCTCATCATGTATTTTCATCAGGATGAAATATCGGGATCTCTGCTTAGTGCGAGAGTTTATTAATGGCTTGCTGTCAGAGCCTGGATGCTCTGCATATTTGCATATTAAACAGCTGAGTGAAGAAACATTCCTTTTATTGCTGTGGGGAATAAATCAGTTTAAAGCAAGTGTTCATCATTTATACTTCTTTCAGCTAAGTCTTCTTTTATTGAAATAAATTGTTGAAGTGCTTTGCTCATTCTTTGAATACTGATGAAAATTACCTTGATCAAATTTCAGCAAAAATAATATTTACATACAGGTGTACCGGCATACTCATACATACTCATGCACACACACACTACACATGTACATACATAGTTTTTACATTCCTGACGATTCCAGATTCTCTCACTGCAGTCAATGTAGTGGAGGTAAATAAAGGCACTTCTGTGTTCAAAACAGACTAGCTACTCCAAGCTGCTCCAAACACGATCACGCATGTTCAGGCGTTCAGAAGTTGTGTACATGCATGTGCACTTAGGCATCCCTCCTCTAATGACATAAATGTGCATGGAACCGCGTGAGTTAAATTAATTTGCATGCTATGCACTGGCTAGGCCAAAACAGTAAATGACAAAAATAAAACCAGTGTACAACATTTGGATACTCCATTTTGCTGAAGGAGGTAAATAATCATATGAAATAGCCCTTGTCTTAAATTTAGATATTTATCGTTACACAAGTTTGCGAAAATCTGTGTGATTGCTGTGTTTTGTATTGTTATTTTTACCTAATTAACAAATACAAATTAAGCAAATGTCTGTACTACTAATCTCATAAATGAACAAAAAGTGCTAGCTTTTTGGGTTAAGAGAGGGTTGGCAGCGTTTTTATTTCAGATCACGGCACTCCATTGAGCTGTACATTTTTTATGATGCTCTGTCAGCCATCCGTGCCTGAATTTAGTCTGTTGGTGGCAGCCTGCATCTGACCAAAAAAACTTACATGCAACCTCTCACATTCAGCAGCTACACATTCCTATACTCTGCTTCTTTAGTTTCAAGGCCTGAAGTAGTGTCACAGTGTCAGTTGTTCACGACATTCTAATGATCAACCTTTGCACTATGTTAATATTTGTGTTTCCCATAAACCGCATCGATGACTGGTCGTCGTGTTTCTTAAGGGAACACAATAGCATTAGAAATACAATTATATTTCTAATGCTATAGTGTCCTAGTCCCTATTTAGAATCTTAGAATCTCCCCCCCCCCCCCCCTCACCTCCCCCCCCCTCCCCCCTCCCTTTGATATGTAAAAAATAGTTGGAAAAAGGTTTAAACATAACTTTTTTTCCAGCACTGACACTCTTTCGGTGCTGCTGCCCACTGCTTCTTCCCCGGGTTTATCCAGCAGGCGTCCCTTCCTCAATGATTATCCAATCAAATGCAGAGGGAACAATGTTAGCTTATGTGGTACGTGCCATGTGCTTCTAATCAAATGATTCTCATAGGAAAATATTGAATTCAGTGCTTACCTGTGAGCTTCATCTGAGGATGTTAAGCGTTACATAACAACGTCAAATTGCGTCATGAGTGCGGAAGAGTCAGGAAGACAGCCACTATGGGTGCATTTAACCTTGCAATCGTAACATGGCCATATTTATTAAACTTCAATGTTTTAGATTACAGGCTTAAAACTAAACAGCCACTTTAGGGGAACGTTTAATTTGTGCTTCAGCAAATTTCCAGAAATATTTCTTTGATGAATAGAAGAAAAGATGTTCTTTCTTTTTTTTATTTTTTTTTATTTAAAATAACGAACATGTGATTTCCATATAAAAATAAAGTAAAAAGATCATTATGATGAGAGCCCTGTACATATTTTAATTCCGTTTTGCCTTATTTCGGCAGAATGTACCATCACACAAAGTTAATCTATCAATGTTCCATAACTAATGGCTTCCATATGGTGACAGCACCCATTCTCCCTGTGTCCCCCACCTGTAGAGAAGGTGCACAGGGGGGGAGGGAGGGAAGAGATGCTCATTTCGAAAGGCCACACTGATTTTGGTCAAAACTCTTCTGATTAATTTTTTCTTAAATGGTGTGTTTTGAACAGGGATTACTGAGAATGCTGCACATTTATCTTACTGTAAGTTGGGCCGGGGAGATTTATGTAACCATACTTACAAAATTACATAGACTTTCTCTCTCTGTAAAGTCTTGAAGGTTATGTATAAAGAAGCAATTCTACATCAAAGCGTTAAAAGTAGAGAAAATTACCATTGCAGCCAATGAAACTGTTTCTGAATCACTCTTCATAAAACATATAGCCCTTTCAATGGCAACATGGCCCTAAATAAAGTATTGTCTAGTTCTACACTGTGACCATCATGTACTTTGATGTCCTTTGTCATAGTATAATTATTTAATTTTCATTGTCTTTCACCCTGGTTGGCATGTAATCAGATGTCAGAATGTCCACAGAAACTGATCATTTGACTAGCTAGTGTGTTGAAATAAACACTAGAATAACACATTTGGAGCTGTTGGTTAAACATTAGTCCTTCTCACCACAATGATTCATTCAGTTTATAGGGACATGCTCCAGATCAGGCATGTAATGGATGTTCTACTCTACAGTTTACCATTCTCGGGCAAGAACATGCTGTCCAATATATCTGGCAACCAGGTATAAATCGTGAGTCCTTTGTGGCGTGACTAGAGATAATACTGGAATGAGGAGAAGACAATGGGTGAAACCAGGTTTCAAGGGATTTTGCTTCCCAGAAGTACACTTCTTGGAACTGGTGACAAAGCAGTGAAAAACATGTTACCAGTCACCTTCTGAGGAACATCTTTTAACTTCCCCAAAGTTAATTGTCTTCTGCATTTTGTACTTCTGAGGAGTCTAGATGGTTCTGGAACACCTGCTGAGTTTCATGGTATCTGGTAAACTGTTCCCATTAGGTATTGTTAGACAGGTTCAAGCTGAAAAAGTGAACTATACTGTCATTCATGTTACACGCCTGTGGTGTCCTGCACCTCTTGTAGAGTGAATAGTAGACCTTGCAAATTTAGGAAGAAAGCTGGTATAAATGTAGCCATGCTAGATGAAAGTACATTTAATGGTAAATATCACCTCTGGTCCAGGATAAGACATTTCTGACTTGATGGGTCAGGTGGCTTGAGTTGCTGTTTCCAATTTCACAGAGGCCACTCTGATGTTACCCGGACACTTTTTAACTATCCACCTTTTGCTACCAGAGGTGCAATACAAGTGCACAATTGAAACAGTGATGACTCAGGGCCATACAGTCCGTAATGTAAAAATCAGGCAAATTAAGCCAGTTACTGTAGCAGATTCTGTTGGAATGTCCATCACATCTTCTTCCTGTGGCTCACTGAGTGATTTCTGAGTAGGCATTTATGATATATGGTAGAACAAGTGTAATTAAGTGAAAAAAAACGTTCTATCAGAAGTGATTAGTAAAAGGTAGAGAAAAAGAACATGTGGAGAATATCAAACAAATAAATAGAGAAGTAAAATAAAATGGTAAGTCACAGGAGTTTGATTTCCTGAGCTGAGAATTGTAGACAACAGAGAAATAAAGATAAATAAATACATATGTATAAAATAACCAAACTGGAAAAATTGATCAAAACGTCTATATTAATAACTTGAACTTGTAGATGTTTAATACCCTTATCAAACCTTAATAATTCCCAGTTAGGTGACTGAACTGTATTTAGCATGCATTATCTGGATACTTTGACTAGTACCGGTATATGTTTACTACAGACCAGGGCTGCTATCAGAAATGTTGGTGCCCCTTTAACAGCTCACGGCCTGGGCCTCTGGAACCCCCTTTCCCAGAGTCTGCTCACAGGGCTGGCCTTTAGTCCGCTTAAAGTGCCAACCACCCATTCCACCACCTTGTCGCAGGAATCTAGAGCTCTGGTAGGAAATGACGTATGTTTTGTAGGTGGTGTAAAGTGTGTGTGGAAATGTATGCATATAGGGAATCTAGTGTGTGTGTATAGTGGATGCAGTGTGAGTGCATAGTGGATGCAATGTGTGTGTTGTGAATGCAGTGTGTGTTTGTATAGTGGGTGTACTGTGTGTATATAGTGGGTGGTATGTGTGTGTTTTTGTATAGTGGATGCAGTGTGTGTGTTGATTATATAGTATGTGTAGTGGATGCTATGTGTGTTTGCATAGTGTATGCATTTTCACGATAAACATTTTTTGCATTCTCTGTGTATAGTGTATGTGTGGTGTATGAAGTGTGTCGGCTGAGTAAAGGACTGTGTTGTGGGAGTGTGTGTGTGTGTGTGAAAGAAACAGTTAATTGATTTTTTAAAATGTATTTAATATGTGCCCCCCCCTCCCTTCTCTTACTTCTGGCCTGGGAGAGGGGACACTGCATTCCCTTATGGTCCGGTGGTATTTGGAGACTTTCTGCTCCTGCTGGATGTCCATAATGTTTCTGTGAGGCCCCGGTAGTGTGCAGTGTCGGATCATAGCCATGGTAACTGCGGCAATGCCCTGGCTGTCAATATTTGCTACATGCTACATAATATTTATTTATTTTATTTATTTAGTTTTTTTTCTTGCCCATATGGGGCCATGGTGACCCTGCTACAGACCTTAAAGCCTAACAATATTATCCTGTCATTGGCAGAGTGGTTGGATTGTACGCTAACCTTCCTTTCATCAAGTAAGCATAATTTGCTTCAGAGCAATCACTCTCTCAGAGCTCTATCATTCCCATTCTCGAGTTGGCTTAGGAGTATTCCATGGGACATTTTGTTTGGCATCTCTACAAAGGTAAAACATGACAAAGTAAAAGATTAGGTGCGATCTCTAGTCTAGGGAGTCATTTGTTTGATCTTGAGCTAAGCAACCAATGACAGGTAAACCACAATGAGTTGCACACACCTCATATTTGCTCCTTTCCAAACGGCTTCCTTATTGCTGGTGACGGTACTTTCAGTGGAGTATAAATTAATAAGATGCATGTGAGCAGACACCAGCCGGCAGGTTTTAGAAGTTTGAGTCTACACCAATTGAAGGACGGGCAGAAGAAAAAAGAGAGGACAGATACTGCATGCTCGTTTTTTTTATCACTCTTTTTTTTTTTTTACAATGCTCTTCCAATCTGAAGCAAAATATTATTAATCTAGACTGCCTGCTAGTTTCATTTACCATGTAGCTGCTCATGGGATTACAGGCACAAAGGTTTCATAAATTTCAAATGAATTATGAACATTTGTTGTCAAAACACAGTTACGGTACAAAAGCTGTGCTACATGTAGTCTCGCTTTTTTATTGTAACATTTATATCTATAGACATCCACGTTTCCTGCTGTAAGAAAAGGCAACCTTTTACTTTATTCAGTTTCTTTTACTTCATTTTTATCCAGGTGACAGGGAGCAGGTCTTTAGACTAAAATATGTTTTGTAGCTTGTCAGTGATGTTGTTTCTGAATTATATTTAGAGGTGATGGTGCGTTTACTAGGCCAGCCCTTTTAGTATACAATTCAAAATGTTGCTACATATGGATAGGAGCTATTCTGGTGCAAAGTGCTAAATGCAGATTGTTTTACTTGGAATTATGAGTAGGTCTCCATGCTTTACATCAATATTTTGCTGTAGAATTATATGTTATACGTGTAGTGTGACGATGTTACAATACCCATCATGTTGCCTTGCAGATTGACAGCATCATGCCAACAGATACCGCTCATCCATCTTTTTTGCGATCACTTGTGTAGCAAGATGGTGTCTGGCTACTAGTCGTGAATACCAAGATAGCAACCTTTGTCTCATGAGAACGTTCAAGTGGACAGGGCACAAGGAGAAGTAGAAACAATAGAAACAATAGAAGACAAATACTAACGCCAAAGTGGCAAGGAATCACAAAACCTCTGCTCCCGGAGTCTTTCTTCAATTAGAAGGAATCCAAGATTGTAGCTGTGTGCATTTTAATAGTGATTCCACGAACATATTACAGAATCTGTGTAGATGAGCTGCAGATTGTGTCAGGTCTAAGTGGACCTCTTCATATACATGCCTCTAACTGTTCCTGGTCAAGCTACACATCCCAGAATTCTATGCTTTTGATTGAGGGAATGTAGTGTGTCAAGTCCTTACTTTGCATATTGTCCTCAGAAGAACATTATTACAGGCTACATCTTTTTTGTGTCCCATGTACAAGTGGTTAAAATCAGTCATGCATTCCTGAACAGAGTATGATCAAAAGGCATAAAACTGGTTTAATAGCTAGCAGATCTATATTGTGCTGCTGAATGTATTTTGAGGATAAACCATATTTTTATTAAACAGTTGCATTCTCAGAGCCTGTCAGAGAAAAGATTTGGGAAAACAAGTTCAACTCCTTTAAGGCAGTGTTGATTTATTGTAAGCAGAAGGACTAGATGGTTCTGGTCTTTGAAACTTAGAGGGCGGATGGCCAAGGAACATGGAAAACACAGTCCATAGCAGCTGGGATGACAGAGGTTACTTGGGGCAATTCATTCCATCTTTCAGTTTGGTAGTTGTTGGATTTACATCAAGCAATTGTGAATCCAGGAGTCATCTTGGACTCCAGTCTTTCCTCAAAATGTTTGCATCCAGGGAAATAAAGCAGATAGGACAGGCCACGTGGAGACCAAGTGGAGATTGTCCACCCAAAGGATGCAGGGCAATTTTCCACGGGAAGGCAACAGTTAAATGCCTCTCCTGCCATTTGGATAATATAGTGGTTCCACAGAGTCCCATATAATTAGCTGTGAGACCCAAAATCTTCAGGTCAAGTCTTGCGTTCCCAGGTGTGGGTGTAGTTAAAACTATTAGGATGTGTAGTTAAGACAACAAGTTAGGAATTTAACATGTAGAAATTCTGATTTTTTTTTAAATTTAATATAAAGAATGGATGCAGTTTGAAGACTGTAGTGCGAGTTTGGCCATCAGTCTTTATACACTAAATGAATCACATTTGGTCATCTATCAAGTGAACAGTCAATTCTTGAATTTCAGGTGTCTGTAGCAGTGAAAAGATCCGAGTGACTTAACAAGGGCCATATAGTGATGGCTAGATGACTGGGTGAGAGAATCTCCAAATGGGCAAGTCTTTTGGGGTGTTCCCAGTCTGCAGTGGTTAGTACCTCCCAAAAGTGGTGCAAGAAAGGACAACCGGTGAACCGCAGCAGGGTCATGGGCTACCTTGTCTCATCCAATCACACAGAAGAGCTACTGTAACTCAAATTGCTGAACAACTCAATGCTAGCCATGATAGAAAGGTGTTAAAACACACAGTGCATCACAGTTTGCTGCCTGTGGGGTTGTGTAGCCACAGACTTGTCAGAGTGCCAATAATACCACCTGTCCAATGGGGACATGAGCATCAGAATTGAACCATGGAGCAATGGAAGAAAGTTTTATGGTGGTTGGCGGAAGCTGCGTTATGCTCTCGACAATGTTCTGCTAGACAACCCTTGTCTGGCATTCATGTGGATGTTACTTTGATACGAACCAGCTACCTAGAGACTGTTGCAGACCACATACACATCTTCATGGCATGGGTGTTCGCTGATGGCAGCTGCCTCTTCAGCAGGATAATGTACCCTGGCACACTGCAAAAATTGTTCAGGAATTGTTTGAATAACATGACAAAGAGATCAATATGTTGCCTTGGCCTCCAAATTCCCCAGATCTCACCAATTGAACATACATGGGATGTGTTTTAACAACAAATATGATCCATGGAAGCTCCACCTTGCAAGGCTTAAAGGATCTGCTGCTAATGTCTTGGTGCCAGATAACACAGTACACATTCAGTGGTCTTGTGGCCTCCATGCCTCGACTCATCAGAGCCGTTTCAGCAGCACGAGGGCGACCTACATGATATTCGGTAGGTAGTTTGAGTGTTGTGGCCGACCAGTGTATATCTACTAACTATAGTCTTTGCTGGATTTGAATCCTGAACAATGATCAAACCAACTGCATACCTCCCAACATTTCAAATGGACTAATAGGAGGACTTTAACTTGAGGAGTCTTAATGGGGGTATGGCTATGGCGGGCTGTTCACAGACATTTTAGGGGACTTACTAATAATTTATGCAACTAAAATGTAATTTAGAACAAGAACTATGGATCTTATTTAAACAGACTGTATTCTAAACACGTGTATTTTGCTGTGCATATCATTGCTGGGGAGCTCTGTTATACACTCACACGCCTACAATATGGAGCTGATGGAAAAGAAGGACAGAGGGATTCAGGGTCAAAATACGGACGTCCCTTCTAAATAGACAATTGGGATTTGAGTAACGGAAATGTTTTTATTTGGTGCACACGTCTTCATAACATGGTTTAATAAAGAATATATTTCCATGGACCTTCTTATGAACATCTTGAAGGAGTTAAATCATTTGGTTTTCTCTACCAGATTGATGCATTTTAGGGAGTATTGAGTGGTCTATTGTTAATGTAGAAATTGCGGTCATAACAGAACACGGCTATACATACGCCTGTCACATCTCACTTATTTGGAATGAGTCTTGACCAATGCATGACAGCATCACTCATTCCCCGCATGACTGAGCTCATAAACTTCAATAGTTCCAGTAAAAGCATTCTTTCTTTCTTTCTGTTCTTTTCCTTTTTTTTTTATTTTCCTCCCACAATCCCTAAAATATGCAATGGTTCTCTGACCGTTGTATAAAAGGAAATTTCCATCATACTTTATTATTACATCTTCTGAAGTCCTCTACCTCCTGTTCTTCCTGGCCTTTTGTTGCTTTTCTAAACTTTATTTTTTTTTATTTTTTATTTTTTTACATGTTTACTAATTATTACACGTTTACCAATATTTTTTTTTACCAATTACTGCACATCTTTTATTTAGCTATTCAGATACGGGCAGACGGTGCTCTTGTTTTAAACTATGCATTTATCTAAAGGATCCGTCATGTTGGTGGGGGATGCACTATGAAGTGTGTGTATATTTTTTATCTTACTGGTTTTACCTGTGATTTTACATTGTGAGAACATACATACATAGACACACACACACACACATACAAGTTTTATAACTACCCCCTACTATTGTCCCTGGCCCACCATGTGCCCCCCCCCCACCCCCCCAATATGATTCCTAGAGACGCCACTGTCGCAAAGGGGCAGACGTTCAAAAGTGTACCTCTAACTTTCATAGACACTGTAGATGTGCAAACTGTAACTCTCATCACTCCACGCCACAACATCTTGAGTGCAGGTACCCCACGCCATAGCAGTGACATTTGAAATGGTGATGCATTGATTTTGCACAAAATCTCCCAACAGTCCTGCATTCAGAATGACAGTCCTGTATTTAGGATCATATCCTGTTTACCGGGCTTGTTTCATAGTATCCTCCTTCTGGGACACCAGAATGTTTGCTACTTAGTGAGTAAACCCCACAGGGGATGCTGCGCGACAACATTAATTGTTGGGCAATTATGCTTTTCTGGGCTTTTTTCTTTGCTTTGTTTTTTTTCTTTTGTTGTCATTACTCTTCAGTACTATTTTGGTATTTTTGGCTTAACTGTAATAATCCCCTGTCTATACAGCACAAGTATGCTGAATTTAAAAATCAATGCCAGCTTATCAACTGGCATTTGTGTTTGCAATGCCTTTCGAGAACAAGTTCCCCCAGATCTCGTGATTCCATTGTGCAGATTTCCAAGAACCTCACTTAACACAACAGCAACTACGGAGTCTTGATATTTCAAGGCTTAACCTTCCCCAAAGGTCCTCTTCACTCATCGGGCAACATGATCAAAAACTTGCCCTGCTAATCTGCCAAAGTAAACTCGTACATTCCATGAAATCAAGCATGGGCCACGTAATATCGCTTCCAATTATTTTCTAATGAGCAAGAAAAGAAATACATTCCGATCCCCTCTAGTTATTCCACCCACATTCATCAAAAGGCAAGAAGGCAACACCAACCCCTCACTCGCTGCGGAGAGTGCAAGAGCAACAGAGAGAGACCTTCCTTTTCATTGAACACCCCACAATGAATACCGAAACATGGCTTCAGCCAGCTCCCACTGCTCGTTACATAACTCCTGTAGAGTTTATCTGTGCCCTTACGCAGTTTTGTAGTGTTCATCTTGTGATACCATTCTTCCAGTTTATTAACAAAGTAAAAAAAAAAAAAAAGAGGGGGCTGCGAGGGAATGAAGAACTTACCCTGTGAATGTAGAAGCCGTTTGTTGAAAAGATCCAGGTTAACACAATACTTTTATCTAGTAATCACAGCCTGCGGGAGACAATATAACAATTCATCTGTAAAACGAGATTAACTCATTTAAGGTAGGCAGTGATCAGAGAGGAGTACTGTGCAGTTATCTGTCTGAACGAAAGCATACAGATTTGAGGGCCATTCCGGTTCAGAGGCCCTCATGTAGCAAGCCTAGCTCGTTGAAAGTAATTGGACCCTGTCAGAGTATGCCTTTGTGAGAGATGGAAATTACAGTGGAATCCTATTAATCTCTGACAAATCCCCTCTCATCTGATAAAGACTGTATACCTCTTTTCTTCATTAGAACACCTTACTAACCGCTTTCAAGTTCCTTCTGCTCTGCCCTTTGCTGCCGTAACCCTACGAATGTAGGGAGCAAGATCAGCATGTTAATAGATTGTAATGTTGAAATTTCCTGTGTCCGTTCGCTATAGCTAACCCATCTTCCGTGAAAAAAACAAAACGTTGCTTTGTTTAGGCCTATTAAAACCACACAAACCTTTTTCCTTTATAATTTTTTCTTTAATGAAGCCAGAAAGGAAAACATAATATATATATATATATATATATATATATATATATATATATATATATATTTTTTTTTTATCACCAAGGTCATTGGAGGACATCACGCTTTGCTTCATCCTGGACACAATTAGCCCAACAATGTTACTTAAATACTCACCTCTGATGTCATCATTTCTGTTAATAAGCCAGGAATTCCAGTAAATGCATGCAAGTCGAAAAAAGTGCCAGTGATTAGGACATGTTTTCTCAAAATTTCCAGATGTTGCCCTAATAGCAACGGGCATGAATCAAAATTATATCCCGATTTATAAGTTAATGTCCCTTTTTAAATAAGCTTTGGAGCTGTTGGTGATTGTAAGAATTCCCAGATACTAAACAAATTAGAAATATTAAAGCTACTGAATGTGAGCCCAAAGTCTTAAATGTCAAGTGTCACCTGGAGCCTTGCTTGCCATACAATAACTTTATATTAGGAGGCTCAGGACATGAGAAGCTATTACAGGGCTATCCCTTTGTCTAATCTGGGTATTTCGCAAATACTGACTTATAGAGATGTCCTGAATAGTTCGCTGGCGAATAGTTCCTGGCGAACATAGCTTGTTCGCGTTCGCCACAGCGGGCGAAAATATGTGATGTTCGGTCCGCCCCCTATTCATCATCATTGAGTAAACTTTGACCCTGTACCTCACAGTCAGCAGACACATTCCAGCCAATCAGCAGCAGACCCTCCCTCCCAGACTCTCCCACCTCCTGGACAGCATCCATTTTAGATTCATTTGGAAGCTGCATTCTTAGTGAGAGGAGGGACAGTGTAGCTGCTGCTGATTTAATAGGGAAATCGATAGCTAGGCTAGTGTATTCAGTGTCCACTACAGTCCTGAAGGACTCATCTGATCTCTGCTGTAAGGACAGCACCCCAAAAAGCCCTTTTTAGGGCTAGAACATCAGTCTGCTTTTTTTTTTTCCCTGTGTAATCTAATTGCAGTTTCCTGCCTGCCAGCGTGTGTGTCAGGCTCACAGTGTATACTGTGCCCACTTGCCCAGTGCCACCACTCATATCTGGTGTCACAATAGCTTGCATTTAAAAAAAACAAAACTGTTTTGACTGTAATAGAATGGCAGTCCGTTTCCTTCACACGTGTGCGTTTCAGGGCCTGCCAGGGCACAGTGTCACACCAGTGCAACTCATATCTGGTGTAACAGTAGTGTACATTTAAAAAAACCAACACAATAGTTGACTGGCTAACACAGGACACCCAATCTTCTACAGCTTCCGCTCGGAACCTTGACACACCATCCTCCTCCAGCTTAGCTTCGGGCACCTCTCAAGTTACCACTCACCCGCCTGCCGCCACCACCAACACTAGCACCACAGCCGCTTCACTTGATCTGTCAGAGGAGTTATTTACACATCAGTTGGAAGAGTGATGCGCAACCATTATTGCCAGAGGATGTAGATAACAGGGATATGTCTCAGTCAGGCAGCATTACACACATGGACGTACAGTGTGATGATGATGATGTTGTACCCGCTGCTGCTTCCTTTGCTGAGTTGTCAGATACAAGTGAAGCGGTTGATGATGACGATGCGTCCGTGGATGCCCGCTAGAAGAGAAGAAGAACAGGGGGAAAGTTCAGATGGGGGAGACAGAGAGGAGGAGGAGACGAGTTGGAAGCAGGGGGAGGTCGTCGCAAGGAGCTAGTGGCACAGTCAGACAGCATGCATCGGCACCCGGGGTCAGCCAGACAGCACGCCATTCAACGTATGCTGTTGCCACCACCAGAATGCCGTCATTGCAGAGCTCAGCAGTGTGGCAGTTTTTTTGTGTGTCTGCCTCTGACAACAGCGATGCCATTTGCAACCTGTGCCAAAAGAAACTGAGTTGTGGGAAGTCCAACACCCACCTAGGTACAACTGCTTTGCAAAGGCACATGATCGCACATCACAAATGCCTATGAGATCAACACATGAGTACAAGCAGCACACAAACTCAAAGCCGC
Organism: Pelobates fuscus; assembly: GCF_036172605.1. Classification (NCBI taxonomy): domain Eukaryota; kingdom Metazoa; phylum Chordata; class Amphibia; order Anura; family Pelobatidae; genus Pelobates; species Pelobates fuscus. Next base: position 29,717,881 of record NC_086328.1, read on the forward strand.
CATCCTCCTCCTGGTCCAGCATCTTCAGCCACGTCAACCACTGCTGTCCTCCTTGCCCCCTCTCAACCATCCTCCACTGCGTCTCTCGCCTTGAGCAGTTCCTGCTAATCTGCCCACAGCCAGGTGTCTGTCAAGGACATGTTTGAGCGTAAGAAGCCAATGTCACAAAGTCACCCCCTTGCCCGGCATCTGACAGCTGGCTTGTCTGAACTCTTAGCCCGCCAGCTTTTACCATACAGTCTGAGGCGTTACAAAAATTTGTAGCTATTGGGACACCGCAGTGGAAGGTACCCGGCCGAAATTTCTTTGCACAAAAGGCAATCCCCAACCTGTACTCGATTTGTGCAAAAGGAAGTAATGACATGTCTGGCACACAGTGTTGGGGCAAGGGTCCATCTGACCACTGATACCTGGTCTGCAAAGCATGGTCAGGGCAGGTATATCACCTACATAGCGCATTGGGTAAACCTGCTGACGGCTGCCAAGCATGGAATGCATGGCTCTGCAGAGGAGTTGGTGACACCGCCACGACTTGCAGGCAGGCCTGCTGCCACCTCCTCTACTCCTCATACTCCATCCTCTTCTAACCTCCTCGGCTGAGTCCTCTTCTGCTGCTGCATCTTGCTCCACATCAACGGCACCCTCCCAGCTCCCCAGGTAGTATTCCACATCCCGGATACGGCAGTGTCACGCCGTCTTGGGGTTGACTTGCCTGAAAGCAGAGAGTCACACCGGACCAGCTCCTGAACGCACAGGTGGATCAGTGGCTGACTCCGCACCATCTGGAGATCGGGAAAGTGTTTTTTGACAATGGAAGAAATTTGTTGGCGGCATTGAATTTGGGCAAGTTGACACATGTGCCGTGCATGGCACATGTGTGTAATCTGATCGTACAACGCATAAGTACCCACGCTTACAGGACGTCCTGAAGCAGGCCAGGAAGGTGTGTGGCCATTTCAGGCGTTCCTACACGGCCATGGCGCACTTCTCAGGTATCCAGCGGCAAAACAACATGCCAGTGAGGCGCTTGATTTGCGACAGCCCGACACGTTGGAATTCAACACTCCTAATGTTCGACCACCTGCTCCAACAAGAAAAAGCCGTTAACGACTATTTGTATGACCGGGGTGCTAAGACAGCCTCTGCGGAGCTGGGAATTTTTTTGCCACGATACTGGACGCTCATGCGCAATGGCTGTAGGCTCATGCGTCCTTTTGAGGAGGTGACAAACCTAGTCAGTCGCACCGAAGGCACCATCAGCGACATCATACCATTTGTTTAATTCCTGGAGCGTGCCCTGCGAAGAGTGCTGGATCAGGCTGTAGATAAGCGTGAAGAGGAAGAGTTGTGGTCACCATCACCACCAGAAACAGCCTTATCATCATCGCTTGCTGGACCTGCGGCAACGCTGGAAGAGTGTTGTGAGGAAGAGGAGTCAGAGGAGGAATGTGGCTTTGAGGAGGAGGAGGAAGACCAACCACAACAGGCATCCCAGGGTGCTCGTTGTCACCTATCTGGTACCCGTGGTGTTGTATGTGGCTAGGGGGAAGAACATACCTTCAGTGAGATCACTGAGGACGAGGAACGGGACATGAGTAGCTCGGCATCCAACCTTGTGCAAATGGGGTCTTTCATGCTGTCGTGCCTGTTGAGGGACCCTCGTATAAAAAGGCTGAAGGAGAACGACCTGTACTGGGTGTCCACGCTACTAGACACCCGGTATAAGCAGAAAGTGCCTGAAATGTTACTGAATTACCGCAAGTCGGAACGGATGCAGCAGTTATTAAAAAATATGCTTTACACAGCATATAAGGGTGATGTCACAGCACAACGGGAATCTAACAGGGGAAGAGGTGAAAGTAATCCTCCTCCTCCCATGACCACGCCGGCAAGGACAGGACGCTTTACAGACGTGTTGTTGATGGAGGACATGCAGAGCTTTTTAAGTCCTACGCATCGCCACAGCCCTTCAGGGTCCACCCTCAGAGAATGACTCGACCGACAGGTAGTAGACTACCTCGCCTTAACTGCAGATATCGACACTCTGAGGAGCGATGAACCCCTTGACTACTGGGTGTGCAGGCTTGACCTGTGGCCTGAGCTATCCCAATTTGCGATAGAACTTCTGGCCTGCCCCGCTTCAAGTGTCTTGTCAGAAAGGACCTTCAGTGCAGCAGGAGGTATTGTCACTGAGAAGAGAAGTCGCCTAGGTCAGAAAAGTCTAGATTACCTCACCTTTATTAAGATGAATGAGGGATGGATCCCGAAGGGACTGACAGTGGGCGATACATTCGACTAAAAAAGGCCTGATGAGGGGGACGTAACAGGGATTAAACTGATAAGAATAGTACTGCTTAACACACCACTCCCATCTGGTGGCACATTAGATTGCACGTGCAGTGCCCCAAATTTGAAGTAGGAGGACCGACCAAGCATCTTTTTCCATCTCCCGGTTCCTAAAATCAATGCCATATACATGTCCCTTGATAGGGGACGTAACAGGGATTAAACTGATAGGAATAGTACTACTTAACACACCTTATAATAACGCAGAGAGAGGCAATGCAGAGAGAGAAGTCTGAAGAAGAGGAGTCAGAGGAGGAAGGTGGCTTGGAGGAGGTGGAAGACCAAACACAGCAGGCATCCCAGGGGGCTTGTTGTCACCTTTCGGGGACCCTTGGTGTTGTATGTGGCTGGGTGGAGGAAGAGACCTTCAATGACATCAGTGAGGACAAGGAATGGGACATGGCTAGCTTGGTATCCAACCTTGTGCAAATGGGGAGTTTGCGGTTGTGCAAATGGACTGTTTGCGGTTGTTTGCCGTGCGTTAAACGGGGAGTTTGGTCTGTCACTGTGAAGCGGGCGTAACCCTTACACTACCTGATCGATACAACATCATACCTGATATTTTAAAGCACGTTATTCCAAACAATTTAGAAATGTTAGGTGATTTATGCCCTTTATGGATTAAAACCAGACTCTGCATCAACTATGTAATTTTCCATGGGAGTTTGGCCATGGATCCCCCTCCAGCATGCCACAGTCCAGGTGTTAGTCCCCTTGAAACAACTTTTCCATCACTATTGTGGCCAGAAAGAGTCCCTGTGGGTTTTAAAATTCACCTGCCTATTGAAGTCTATGGCGGTTCGCCCGGTTCGCCCGTTCGCGAACATTTGCGGAAATTCGCGTTCGCCGTTTGCGAACGGAACATTTTAAGTTCGCGACATCTCTACCGACTTATTCACTGAAGTGTAAATTGTTGAGAATTCAAATTGAATTTAAAATTCTAGTCCAAAATAGCTGATCTGAAAATATGGCGGACTTTGGGAAAGTTTCCACTTCTGCTACTTTGGCCTCAATTTTATTATTTATTTACTTTGAATTCCAACAATTCACACTTTAGTGAATAAAACATGTTGTCACCTATCATCAAAAACGAGCTTTAGGGGTTATTTAATTGCCACTTTAGTCAAGGACACAATCTGTTTATATATTTAATTTATTATATATACATTGTATTAATTAGAGGGGGCCAAATCTGGTCCGTAGTGTCTCTCTTATCTGAATGCATTATCAGTGACATGTCCACTTTAAAGAACTTCTGCTGTAGTAACTTTTTATTGTTGTTTTTATGTTTTTAGAATCAGAGATATCCTGCTGTATGCTATTAATTGCTCTTGAACATTCTATGACATGTGTTAACATTTTGATTGACAGCCTTGACGGAAAATGTACGTCAACATGCACTTTTCACCTCGATGATGAATAGTTACCTTTTTTTTATTATTATTATTTGGAAATGTATTTGCCAAAGCTAAGCTTTTCTTTTCAAAAAAAGATTCTTCCTGCTATGCCAAGATGGTCGTTCAGATGAACAGGAGCAATATACGCAAAATTAACTATCTTCTTTGGTTTGACTGGGCTGCCCCCTTTACTACCCGCTGAGCGTAAACACATGAAAGTCATGCACAGACCGTAATATGCATATTACTACAAGTCAAGAATCTTTGTACGCGGTATGTTTGAAGAACAACAAAACCCATCACTTAACTCATGCTTACTTATGTCTTTTGGATTAGAAAATAGGGTGGGAAATTTGTAAAGATTAAATGTAGGTGCAGAGTTTGCTAATGGTTTCTTTCTTGTTTTCTTCCCTTTAAATCGTCCAGAAAGAAGAAAGTAAACGGCTTTAATATATGCCTTGGGGTTTTAGCAAATAGTACAATCTGGGAATATGCTGACAAAATGAACGCATACTAAAAGTGGGGTTTTGCATCTTTGAACTACAAGATGTTCCATTGATGTCTAAGTCTTTGTGTTGCAGAATCGTTTCTACGTCTGTAGTTTTAAGCTAAGAATGAAAAGCAAGAAGAAGCAAGAAAAAAAAGAAAACAACAAAAATAGTGTATACCTTACAAAAAAATAATCTGTAGTTTATTAAACTTAAGACATTCACATTCTGCATATTTTAAGGAATATTGCTTAGATTTTCCAATATAATTTTCCAATATACTTTTAAAACTGGTAAAAGGAATTTGTAAATAGGAAAAAATGTGGTGGACATCTAACGACAGAAGTGATTTTGTTCAACTGTAACGCTTTAGCTTGTCCCTGTTGCATGTATCTACAATAAAACATCATGCCTATTTGGCTTTGCTTAACAAACTGTGTAATGCATGCAGGCAACATAGACAGGCTGGATTTACAAGTTACCTTATAACTTTAATATTCTTCCCAGTTTGCCCTGTTTCATACTTGTATTTGTTTGCATTCTACCTTTGCTTGTCATGTAATATACATACAGAGTTATTCACTAAAGTGAGAAGTAAACTTCAATAATAATTTGCAAAGGCCCCCGACAATGACATTAGACATCACCACTAAGGGGTCCAGTAGCCATAGGAGAAATGATAATATAGGCTATACCTGAACCTGTCGCTCACAGACACGGCCATGGGGAAAAGCCCATGGAGTCCTCTTCACCAACGTCTGAGTTGTACTCTTGTGCATGCACGAGAATACATGCTTGAGGTTATGGAGGATCCCACAAGAGTACAGCTTTGAGGTACAGTTGTAGTCAAAATTATTCAACCCCCATTGAAAATCAGGTTAATCGTCAAAATTTACAGACTCCCAGCTGTTTGCAATGAACAAATCAAACAAAAGCAATTGTAATAGGTCAACACACCGAATGCTTTAAGTGGTTTCCCCAAATTAAACTGAAAATGCAACTTATAATGACTTCTCTTCTTACAACTGTATATGAAGGATGGCGCAAGATCATGGGATCCTCCATAGACAGAGGTTTTTTTTTCTTACAGACGCCGCTGGTGATGGCTGGAGGAAATTTTCAAGCTTGTCATGCCTAGAAAAAATGACTGAGACTTTGTCTCAGCATATCTTTTGACTGGATTGGAATTTCAGTGAAATTCCAACACAGTCAACGTGAGTATTTCATTAAGATTATAACTTCATGAACTACACATTTTTAAAATGGGGGTGACAGAACTGCTTTAATGCCAAAATAGCTGAACTGAAAGCATGGATGATTTAGAGAATTTTTCCAACTTGGACATTTTAACTTTAGATCTGAAATTAATTTTCAATACTCACTGTAGTAAGTTACCGTGATAGAAGCTTCAGTTTGCAAAGCAATGAATAATCTCCCTAGCCTCCTGGCTGCAAGCAGTAATCATGTGATATAAATGGAAGCTGAGGTTCGAACATGAAGACTCTGCTTTCCAACTTTCCTTGCCTTGCTTGTCAATATATAAAGATAGTATCTGCAGTGTGCAACATCCGTCTCCTCTACTTGTTTCATATCCATCGCAAAAACATTGCACGCATCCGCCCCTACTTAACGCCAGATGCGACAAAGGTGTTGGTCCATTCCACTGTCCTTTCTCGCCTTGACTACTGTAATCCGCTTCCCAGTGGTCTTATCGGCCGTTACAGTCCATAATGAATGCGGCGGCGAGGCTCATCTTCCTGTCCGCCCGCACCTCCCATACCTCACCCTTCTGTCAGTCTCTACATTGGCTTCCTATAAAATACATTGGCTTCCAATTTAAAATTCTGGTTCTTGCTTTCAAATCTCTACATAATGCTGCTCCCACCTATCTATCCTTCCTTATACACAAGTATGTCCCATCTAGGCCCTTACGATCTGCTGAAGACTTGCGTCTTCTGTCCGTACTCCCACCTCTGATGCTCGCCTTCAAGATTTCTCGAGGGCTGCACCATTCCTGTGGAACTCGCTTCCCTCCTCCGTTAGATGCTCACCCAGTCTCCACTCCTTCAAAAAATTGTTAAAAAAATTGTTAAAAACCCACTTCTTCATAAAAGCGTATCAATTAAACTGTTAATAGCTCCCAACTGATTCCCCTTCTGCAACTGTCACTAGTCTAATACTATCCTTACCTTTTGTGTCACTTTACCCCACTCCCTCTAGCATGTAAGCTCATTGAGCAGGGCCCTCAATCCCTCTGTTCCTGTGTGTCCAACTTGTCTGGTTACAAATACATGTCTGTTCGTCCACCCATTGTAAAGCGCTGCGGAATTTGACGGCGCTCTATAAATATCATAATAATAATAATAATGTGTATGAGTTAGGTGCGGGCGTCTGCAATTTGTCCCCACACGGTAGCTTGCTGCTCATAATTATCTTGCAGTCTACAGCTCAACAAATCACTACAGTCTATGTGCTTTTTACGTGGCATGTAAATTGCATCTCTCAAGAGTACATTTTTTTTTGCCTTTATATGGACTTGTACATTCGGATTCATTTGGTCCGATCGGCTATTTGGCTGAATTCCATATCCCAGAAGCGTCATACGGACATATAACTGAGCAAACGACTAGTGCGATGGCCAACCATGTTCGTTATGTTCTGGTATTTGGATATCTGCTCATGGCTTCAAAAAAAGAGATTGTAGGGAAAAAAAAGATGATTGATGACTAGGGGACAGCCCGTCTCCGGGTTATTAACTAAAGTGAGAATTTAAGGTGAATTCAAAGTGAATTTCAAATTTCGTGTCAAAATAACTGAACTGGAAAAATTCTTTAAATCAGCTATGCTTTCAGTTCAGCTCCTCCGGCCCTAAATTTTAAATTCACTTTGAATTCTCATTAAATAACCTTGTAAATACTGAATTTATTCACAGATCAAGTGAGAAGTGACAAATCAAGGGGGGAAAAGTAGGAGCAAAAACATTCTGTATTTATATGTTTATATATTTACAGAGTAATTTGCTAAAAAGAGAATTGAAAGAGAATTTGAGTTTCAAATGTAAGGCCAAAATATCTGAATTTGAGATAAAAAATTTAGAGTACTGCAACATATATGTATAATAGTTACTGCTTGGCCATTTTCGCACCCTTTTTGGTTTGCCTCACTGTTTTCCAAATATGCAATGGATGTAGAGTGTGTGTAGAGTGGACGCAAATAAACACACTGTATGTGTTTTTGTAGTGGATGCAGTGGATGTTTGTGTATTAGACACAGTATGTGTGTTTGTGTAGTGGATGTTTGTGTAGTGGACACGTGTGTTTGTGCAGTGGACACTGTGTGTGTGTGTAGTGGACACTGTGTGTGTGTGTTTGTATAGTGGATGCAGTATGTATTTGTGTAGTGGATGCATTGTGTGTTTTTGCAGTGGACACTGTGTGTGTTTGTATAGTGGGTGCAGTATGTATTTGTGTAGTGGATGCATTGTGTGTTTTTGCAGTGGACACAGTATGTGTGTTTGTGTCGTGGATGCAGTGGGTGTAAATATGTGGGGTAGGTTAGGGACTGCATCATGTCGACAAAACGCTTAAAAAAATGTTTTAAAAAATGTCATTATTTTTTATTTCTTTTTTTGCTCCTTCCCTGACTCTTATCTGTGACCAGGGATGGTGGACATTACACTCCCTGGTGGTCCATTGGCACTGTGCAGGCTGCTAGCTGCTAAATAGTTAAGAGTGGGCCCTGCAAACACTATCTTACCTTTCCGGCAGGTCCTCTCACAGGAGCCTGGTATGTGTGCCACGGTAGCTGATTTTATTTAGATAAAAATCGTTTGTTCCAAATTAATTACTTAATTCCATAATTTACTCATATGTCATGAATTCACCCAAAAATCCTAAGTAGCCAAATAATGTAAATTTAAATTGGTTACTTGCATCATGGAGAAAGGATGAATAGCTGTCTGTATCTTCATACTCTCCCCATGATGCAAGAAACCCATTTAGATTTAAATTATTTGATTTATCATTAGTAGTGAACAATTTGTACAGTTCTGACATTTTATAAATAACATCAAAATTCTAATAAATGTGAGTGGGGCATTCTTTCGTCTATCTAAAATATAAATTTTATGTATTTGGGGGAATATACAGGCCATTATTACATGTAGACTGAAATGCTTGGGGTGTACTGTTCGTTATACGAAAATTGTTGCTTTTGGGCAGAAAATGCCCACACGTCCTATTTTGGTTTCCACTGAATTATTCCCTAATAACACATTCCCAGGCTGAGGTTTTAGATAAACATCTTCATACCATAGTAAGTTCACAAGCACACAATCTAGCTGGTGACTTTATCTCTGTCTGTGTTGATAGATAAAAAGATGAAAGGCCCAATTTGACCATAGATTTCCCCCCTATTGTTTAGAACCTTTTTACAATTTGTTCCTTGTTTTTGTTTTATGCAGTGTACCTTGTTATTTTTGCTGATTTAGTGCCTATTTGTTCCTCGTTTCACAGGTGGTGATGTAACACAGGGACCTCATTAAATACATCTGTTATCTAAGTTCATATTTTATTCTGCTTTTAAGAGCATTCCATCTTGGGGGATTTAGTCAAGAACGAAAATACCATCAATTTTATTTTATTACTTTTTTCTTCTTTTTTTTTTTTCCCCTTCTTAAAAATAATAATATAAAGCTTCTTCATCGTAAGATATTCCTGGAGATTTTATGCACAACATCTAAGTTTAAATTCAAAGCAAGAATTGCTACTATGTTAGTCGCCTGCAGTCTTCACTATTTTCTACTGTCACCAATTGTAATGTTGCGTAACCAGGTCCGTCTTGTAACAGTTTTATAGTCGAGCGGTCTCTTGTTTGCTTTGCTATTGTCCGTCACCTGCGGTCCAGTAGGTGCTATGAGTGCAATCAACCCTCAGAATGATAATAAATCTTGTTTTCTGTAAAATGATTCCAGGCTGGTTTGTGTGAAACGATAAAAGTATCGGTGCTGATAATATTGCAGCTCTTGGAATCATATGAAAGCAAACCTACTAGCTGTATTTTTCTCGTACAGAGTTTTTAGATTTATTGCAAAACTTCTAAAAGTTATTTAAGGCAAGGCATCATGAAAAGGACGTGTCCCCAGGGGTATATTTATAATTCTTGCATTTACACACCTAGGTAACTCCTAGGCCTGCGGGATGGTAGAGCTGTGTAAGGGCCCATTGAAGGGGCTTGTCAGCCTGGCATTAAGCACAGCAGGCTACCTGGCAGCCCATCTGGCCAACCCCAGTATACAGGAAGCCCTGCTGAAGCGAACACACTGTGCTACTTGAGAACTATTCCCTGGTGTTCCTGAATGTGGGGCACCAGGGACCTCAGTTGGGATGTTGGGACAGAAACCAAATAGATGGACTGTCCCACCAAAAGCGGGACAGTTGATAACTCGGGCTCACCAGGAAGCTATCTTAGCCTCATATGCAGAGACAAGCAAGAGTCTGCAAAACTATAAGTTACGTTTCGCAGTCTGAAAGAAACTTGTTTATGTGATTAAAAAGTGCATATGCTGGTAATATATGTACCAAGACAGAAACAAGTGACTGGCCTGGAGGCCTGGCAGTCAACCTCGTGTGCATTGACTCCAGGATGACACACTACTCTCGACCCATTATGGGCATCACCAATGATACAAGTTGCATCACTCTTGACACTCCCGTAGTTCCCGTCCTGCCTTCATCATCACATGCTGTCCAATATTAGAAGGCATGCATATACCATTGTCCTCACCCAGGGACCAATTCTTGCATGCGCGCTGTTTGCTGTGTCTTAGAAGAAAAGAGACTGAACCTGACCTGGGCCTACAATAAGTAAATAGTAAACTAGTGAACATGAAATAAAGTTTTGGACAGCTAAAGCAGGTTGCTTTCTAACTGCTGTGAAGGGCAGGGGGAAAAAAAGACTACATGTTAAGGAGAGGCTGGTCTATTTATGCTATTACAGGGGTTAAAACACCGGAGTTCTGAACCTGGACCCCAGTCGAAGAAACAAACCATTTTTTTTTTATTACGCAAAATAAGCTTTATTTAAAATAAAGTAACGATCCAATCATAGTGAAATTACTTTGTAATAGAGTGAGTACATCATGCAGTAAGAAATTAATCTAGATCTTTAGCACACACATAAAACTATTTTTATAGCGGGCATTGTTGTTTATTTTGGAGCCTGTAGAAAGAGGGCTTTTCTTTTTACGTAGTTTTTAACAGACATGTTCGTTCTGAATATGATATATTTATAGCGTACCTCCTAAAGAGCCAGGTGTTTCAGGGGATATTAATCTGGCCCTGACTGGAATAATAGAAGCTCTCTCCAGCCTCTTGACCTTCACAAATCCAAAAGCATAGCCGAGCCTGTTATTTTTTTGCATTATTAACTGACAGTAAGGAGGGTAAAGTTTGAACTCTGTGGCTTATTAAGCTATTCTTTAGACATTTGATTGCTAGTACAGAGCTGATGTATCATATATAACATATAATATAGAAGATGTGAAAGGATATATGACATGTTTACTTAGTACATTAAACTGTACTGGGTAGTAAAGAGCTGGTCTCTTGTGGAACATTTGTTCTAAGTCCAATAGAATGTATAAAAAAAAGGAAAAAAAATATTTCTATTTATTGTATATTTGTGTGTATATGTGTATATATATATATATATATATATATATATATATATATATATATATTAATATGTGTGTGTGTGTGTCATATATACACACACATATATCTTAATATGCTATATGTAAGTCAATATATTATACAACATGTTTACTGTAATTGTGTTTCTTTGTTGTGTTTGTAGTTTTTTTTTTATTTATTTTTTGCAAAGCATTCAATTTTTTATTTATTTTTAGACCTGTCTTTTAACTTTGTTACCGTTTAATAAAAATCAATAATTTCAATGAATACATTGATACTGATTTACCCATAAACCCCATAAGGTGACTTGCCCTTTTTGTTAAACTAAAATGAACAAATTGAGAAGGGTAGTAAGCTGTTAATCCGGACAACTGACCATTTTGTTGCCGTAATTGAAATATTGTGCCTTATTACTTGGTTTCATCAGACACAATCCAAAGGGCTATTTTTGGTTTTCTATGATAATGTGGAAGAGCTAGACATTGATAAATGACTCCTTTCTCAATTAAATCTCCATATGATAAGCCATATAAGCCAGTGACATGTGTAGTAAGGTTACAACTTTTGACCTTCGGTATTGCTCTTTTTTTAAACAATATTTTTTATATATACATATAGAAAGCCAGCACAAATGGTGTGTACGTGTGATATGTAAACAGAAACTCGTACTTTACAGATGGTGAGGTTATGAATGGGCAATAATGCACGGATCACCTCTGCTGTATTGGAGGTAGGAATGACTCCCTGTGGATCCCTGGAAAAAAAGTCAAACCATTCGAAAATGGTTTGACGACTTGCAATGGGGGAGGAGCCAGGACACTCCTGGCACCATAACTACTATAGAGAACTGTAGTGGTTATAGTGATTTTAAACTACACGAATTAATAAAAAAAAAAAAACATTTAAAAGCACGTTATAATGTTAGGAATACAAAACTGTAATTCTAATGCTATAGTGTTATATTTTATTTAGATTCAACCCCCACTCCCCAAAATCTAAATAAAGGGTGTTATTTCACTTTTTTCTATCGCCGAGATTAAGCCCCTGCAGCTGCTCGATCCACCTCCCTCAATGTCACTTCTAAGCTTCAACGAGTCCACTCTCATGCTGCTCAGAGGATGATTTGGGACAAAAACTACTATTGTAGGCTAGCTGTACGTACCGAGTTTGACTTGGTTCTCACAGCGAAAGTGCCTCTAGTCAGGAAAACAGCCACTAGAGGCAAATTTGACCCTGCAATGTAAGCATTGGCATATCTATTAAACAGTTATGCTTTACACTGCAAGTTAAAACCAAAGGACCATTGCATCCAAACCATTTCACTGAGATGAAGTGGTCTGGGTGCCATTATGGTCTTTTTAAGATAGCTCATGTAGATATGTTGAGTTGAGGTTGAGGTAACATATGTATGTATGTGCAACTAATAGGAATTAAAGGGGCAGTTTAAGCACATTGACCTACAGGGCTTATGATTCAACTAGTCTATAGACAACATTTCCTTGTTTTAGTCAAACTGCCTTTATGGGTAATGTGACAAAGTTTGGGGAATTTCCCAGGCACCCATGACCTAGCTCCTTGGGTATTTATTTCTGTAGAACTTACACTTTCGTATTAGCAATATTAATATAGTCATTTTCCGGAGAGCAGCGATAGACTGATCCTGCGTTTTTAAGCAGGTTATACATTCACTTTCACTTTCTTTCTGGCTGCTTACCTCACGCCAGTTAAAATCTCCAACTATCCTCATCACGAGTCAACGTGCAATGACAGTTCACATCAAGCCATGTCAAAGATGGACTGAGTTGCATTTGTAAGTGCATGATGACTACGCATGATAGATATTCAGAAATCGGGCTCTCAGTCGGGTTATGTTCTCATAGTAGGTCATTAATATCTAAATCTTTGGTTATATGCTTACACTAAAGTAAGACTTCAAGGTAAATTCCAGAGTAGCCAAACTGAAAACATTGAGATTTTTTCAAGCCTGGCCATTTTGACTTTACACTTGGAACTCCCTTTGAATTCATACTATAGTAAAAAAAAACCCTCTTAATTAATATATTATTGCTATTAATTATTTGTGACCTGTGTTCTTAGTCTACTTTTCTAATGGGGGGGAATTTAAACATTGACTTATCACCCTCCAAACTGCTGGTGTGGTTTTGACTCTATGCTTGGCCGTAATATTTCCCCATAGGCCAAGTAGTGTAGCTGTAGATTTGTGGTTTGTGGTGTACCAACACATTTTTTACCTCAAATATTTTATTAGTCTAGACATGCATTGTTTTTTCTAAACCTTTTTTGTTTTTCTCCAAATATTTATGCCATCTGGGTCCCCCTAATTTTGCCAAAACATTTTTTTTATTTTTTTTAAATGAATAATAAATAAAATAAAATATTTTCTAACCTGTTTGGGGCATAAAAAACAAATTACAATGCAATTCTTTCTGTGTGTTGCAGGCACGAAAATGTTATTGACCAAACAATGAACACACAATAAAATACTATTTATGTTTGCTTATTCACTTCTCAGAGAATCTATAAATCTTTACTATTTCTTTATTAGTTGCCGAACAATTGCGTATAGAGCTTGTGGTAAATTGACAAAAGATGCTTTGGCTTTAATTTAGATTTTTTCTTAGGGATTGGAAATACAGTTTGACAGAACTAGGGGGTGATATCGCAGTCTTTAAAGCTAAACTTTATTTGTATTATTTATTTTTTTTCCATAAATAAAACTTTTGATTTCCCATCAGTTAAATAGCTGAAATCCGACTGTTTCAAGAGAACCAAAAAAAAAAAAAACAACAACAACAAAAAAACCAAAGCAAACAAAACAGGGTTTTCAATTATTTAAAAACGCTTTCATTTCATATACGAGCTCTTTGGGAGAAATTATATGTCCACAGGGCTAGCCAAACTCCTGCAGCTAATTTAAAGCAACAAACGCTTTGAGTTATGATTTCCTATCGAGAAGCTTGCCATGTGAAGAAAGAAGGAAAAAAAAATGTTTGCTGAAAACAATTTTAATAAAATATATTTCACTCGTGCCCTGTATTACTTTTCAAAACATACGGCAAATGCAGACGATGCTTAAATGGGACAGTAAGTCACGCCTTCCAAATATCTCAGATTCTTTGATGTGACCCCAATTTTTCATCTCTTTTTCAATAGTCCAGTTTTATTTTTTTTTTATGCTTCTTCTGGCTTGAAAGAGAATGTTCCCAAAAAAGGGTAAATCATATTATTAAATGAGATAGTGGTTATGCAAGGTCCTTTTATGGTCCCTTTGGTGGAGATCACTCTCTCGAAGCTCTGTTGACTGTGAAGGCTTTTTTAATCCTGGTGCGCTTCTCACTTTGCACGACTAGTGATGTAATAAGAGTCACTGGTTCACCAATGCTATATTCCCACCTCCTCTTGTCTTCTATTTCTATCTCTCTAACTTCTTCTTCCCCACCAGACTTTCTGTGGCTGTCCAATCACTGGCTCTCCAGTGCAGGTCAATAAAAAGTCATTACAAGGCAAGTGATCTGGGAAATTGCCTGTTTCTTGAGTTTAACTCCACTGAGCTAACCAAACCAGGAAGTAACAGGGCCAGTTGTCTGATTGACAGCCAAAGGGGTGTAGCAAGGTTAATTCATTAAAGTGCCATTTTCTATTGAAATCTAAACTCTTTGTATATATAAAGAAGAGGACAAACTCTCCACACACTAAGCGTTTTAACATGCTAAAGTTCTTTTGGGGGCTGCAGTGCCCCTTTAAAAAAAGCAAAAACAACAACAACAACAAAACAAGCAAACAAAAGAAAAACTTTTCACAAATACATTCAGTGTTAGGATGTCCGGACAATTTTTTTTTTATTAATGTACTTTTTACTTTTATTGATAATAAAAGGTTTTGACTTAAAGGGGAACTGTCACTGTTTTGGAAATTACATTATTGAATACAACATTGAAAATCACGCATAAGTTATGTTTATTTTTTTTCCTGTGATGCCTGAATTTCTTTTAAGTATATGTTAAAGATTTACCAAATCACGTCATAATCCAGTTTAGTTCGAGCACAGCCAGGGCACGTATTGCAAATGAGGGGAAGAAATAGAAACATTCAGTGGGCTAATGCATCATCAGTAGAATCTGTTCAACCCTTGGGGGTCGCAGGTTCAAATCCCGGCAGGGTTGACTCAGCAGTAACATTTAATTGGGTAATAGTAACATCCCCTGGATGTTGGGCAACAGTAACATCCCCAGGATGTACTTGGAAACCAGAGCAATCTGAATGTACTTTTCCTGGTTAAATACTTTGTTATTATTATTTTTATTATTTGGTATGGAAGGCCAAGACAAAGAGTGTATTAGTGACCTAATAAGAGTGTATTAGTGTATTAGTGTAAGAGTGTATTAGTGACCTACGAGAGTGTCACAAGAGTCTTGTTCAGGAACGGTTACTGGCATTCACAACTGTGCCGTGCAGACACGATTGCATGCTCAGAGAGCTAAGGAAGTCCTTGCAATAGCTAAGGGTGTTCCAGCATGGCAGCAAGCATGCTCAAGGTCAAACTGCTGATTCACTTTATAGTTATATCCTCTGATGTCCCCAAGTAATAAACTAGGGCGGCAGAACAGTGGGGCTTAATTAGGACTGTTCCACCCACTTTGAGACATTAGGGAGTTATGGGAAAGGGTTACTGCAGAATTTGGACTCGATTTTAGTTGGCATATATCAGATCAATTTTGTTTAATCAAATACATTATTCTGCTGTTTATGGCATCAACCCAGTTCTCTGACTGCTGTTTGAGAATCATTGTCAAGAAATTATTGTAGTGCTATGCAGCTGGCCTGACGGTGCGTATGGATTAATGTTTTAATAGAGAAGCCCCTCCATTCTGAATACAGAAGACAATGAAACCCACATGGCAGCGACTTTTCCTTGATGTTGTGACTCATGTTACTGGAAAATATCTTATGGGAAAAAAAAATGGTTTTATAGAATTCCGCACTGTCTGAATGTCTACAGTAGGCATGTATGGTAAACAAGGTTACATTTTAATTCATACAATGCACGGTCTGATTATCCTGTGTTGACTATGATGGTATGTTTGTTAGCAGTGTGTGCAGATAAAAGTACTATGAAATGACTTTTAAAATCAATAAACTGCAGTTTGCACAATGGGTATTTAAAAAACTCCTCCTCCCCTGTAGGGCCTAGTACTGCTTCATCTTCCACTGTAGAGACTAGTACTGCCTCTCCCTTCCTTGTAGGGACTAGTATTGTCTCCTCCTCCCCTGTCGGGACTGGTACTGCCTCCCCTTTCCCCGTAGAAACTAGTACCCCTGTCGGGACTAGTACTGCCTCCTCCTCCCCTGTCGGGACTAGTATAGCCTCCCCTTCACCTGTAGGAACTAGTACAGCCTCCCCTTCCCCCATAGGAGCTAGCACTGTCTCCTCCTCCCCTGTAGGGACTAGTACTGTCTTCTCCTCCCCTCTCGGGACTAGTACTTCCTCCTCCTCCCCTGTAGGAACTAGTACGGCCTCATCCTCACCTGTAAAAAGGCCGGCGCTACCATTTGGCGAATAAGGCATTAACCTGGGGTGCCGATCTATTGGGAGTGCACACTGAAAAGCTTCCTGGTGTGCTCTTCCTGTGTGGAGCTGAAGTGCTGGGTAAGCAGCTTCTTAGCCACCACCCAGCATATTGCTGCCGATTATCTGCTCGGGGTGTGGCGTTTACTGTATCCCCAGGCAGGAGAAGCTGGGATGTGACCGGTTATCCTGGTTGTCCCCTTCCTGTGAACATTGAAAACTCACTGATAGCAGCAGGAAGCATGACTCCATTACATGGCTCTCTTGCTCCCCAATTCTTCTCCAGTCACAGCACTTGGTATGACCCACCAAGAGGATAAGGGGGGCTCCTCCTTTTTAGAGACTTTTTCTGCCTCTTTCTCCCCTGTAGGGACTAGTGCTACCTTTTTCTCTCCTGTAGGGATTAGTACTGCCGCATCCTTCCCTTCAAAGAGTGGTCCTCCCTCCTCAATCCCCCCCACACACACTGAGACTAGTGTTGCCTCCTCCCACCTGCACATATTAGTGCTGCTTCCTTCCCTTTTAGAGACTCGTGGACATCGTTCCCCCATAAAGACGAGTGTGCTTTCTTTTCTGCAGATATTATGGTTGTCGTCTTACCCTCTGCAGAGACTACTACAGTCTCCTTACTCCCAGCAGAGACTAGTGCAGAATGCTTTTTCTGCACACATCTTCCTCCGCATTAGCTAGTGCTCCCTTCTTTGCCCACGAAGAGTAGTGCTGCCTCTCTCCCCTGCAGAGAGACTATTGCTGCCTTCACTAACCCGCTGATACTAGCACTGTCTACTTCCTCTTAAGAGACTAGCGATACCTACTTCCCATCAGAGGCCATTGTTGAATCATTTACTTGCAGAAACTTGGGCTATCCGTTTTACTTTCTAATAGACAGAGTGATAATGTATATAATATACTTGGAACATACCTTTGTTGACAATATTTAATGTATGTAATGTGTTACAATAACCATGGAACGATGTACAAGGTGTTTCATATTTTGTATGGATAAAATAAAATCTCTTGATTGTGTTAACATGTTTCCCACCAATGACTAAATAAAGCCTAGAAAGTCAATAAGAAAACAAATTTCACATTGACCGTTTTTCTGTCACGGGACAATAAAATGGTCGATAAAATTGAGTGTGCACAAGTGCAGTGTGTTAGAATCTTGGCACAAACTCTTTGGTTTCAGAAAACTCTGGTTATATCACATGAACATTTCATTTAAAACCGTTTAAAATAGCACCACTCCATCGCGGTTGTTTAGAAGCGAATAATATATGGAATAAGTATTAACACATGATGAAAGGTCTTGAAAGATATTTTGACCAGTTTTTCTTTCACTTTATTTGTGGTTGCTAACTTTTTTTTAAATTCAAATAAAAGGTCATATTCCATAAAACATACAAAGTACCAGTCAAAGTAGGAGGAAGTGATATGGTGGGGCATCATCAGAAGTCCTAGACAATGTCTGTGAGGTTTTGGAATGGAGCAGAAGACAACTAACGGTCGGTCATTTGTAGATTTTAGGGGCTATGATGTATTGTAGTTACAAATTAATGATTTGGTGTGGATTTACATTTTTAGGTGCTTTGTAGGTGGGAACCAT
Organism: Pelobates fuscus; assembly: GCF_036172605.1. Lineage (NCBI taxonomy): Eukaryota > Metazoa > Chordata > Amphibia > Anura > Pelobatidae > Pelobates > Pelobates fuscus. The sequence continues at coordinate 29,735,997 of NC_086328.1, forward strand.
AATATTAAATTATCAAGGGTACAAGAAGCCATTGCAAGAACTGCTGTTTGTTGCTTCACAAGAGTTTTTAGTCTACAGTATAGTGCAAACCAATTAAATGTGTACTGAACCATTCTTGCTAGTTTAACAGCTGGTAATGGTTAGAATATTTTAAGTTCAGCAAGCTCGTGGAAGGATTTGGAAGGCTTGTTTGTACATAGGTCTGATGATGGAAATTTTACATATTAGTTGGCGCTAAGTTTGTTTAAAGATGGTCGTCTTCGACTTATCTTACTAACAGGATTATTCATTAAAGTTCCTTTTTTTTTTTTAGATTGTTTTGTGATTGGTAAGTTTTATACTAGAAATGGGTCGTCTCGATTCCCAAGTCGGACTTAACACCCGTCTCTGTCATTGTTTGGCGTCTAAGAGATAATTCCTTAATATAATGTTAACTCTACAACAAAGTGTAATAAAACTGAGATACTTTATTCAACAAAACTATGATCAATGGTAAATCATATAAAACATATGATAATTTTTTTTTTTATTAAACTCTGCTAAAAAAAAAAAAAAGAACCTGCATGTTTATCGTAGATCCATTTAACATTGCAAATTTGTTAAATCCCTAGTTGTGTTAAGAACATAAAACATTTAGGAACTTTCTTTGGCTACGGAGATGAAAAGGTAAAACCTATCACAGTAATGAACGGTCACACCTGCTTGTGGAAACATAAGTATTTTTACAGTGAAATTTAGTTTCTGAATCAGTATATATATATTTTTTTCCTTCTCACTGAACTGTGAGTTCGTAGCAGGGGACCCACGTGTTTTTTTTCTTCTCCTTCTGTCTTCAGCCAATTCTCCATCTGGCATTGTATAGATCCTTGTGTGTTTCGGACGGGAGGGCTGGTTACCAGACAGGCCTCGAAAGGTGCTGGCCCTCCGAGTGGGGACTCATCCATTTCCATCACTTTAGCCATAGCTATGGATAACAGCTGTTCTCCTGCGTATGTCAGCTGATGACCCACATGGCTCATGATACAGCCTCTGCTCTTCCTGCAGAACGCAGACAATAGCCCAGCTCATGTCTAATTTTTAAAACAGCTGACGTGATAATTTATTTTCCATCTTTTGCATGGTGTTCGTTACAAAGCGTGGTGTAAAAATATATGTGTATTAACAATAATACTACACATTTAATCATTTGAAAGAGCAAACTAGCTGCTTTGAGTTGGTCATTGTATTTGGTGTGTCTCACATTTTGTGGTTTGTGAAGTAAATCAATGTTTTTTGGCAGAGGTATCGGGCAGGAATCGTCTGATTTATAACTATAGCTCAAATGATCGGGGATTGCTGTTGAACCTAAATTATATGTTTGTATCTGCCAGGGTACTACTAACAATGAAGCCTTCTGTGCATGGTTTCACTTGATCCTTGCACCCTTTAAATCTTAACCTAAAATTAACTACCAGTCTTAACCTGGGTCATTGTTTGACATGTTAAGCCACATTACTGGGAGTTTCATTGCTGTGGAGCTCTGTTATACAATCAGACACGTCAACAATATGGAGCTCCTAGAAAAGAGGGACTGTGTGATCGAAAAGCACAAGAGGGATTTGGGAGTGAAATAGGGACTGTCTTTCCTAAATAAGAGCAGTTGGGAGGTATGCATCCATCAAGAATATCAATAAACGTTTTTTTAAATGTATATATCAACTGGAGTACTTTCTACAAACCCACCGGTTGATTTCTCAGTTCCTTTTCATTTAGTTTAAGTATATAAGATCATTTTAAGCTATTTCAGTATACACTAGTTGCAAAATAAACTTTGCTTACCTGAAGTCTTAGATCAGTGCTAAATGCACATTATGATTTTGGAAGCCATATCAGATTAGGGCAACCAATAGATTTGTTGGGGTAATCTAAAATGTTTAATATATGGTATGTAGTATTAATTTAGGTAATAGCCTTAAGTGATACCATAAACCTGCACATAAGAGATGCACTAAAGCATTTTAATACACACCATTATAACTAGGAATCTATGGGGTAAAATATCACGTCCTAAAAAGTAAATGCCATGGAAGCCAATGGAATGTTGTTACTGTTTTCCACTTTTATAGAAATTTGGCCCAGATTTGCTCTTACCTATAAATAAATGAATATAATCAGTTGTTTAGACACATCACACATTACAATGAGGAATGTGGGTCTTAAAAGATTATCAAGATGTGGCTGATAGTTTGTTCTTCCCATAATAGTTAATAGTTAATCCAATAAAATAAATGGCTTTGCAGTTAATGTCTGCTTAAAGCTTTGTATAGAAGAGCCATTCTTCTCCGGGCCTCTCTCCAACATACAGAGACCTCCATGGTTGATATTTATGTACACCTACTTCGGGCTACCGAGGAGATTACCCGTGTCTGCCTGTGCCCCCATGATAATCTTTCAAATAATATAACAAGCAATCCAAGGTATTAGAACATATGAAAATCATTAATTTAGCTGTTGGCAGAGACCGTGTTTAGCAAATATTCACCACCGTGAGCCAGCCAAGTTCTTTCACTGTTGTGTTATATGAATCACGGTAAGTGAGCTCCTGAAGTGTTAACTTCTTGTTCCCTAAACAATTTGGTTTGTAAATGGAATCGTTTTCTGATATAGATTTCTGTTTGCAGGCACACGCATTTAACTTAATTGATTGAGTAGGACGATTCCGTTTGGTCGGGGAGAGGGGGGGGCGGTGGAGCTAGAAGCACCTTGGGAGAGAGAGAGAGACTTCTTGTGTGTGTGGTCTAAATGGTGAAATGTTTGAGCGCTCTATTATTTTCAGCCCGTAAAACTGTGATGATATGTATCACTGAGACCTTAACCCTGCATTGAAAATTGGAGCCCAGCGAAAGTCAGAATGCATTTACAAGGAAAATCACAGCATGACCCCCCATCGCACTGCAATATATCACAATTATAACGCACTGTCCGTGAGATGAAGGTTTCTTTGCCTACCTTAGTAGTGTATCAACATATTATTAGCATCTCTTCTAATATTAAAATGGATTGTTTTTTTTAGTTAGTGTCTGTGTATGATTTGTATGTGTCTTACACAAGTTTATGTATATAGTATGTGCGTAATCATTTCCATACTTTATGTATACTGTTGTCATTTGTGCAATTATACTCTATTATAAACAGGTAATAATGCACAGATCAACTATTTGCAGTCTGGAGGCCATAATCCCTGTCCAATATCCCAGTGTGCCTGAGGTTAGTGGCAGTTACACTCCCGAACAGCCGTTTTAATGATGACAAGTGAAATTGCTGAACAACAAGACTGTAACTCCCGCTAATAGTCATCACTGGGACACACATGTCTCAGTGCTGCCCTTACAGTATAGTCCTCCCCTTAACCCCTACACTACAATAACACACTACTCTACACTATAGAAACATAGAATGTGACGGCAGATAAGAACCATTCGGCCCATCTAGTCTCCCCAATATTTCAAAATACTTTTACTTAGTCCTTGGCCTTATCTTAAGTCTAGGATAGGCTTATGCCTATCCCACACATGCTTAAACGCTCTCACTGTGTTAACCTCTACCACTTCAGCTGGAAGGCTATTCCATGCATCCACTACCCTCTCATATAACCCTGTATATAACGCTAACACACTACACTGTTACTAAACATTAACCCCTAATGTACCCTAAGACTAACCATCACACTACTCAACCTCAACACTTACACAAACTCTAACTTAGAAATAGCATGTTGTGAAACATACATTTTGGGAAAATAATGATATTTCAGGTTTGTTTGTTGTTGTTTTTTTAAATTCTTTATTTTTCGTTCTGACAGTCAAGCATTGTTACAATAATGCAAACACAGGTATGGAAATAACCGTACAATTTTTTTGTCATGTATTACAGAATGCAGAGTAGGATGGTTAGTACAGGCATCATTCACATACTGTGCACTTTGTGTGTATTGCCGTCAGTTTTTTTTTTTTTTTTTACATTGACAAGCAAAGTGTAACTATGTACAGTGGTAGTATTGTTGAGGAGTGGGCTTTGTAGGTGGAGTGTCATGAACTCTCAAGTTGGCTAGATAAATAATAATAATAGATAAAAACATACAAGAAAAGGATAGATATGTAGAGACAAGTAAAATTAGTGAAGTTTTGAGATGAAGTGATCTCCTGGGGGCCTAGAACCAGGCGCTGCCCGTCTCAGTGGACTGCGCCCCGTGTTCTGGCTTGCTTTAACCATCTACCCATTCTGCAGTGGTGCCGCTTCCACCCGTCCGGGTTCTGGTATGACAGTGGCCGTTGGGTGATTCCCAGTTATCGCCACTGAAATGTACCGCTTGGATGCCGCCCCTCGCCCCGGGCCTTGGTTCTATGTATCGTATTGCTCCCATAGATCCCACACCTTGTGGAACGTGGTCAATGTGTTCCGCAATTGGGCTGTGAGTTTATCCATCAGATAATTGTCACATAGTTTTGTCCTGACCAGAGATATCTGTGGGAGGTCCGGGCATGACCAGTGTTGTGCTACGGCCCTGCGGGCCGCTAGGTAAATCATGTTGAGGAGTTTCTGTTCGTGTCTTGGGAGGCCCTCCGTGGGTCTAGACAAATGGCATGCCCATGGGTCTAGTGTCATCCGCTTTTGTAAGATTTGGGAGCTGAAGTCTACTATGCTGCGCCAGTATGTCGCAACCCTCGGACACTCCCACCACATGTGTATGTATGTGCCCTTCCCCCCGCATAAGTGCCAGCAATCATCTGTAGGGCTCAATCTCATGTGTTTTTGTTTCACTGGAGTCATGTACCATCGAAATAGCGTTTTATAAGATTGTTCTTGGAGTGTTACGCAGATAGTGGTTTTGGTGCATGCTTCCCAAATATCCTGCCACTCCGTTCCCTCCAGAACCTCCCCCAGGTCCGCTTCCCACTGGTCAGCGTATCGTAGTGCGCCCTTTGTGTCTGGGGTCATGTTGAGGTGGTTGTACAGTAATGTATAGCATAGTCTTTCGAAAAAGGTTAGTGGTGTCTGGACTGCCTTCTTTACGTCAGGTCTCTGCGCAAAGTCTCGGATTTGCAAGTACCTGAAATAGTCTCTAGTTTGTAGTGTGGCTTTGGTGTTCAGGTGTGTGTATGTGACTATTTCCTGGTTTATGAAAAGGTGGACGTATCTTTGTAGCCCTGTGGCTTCTATCCCTTTGTAGTCCCGGGCCCTCATTCCCAGTGGGAACGCCCTATTTCGAAAGACCGGTGTCATGGGGGACAAGGGGGAGCTTAGGGAGTATTTTGTTTTAGTTTGGTACCATATCTGTATGGAGTTTAGTATGGCCGGATTCGTGGTTCGCAGCATGGCTCTTTGTGTTTTCGGTGCCCATATGAAAAATTGTGGGAGGTCCTGTCCTGTCATTAGTGACTCCATGTCGACCCAGCGTCTTGTTTCGGGGGGGGGGGGTGTGCCATTGTATGACCTGAGCTAGCTGTGCCGCTAAGTAATAGTTATATGCATTAGGTAGTCCCAGTCCCCCCTGGGTTTTGGTCTGTACATGAGGGTGCGTGCCATTCTCGGACGTTTGTTGTGCCAAATGAAGGAGTCTATTGCCCGCTGTATGCCCGTCAGGTCCCCCTGGGAAATTTGTACCGGGAGTGCCTGAAAGAGGAACAGGAGCCTCGGCATCACTTTCATTTGTATAGTGTTTATGCGTCCCAGCCAGGATATGGGACTATTTGTCCACTGCTCCATTTCCGTAATCAGGGTCTGGAGCAGTGGTTTGTAATTGCGGGCATAGAGAGATGATGCGTTTGCTGTTAGATGGACCCCTAGGTACATAAATTCCTCTGTGTTTATTTTTAAGCAATATTGGCTGCGTATGTGCGCTATGTCTTGGGGCTGTAGATGGAAGGGCATTGCTACTGATTTGGAGTAGTTTATTTTATAGCATGTTCCAAAATCTTTCTAGTAGTAGTGTTAGGTGGTGCAGGGAGTCCAGTGGGTCCCGGAGTGTCAGCATGACATCATCGGCATACGCCGAGACTGTGAATGGTGTGCCACTGATCTCTCTTCCCTGTATGTATGGGTATTGCCTGATAGCTTGTAAGAGTGGCTCTAGGGTTAGGGCAAAGAGCAAAGGGGACAATGGACAGCCCTGTCTGGTGCCATTGCCTAGGGTGAATGGCTTTTTGTGCGCCCCTGTTATAAGTATTTGTGCCCTCAGGTCTGTGTAGAGTGCTTGTATTGCTGTCACAAATGGTTTCGGAAACCCCTGGAACCGGAGTAGCTCAAAAAGGTAAGGCCACAGCACCCTGTCAAACGCCTTCTCCGCATCTAAAGAGAGTGCTAGAGAAGGCGCTTTGGACTCCGTCATGTACCACAGGGTGTCCACCCCCCATCTGGTATTCTCGTATAGTTGGCGACCGGGCATAAAGCCCACCTGGTCCGGTTGGATCAGGTGCAGGAGTAGGGAGGTGAGTCTGGATGCTAGTATTTTAGCAAAGCTCTTGAGGTCAGTATTGATGAGTGATATTGGCCTGTAGCTAGACGCTAGTGTGTCATCTTTATCTGGTTTTGGCAGTAGTACCACATTTGCTGTTGCCATGTCCCCGTCTGGCACCCGCCTTGCATAAAGTGATTACTAAGGGCTGTAAGGGGAGGGGCCAGTATCTCTTTGAATTGTTTGTAATAATTGACATCGTATCCGTCTGGGCCTGGGGGCTATTTCAGGTTTTTGGGGACATTTAAAAACCATTCAACCTTTGTCTCCAGAATCCCTCGATGGCATTATTTCCTAAAAACACACGTTGCACAGTTATGTTTTTTCTATCTCTGTCTGTCTGTCTACCTATCAATATTTGTATGTATGTCTAATATAACTTCTTCTTTTCTCTCTTTCTCTAATAAAAATATATTCCCAGAATCTGATTTATCTCATAGGGCATCTAAATATTGGAAACGTGGCTAAATGCTGATTTTCGTTAGCACTTCATTTACTGCACTCTCAGAGAAAAGAGAGGGGGGAATAAAAAAAAAAATCTTTAGATTTTGTTTAATCGTCCGTGTTTTTTCACAGAGCTGCTGCCTTTTTTGTATTGATATTAGAATTGGTTGTCTCTTTAGTTTTACATTTAAACCTCTTTTCCTCCCCACACCTCACACCCTCTGGATCATCTCGGTAGCAAATAAATATATTACAATAAACGGCAAGATGTATGGTACAGTATAACAATGATAAATGACGGTGTATGTAATTTTTCTACTATTAACATAAAGTAATATAAACTGAAGGACACTAGTCTATTGAGAGAGTTAGAAACTAATGTTCCATATCAGATATGGACAATGTCAGTACTGAATACAGATTAGATGATGTCCTTTCCTCCCTGGGGGAATTAAACTTGGAGACGCCAGTGTTGCCAGTGGTTAGAATGCATTTTGTTGGTAACTGTGGCGATTTATTTATATATTTTTTTCTTTCATTCTATCTTTTTATTTTCGGTCTATTAATTTCAAAGCCGTAAATGACAGCGTGAATAACGTATATTTCCAGAGGGATGGATTTCAATTCTTCATTCTCGTGTCCGCAATACCTATTCATTCCATTTTATCACAGTTACTGATAAAAAAAATTTAAAATAAAAAACATGCACAGATCGCCAGCATTTCGTAATTGAGCAGAGCATGTTCTCGTTATTGCAGATTAGACGATCAGTTAAGAAGGGGAAATATGGCATTGTAACTCTCCCTGGCTTTCAGGCATGAGAGCCCCTTTTATACAGATTCGCTCCTTTCTGAGTACTTGCCGTACAATGCGGAGCCTTTGAGAACATTTTGCCTTGTAAGATCTTCTCTCTGAAAGGCTGCTCTGTGGTCCTGTCTCAGCAAAGCAGCTGCTACAAGGAAAGACTAGCTTTATTTTGATTTAAAGCGACAGTGACAATTGCACTTACAGCTATTGTATCACAGAGCTGTTAAATATAGATTATGTGTTTATTTTTTTTAATTAATCTTGGAAACAATGATACTAGAGTTCCGTTAGATTACGATTTTAGCATGACTTTGTTATTGCGTAATTTCAGTATTGTTCCGTTAGATTACGATTTTAGCATGACTTTGTTATTGCGTAATTTCAGTATTTAAACGAACACCCTTAGGAATACAAACCTGGGTTTCTAACGCTATAGTGCCTCTGTCCCTAGTGGTGTTAAAGGGACACTATAGGCATCAAAATTACTTTAGCTTAATCAAACCATTTTGGTGTATAAATCATGGCCCCGCAGTCTCGCTACTCAATTCTCTGCCATTTAGGAGTTAAATCACTTTTGTTTCTGTTTATGCTGCCCTAGCCACACCTGCCTTGGCTGTGACTGACAAAGCCTGCATGACAAAAAAAGTTTTAATTTTCAACCAGATGTTAACTTGCTTTAGAAGTTTTTATCTCCTGCTCTGTGATTTCAACATTGATCACACAACAGCAGGGCCATGCAGGGTCCAGACGCCTATTAAAAGAGCAGGAGAGTAAACATAATGAGTAATAAAGGTCTCAATTAACAGGATGTGTTTAGGAAGGCTGTGCAAGTCACATGCAGGGAGGTGTGGCTAGGACTGAATAAACAAAGTGATTTAACTCTTAAATGGCATAGAATTTAGCAATGAGACTGCAAAGTCATGATCTATACACAGAACTTAAGTTGTTATGGTCCCTATAGTGTTTTTAATGCTCCCCTTCTGTTTTTCATTAAAAATAATAAAATAATGGATTGACTTACCTTTTTTACTCACCTCTCCACCTCCCCCAGCATTATCGAGGATGCATGTTACAGTCCAATGCTCCCTTAAAGAGAATCATTTGTGACCGAATAGGCATGTTGCATTTATATTCAAGCTTCATCATAGGAAAGCATTGTATTCAAAGATTTCCTGTGGGCTTCCACATCATCTGACCATGTTTTACTCAGTCAGTACAGCGGTAGTGCCTCTGGTGGCTGCTAGTAGAGATGTATTTAACCCTTCAATTTAACCCCTTAAGGACCAAACTTCTGGAATAAAAGGGAATCATGACATGTCACACATGTCATGTGTCATTAAGGGGTTAAACATTGCAGTTGCTAAAAAAAAAAAATAGAATTAAGGGTTAAAAGGACAGGGCCTCCACTTTATTATGATGAATGGCGTGACTATGGTGTCTCTTTAAGAAACCTAACAATGGTAGGTATTTATCAGGCTTTTATATCATACAACAGAAAAAAACAAAAACTTTAGAAACATCGACTTAGCCGATCAAACAATGGGCAGCCCTGATAGACATCAACTAATTGAACTGCCTTGAGAACATCAATTGTATTGTTGTATCAATTATTTCAATCAACAAGACATTATGTAGATATAAACGGGACCTGGTTGCAAACCATCACTTTATCAATCATATAGATTATTTAAATACATTGTTCAGAATCTGCCCTAGAGAGAGTAATGGATAAAACAGATCATCTTGGTGTTACCGATGTAGAATTTTATGCACATTTGTTACAATTTAACCTTGGGCCTCTCTACCAAGGTGTATTGGTTAAACATTTGCATCTTCATGAAGCTGTTCTAGAGATAGAAATACATAGCTGTGTAATTCTGAAATGAAATGCATATTTGGTAATGCAATGTTCGTTTCATATACAATTATTATACAGCTTCTTTGTGTCATGGACAATGTCCAGATAACCCAGTATTGTTAAAAGACTACTTAACCCCAATAACAACTTTATGTCAATGAAGTCATTGTGGGGGTTGGACTCCCATGGGCGCCATCTTCTTTCCTTATGGGTTTAAACTATTTTTTAAAAATGTTTAACCCTGAAGTTGTCTCCCTATGGCTCCTACAGCTGCCTAACCTCTATCCTTCCTCCTGATCACTGATGAGGAGGGTTTGCCTTGGGTTCTGGTGTCAGACTTAGAGCATCAGCTGACATTCTCACCCTCAGCATATTGTGAGTACGTATTATTACTTCTAGTGAGTGGACAGACTTTAACCTGAATATATTTGGGTGACCTTTTCATTAGTTTGTTCATTCGTTTTCAGGTGAGAATCGGCCATAATTTCTGTTTTGGAATTCATTTCGGACTAATGAAATTAAGATCTGTGTTGTAGGCTACAGTTGCATCTTGCAGCTGTTTAGTATATAACTCCCTAAATTGGTACCCTTGTGGAATTGCCATATTTAAGGACTCCAACTTAGGTGGCTGTTTAGTAAATAGCTCCTTTTTGGTATCCTTATGGCAATCCTACAAGAGTTAGGAAGCTATCTACTAAATAGCTGAAAGACCAAAATTACAAAAAGTCCTTAATTCCCTAGTCACCTGGCTTGGGGACCCCTTGTCACAGGGGGCAGATTAATTGTATTATCAGTCCCCACCCACCACCAATGAGCATGGAATGAAGGGGGAACAACCTGCCGCCAACGGGTCCCCCATTTAGTTTAATAGCCCCCACTTGCAGGGCATTGGTAGGGTCTTGAGGGGATACTATGTTCCCCCCAGTTAATTTAGGTGCCCCAGCATGGGTGTTTTGTGCTAGTTCCTCCTTTATTGCATTAGCGACTGGGCAATAGTTGCCCAGTTGCTAGTCTTTTCTTATGACAGCGAGCAGCCACTGGTTGCCTGCTGTTTTGTAGACATTCCCCTAGTCACAGCACTGGGTAGGGGCCAAATCGACTCCCATAGGGTGAGGAGGGGCATGGGGGGATTTAACAAGAGGTGGAGAGCACAGCTCCTAATATTAAATATTACAAGTAGGGATCACCGAGGCGGTAGCTCCAATCTTGTAATAAACTAAAATGAATGAACAAAGGACAAATTGCAACAACATTTGGTCCAACAAGCAATTTCGTCTTTTGTTTTTAAATTTGTTGTGATTTCTATTCTTTCATTCATCTTTTGGACCAATAGCCAGAATTCAGATGAAAACATGTTCGTCCCAATGTCCAAGTCTAATGCTTGTAGCTCATCTTCTCTGAAATCCCTGTCTATCTGCAGACAGTTTGTGTACTGTTACTATAGAATGTTACCTGCCGTAATCAGTATAGTTTAGCTTCTGCTGTGCTCTGTGGCACTAGATGCACACAAGATGTCAGCATTGGTCAATAGCAGGTCAGTGCACCTAAGTGTTAAGCTTGCAGCAGGGGCACTACATTGTAAAAGAGGAACTGCAAGGCTCTGTAAGAGAAAGAGACCAAGACTTTGCAGGGGGCAAAAAGGCAACGTGACAACGCTCTGCAGGTGTAAAAAGCAATGACAAGGCACTGCAAAGGAAGAAAAGAATGTAGAGCTCTGCAGGTAGGGTTGCCACCGTTCTTGAAAAAATAATACCGGCCATACTAATTTGCATAATTAATTATGCATGCCTGGCATCACAAGATGTAAATTACAAGGAGTGACATAACAGAAAACTCTTTAAAATAACCAAAAAAACGACTGTTTGATTCTGATGTATAGAGGGATTGCTTCCACTGTCTCTCTGTCTCACAGCACAGTGTTTTTAAGTCTCCAAGTGTCTGTGTCCTCATGCCTCCCTTACTGTCTCAGTGTCTAAGTGTGTCTCCCAATGTCCCCTCATGTCTAAGTGCGCCCTAGTGTCTCAGGGACACTGAGACACTGGGAGGCATAGGGACACAGACATTAGGGGATACTGAGATACATGGGGACACTCAGACACTAGAGGACACTGGGAGACATGGGGACACTGAGACACTAGGGAACACATGGATACATAGGGACACATGGAGACACTGAGACACTAGGGGACACTGTGAGACAAGGGGGCACTGAGACACTAGGGAACACATGGATACATAGGGACACTGGGAGACATGGTTACACTATGTATCCCAGTGTTCCCTAATGTCACAGTGTCCCCATGTCTCCCAGTGTCCTCCTGTATCTCAGTATCCCCTAGTGTCTGTTTCCTTATGTCTCCCAGTGTCCCCATGTGTCTCAGTGACCCCATGTCTTCCAGTGTCCCCACGTCTCCCACTTTCCATATTTTTCAGTGTTTGTGTCCCCATGTTTCCAAGTGTCTGTGTTCCCTAGTTTCCCCATGTCCCATAGTGTCTGTGTCCCCATATATCTGTGTCTCCCATCACCCCCCAGTTTCCCAATGTCTCCCCTAGTGTATCAGTATCCCTATGTGTCTGTGTCCCCATGTCTCCCCTAGTGTTTCAGTGTCCCCATGTTTATGTATCTCTCAGGATGTGTGCCCCAGTGTCCCCATGTCTCTGTGTTTCCCAGTGGCCCCATGTCTCCCCTTGTGTTTCAGTGTCCCCATGGGTCTGTGTCTCCTCTAGTTTCCCTTTGTCTCTGTGTCTCCCAGGATACCCACGTCTGTGTGTCCCTATGCTTCTGTGCTCCTTAGTGTCCCCATGTCTATGTGTCTCTGATACCCCTGTGTTACCTGTTACAGACTAGCCTTCCATCCCTCACTTACCTGAGCTGCAGGCTGGACGCTCTAGGCTTAACTGCTCCCCTGCGGATAAGTGAGCAGAGAGAGGCAGGGGGGAGATGCTGTAACCTTCCTATCCCTGTCTCTCTCCAATCACACAACACCACCTACTGGCCGAGACCAGTATTGCAGTCTAATCTCAGTTTATGCTGAGAAAAATACCGGCATTTGTATCGCCGGTATTACTGCTATACCGGCACTGACCAGGCAGCCTCAAATACCAGCTATGCCGGTAACATACCAGCCAGGTGGCAACCCTATCTACAGGCGAAAGAATCCTTGCAACGGTCTGCAGGTGACAGAGATAATTCAAGGTTCAAGGATTGTCACATGTTCATTAATGCAACTAGGAGGTAGGCCACTTGTAGTTCTTCCTTCCACAGTTTAAGCAACACAGATTGAAGATGCCAGATACATGGATCCAAACTATACTCAGTAGACACGTGCATTCCTTTTTGAACAAATGGCAACGTAAATAAACATTCAGTTTTTTGTTAATTTTGTCTGAAAACAAAATAACAGATCACCATATGGCGATTGTAAAGACAACCCAATAAATAATTAGGTAACTAAATTAATTTTGCATCATATGCAGACAAAATGTCTGCAGTTATTAATTTAACTAATGATGAACATAAAAAAAATATATGCTTTGTTTCCATTTATTTTTTTCAGATTTTTATAATGCAAATATTCATATAATTCTTATTTTAGCTGATTGTGTGCATGCAATTGCATAGCCTTTCATTAAAAGTAATAGTTCTTTCATTTTGCACTTGTCCTGTTTTATGAATAGGATTCATTCATTTACACAGGAAGATTAATGGTTAAACGAATGCTGTTATGCGAACATTTTGAGTAGAACCAAAAAGAATTTGAAACAAATGTGTGAATCTCCATAATTGGAACAAACTGAAATGAAACTTGAGTGCATATCTCTAATATTCAGTAGGATTACACCGTCTGTTTAGGACCGGTTTTCCATTCACCTTGGTTAATCTGTTTTGCCCTTTCAAGATAACCAAATTAAAAACACAGTTTCATTTTTTTCCCTGAAATCACATTTTTTTTTTTTTTTTTAATTCTTTATTTGTCTGTGCACTAAATGGTACAGGCTGTCGTGTTGCCACGACGACAAATGCAAAAGATATAAACAACATGAAGAATGGCATATACATGGCATATTACATAGGCACAGTTTTTTATTATTAGAACATTCAAATAATATTGCTGCATAGGAAGGGTTCCTCTTTAGGCTTATGGTCAGGCCTGTGTTTTTTGAGACTAACAACCTGAGCTGGTGCGGGGCTAGTTACAGTGTGGGTCATAACTATGTGCCCGTTTGCCTAGTATGTTCTTCTCTTCGGAAGGGCTATGAGTTAAAGACAGTCTCAAATATGAGCTATAGGATGTAAGGAGTAGCTGTTTCGAAGGTCGGATGTGGTGAGCCGAGTAGTGACTCCCGCTCGCTAATGGGGGTAACGCTCTCTATGATTTCAACAGCGTGCGTGTTATTCCCGTTTATTGGTCCCTATTGTCTTCTAGCTTTCACTCTGAAATCACATTTTTAAAGCAGCAATGTAAACACCATCACAACTACAGCCTAATGCCTGTTGACAGCCATCTACAGCCTGGTGATGGGTCACTTACTTGGGAACCTCCAGGTGACCACGCTGCCTCTGATGATTCATTGATGATTCATTGACATTAGAGTTAACGGGGAGGGCTGTAATGGATATGGGGCTTACACTAACCCTTGTTAGAAATACATTTATAAAGGAGCAAGGAAAGCATAGTACGGATGTAATAATCAAAGGGGGGACATATAAAGCTAGAATTATGGCCATACCAAATATAAAAAGTTTAAATTATGCAGGCTCACTGTTGCAAAACAAGGCAAAAAATGAAGGCAGCGCTTTATTTGACTGACAATATACATAGTCCAAATGTTTTGGGTTACCCCTTTGTTATTGCATAATATATTATTTAGATTGTCCTTCAAGTAAACATTGTTAGCTCTGATTGTGCACTTTGCATCTGATAGCACTGCCCTCGACTTTTGCCTTTGGGGAAAAAAAGGGTGGGCGGCAAGAATGATGACTAATGCTATTACACATTGAATACCCATTTTGTAGTCTTTAAACAGTTGAGCCAAGTCGTTCTATAAATGTTATCATGACCCCAGATTACATCATAACTTTATACAAAACTCCTCAACTTTGGTAAATTAGAAATATCCCACCTTTTCACATTACTATGAATTGTCTTGTGCATACCCCAGATCTACGTCTGTTAAATATTCCATGCTCTGTGACCTATATAAATGTCGTCTCCAGATATAAGACATAGTATGCTGAATACATACTCTGCATGTTAGTCCTTAAAGCACATCCAGGATTCTTAGGAAGCCAGGGATACAGTCTCATAGGATCTGCGCCCATCATTATTCACAGGGTGGTCTTTGATATGATGTGTATGTCACAGTTCATAAATTTTATCTTTCCATTAGGAACAGAAGAGCATCTCCTCGATGCAATTATAAAAATGTATTGGAACGAGAAACGACAAATAAAAAAGCTGCTGGATTAGGTTTTAATGACCTCCTCCTACACATTTGTCATTCTGGAAGGAGGGAGAGTAACTATTATCTGAAACCAAATGTTTGAGAAAACTACCAAAAAAAATGAATTTTGTATATTAGGTTACAGGGCTTGCACTTTTTCATTGTTGGTTTTTGTAACCTCTGTTTATCTCTGTGCTTCTACTGACAAACCTGTATCCGTGATGCTTTAGTGTCCCTGTCTCTACTAAAATACAGGTTCCCCCTTATGATAAAAATATTGAAAATTAAAGGTTTTGCTCATCTTTTTAAATCATTGCTTTTTTATTGGGGCTTCGGAGGTACAGGATCGAATTTTACTCCGCCAGTGCCGCAGAAGCACCTAGTGGCTGTCCGCATGATTTCTAAAAAAAACTCAAGGACCATTACATCCAGGCCCACTTCATTGAGACGAAGTGGCCCGGGTAGACTGTAGTGGTCTTTTAATAGTTGCTACTCTTTCCCTATGCAATGGCCGAGTGATGGTAGTGTGGGAACGGGATAAATGAGAGTTGAATAGGTAGAAGACTTGAGATAGGTACAGTTATGGAGGGATTATATGTGGTGGTTTCCTGCTTGATTAGCGATTAGTGTTTTTAGGGCTGCTCTGAAAGTCACATGATCTAATGTGTTCATTCTAATGTCAATTGCCTATTGATTTATACAGATGGATTGTGAAGTGTGATAACATATTAATTTGCACTGGGTGTGGCATAGAGAAGGTATGGAGCCATTCAACCGGACTAGGGAACCTAGAAACAATTCCATACCAGCACTTTCCCTGCTTAACATCAATATTGGGAGCAATTTTTGGAGAATCCTACGCATACTTCCATGGCATTTTTCTTATTCTTGCCAGTGATGGCTCATTCAAAGCTAGAAGTTCTCTCCTCTGGCAGGACTTTTTCCTCTCTTTCTCAATTGGTCAACCATGCAATATGTGCTTCAATGGTGTGAACAAAGTTATAACCATTCTTACAGTTCCAATTTTCCAATTTTTTTTTTTAGTAAAAGATCTTCCAGCAGCCTTTGGGAAAGATAAATACTTGACATGATTGCACCTAACCCCTTTTAAAAATGTGTATTTATGGCGACACTGATTCCTTTAAGAGAAATGTTTAGTTTCTGTGTAATTCTTGATATTCTCCCTCTTCTTTAAACTGATGTATTGATTCTAACTGTTGTGTTAGTTAAAGGAACACTCTAACATTATTAACAATTGTGTCTTTTTAATGATTCCCTGTTCCCCTAAGGTGAGTCTTAAAAGAAGATAAACATACCTTTTAATCCAGTGCCTTCTATGTGTCTCCATGACAGCTGTTCCTCCTCTTCTGGAAACTGATCATCCTTATGATAATTATCAAGGGTCAATCCGATGCTGATCATAGACATGCACATGGAACCTGTGGCCATGCTTACCATTGTCAGACTGCAGGGACAGGCTCTGTGCACCAGAACCTGTACGTTGAGATGCAGTGGTTTTAGTACTTAAAGGGTTATTACAACCACTATGACCCCTTCAGTGAATTGAAGCAGGCATGGTGGTAGGAGTTTGTATGTTGAATGATTCAGCTTGAGGTTAGTTGAACCCCTGGTTACTTGCACTCCTGGACTTAAGCAGCCCAATATTCTGTTTAAGGCTGTCTAATGTCAGTTCTGTGCATACTTCATGTCTGTCATCAGCAACAGATGTGATTAACTTGTAACCAGAAAGCTTCTTTCCCACTCTCTCCTTTTTATTTATTAAGTCCTCTCCGCTTTCACGCTTCCCTCATTTCTTGTGTATGTTCTGAGACAGCGAAATGGTCCAGGTGGACATGTGACAGGGGACATGCTTACTTGGAAAAGGGGGTCTCCTGCCTAACTAAGGTGTATACATATTTTTATTTCTTGTATGTCATTGGGTCACCTCATGTTTGAATTCAAAAGCACAGCTTTGGTGGAATCTTGTTTAGTCTTGTACTTGAGAAGACACAGTAGTGCCAATTAACTTACACTATCATCTGTTATTGTGTAGCATTAGTAGTATTCAGCACAAGTCAGTACCGCATGAAAACAACCCTAGCTCTGAGAAAGGTGCACAGGGTAACTCATTAAACTTCAAAATTAAGCAAAGAAAATTCAAACAGATTAACGGAGGCAAAAATATATAATTAGGAGAAAAAAATAAAATAAAAAATAAACCTTCAACTGAGCTATAGTCAGAGAGTTCCCTGATTTTGCCATTTGGTTTTAATTCAAAATAATTTGGAATGTGGTAAAAAAATAAATTAGAAAGACCCGAAATGGTTACATATACAAAAAAGTGATGACAAAATGCACAAGCAAAGACTCCCTCTTAGCATAGTTCATTCTGGGTTTTCCCAGAATTTTTTTTTTTTTTTTATAGTGATATGTTGTGTAATTTTTTGTAGACTTTCATTTATCTATATTTTTTGTTCTTGTGTCACTTCATTTGAAGCCAATTATTTTTAAGGAAAATAATGTCCTGTACTTTTCCTAGTAACACTAAAACATCTACCTTGTCCTCCATGTTTGTTTTATGTTTGTCATGCAATTCTTAATTTTGAAATACAGTCCAAATGTTTCCGTTAGTGTCCTTTAAACTTATTATTTGTGTCAGACTCTTTTGATGCGAGCACTCTCGACACACAAGGCTACTGCTTTTATTTTTTTTTATTATTTTTTTTATCTCATTTAGATCTTTTTTTTTTTTTTTTTACTCTGCCTGCAAGTCCATTCTGTTTATTTATGCCATAACAAAAATGTCAAAACGTAGCATGTCGGTCTGATATAATTTGCTATGAAAATCCATAAACTCTAACACGCCATTGTTAATTAAACCAACTCACCGCGCGACGCCGTCCATTCCTCTGAGCTGATAAAACATTAGGATAAAATACACCTCAATTCGGAGCGTTTAATGTAGCACCTCCAGTTTACACTGCCCCTCCTCTGCGTATTTTCCAAAGAATACATTGCACCCTCGGTCATAAATCCCTAGGCCTGACACTGTCTAAGCCTGCTGCTCCCTTGCCCTCAATTTCAGTGAGATGGGCCATTGAAAACTCATTACAAGCTGTTTAGACTCTGACTTTGACTTTTGCTCGACAGCGAACAAAAAATTAACAGCTCTTGGAGGGAACGAAAAAAAAAAGGCATAGTGCCAAATAAATAATAGAGAAAGAATCGCAACAACAGAAAAGTGACTTAATATTAGTGTCTCCTTTTTTTTATTTGATTTTTTATTGTGTGGCTATATCTTCTGCGTGGATCCGGTGGTCTTGCATTGTTCTACAGTCAATAGAAGAGTCTCAGTAGCAGTCAGAAACCTATATTGTTATCTTCCTAATGACATAAAATCAAAGCTATTTTGGAAAGTGAGATTAGTAAAATATAATTTTTTTTTATTTTATTTTTATTGGGGAAGGGAAATTGAAACGAGGTGATATATGACCTTAAGCATGCTGCCTCTCACTTAGTAATATGGTATTGTAGGCCGGTGGCATGGACTCACCAATAGCAAAACCGTTCTTTCATGTGCTATTACAGTAAGTCTTAATTGGCTTGCTAGGGTGTGAAGAATAGCATACCTCCAACATTCGGAAGCAGAGAATCCAGACTTGGTGGGATTCTGCTGACGTGCTTTCTGCATGGTCCCTGTGCCCGCAGCACAGTGTGAGTGCATCTAGTTTTGTGGGATACCGGAGAATATAGCGGGATAGTCAGACAGGGCCCTAAACTCGGGACTGTCCCACTGAATACTGGTCTGGAAGTGGCAAAATGCACTCTGGTTAAACAATTCATGAACCTCCCTATGTTATATGAACATGCGTGGTGAGTTGGTTTAATTAACAATGGCGTGTTAGAGTTTATGGATTTTCATAGCAAATTATATCAGACCGACATGCTACGTTTTGACATTTTTGTTATGGCATAAATAAACAGAATGGACTTGCAGGCAGAGTAAAAAAAAAAACGTCACAGTTGCATAGCTCTGCTAGGCAGAAATGCCATTGATTGATTTTGCCCATTCACATTCAGTAACTTCTAGAAGAACCCTTGACAGTTCTTGAACTACCAAGCCAGATGTACATCACACTACTTCTCCTATCCATATCACCTTCTCTTATTTGCCTAAAGCCTATGTCCATGCTGTATCTGTGCTGGCCTGGCTTATCCTTATTTGGTCAGGTCCTCAGGCAGGTTGGATGGTAAATATCTGTAAAATGATTGGATAGACTGTTGTGAGTTTCTAGCACAGATTTATTTTGCTGCCAATGGAAAAAACAAAACATATTTGCAAACCCTCTATCAGCCCCTCTTGTTTATTCTGGGACACATGTTGGATACACTATGATGCTGGCAAATGCATTTTGTAAAAATAAATGACAGCCATAAGCCAGCCAGACCCTTAGAGAGAGGGACCACCAATAATTTTAGGTAGACTAGTGTGTCTCTGCATAGATGACACGCATTGCATACACTAGATTCAATTAAAGTAATTAAAGTACCCAGACCACTTCAGCTTAATGAAGTGGTCTGGGTGCCAGGTCCATCTAGGATTAACGCTGCCTGCTGTAAACATAGCAGTTTAAGAGAAACTGCTATGTTTACATATGGGTTAATCCAGCCTCTAGTGGCTGTCTTGTTGACACCCGCAGAGGCACTTCGGCGCTTCTCACTGTGATTTTCACAGTGAGAAGACGCCAGCATCCTTAGGAAAGCATTGAGAATGTTTTCCTATGGACTGACTGAAGGGAGCCCAGGGAGGGAGAAAGGTAAGTGTTTAACCCCTTCCTCCAACTTCAGCCCGGCGGGAGGGGGGCCATGATGGTGGTGGCACCCTCAGGATACTATAGTGCCAGGAAAATGAGTTTGTTTATCTGGCACTATAGTGGTCCTTTAACCCCTTAAGGACACATGACATGTGATTCCCTTTTATTCCAGAAGTTTGGTCCTTAAGGGGTCAAGTACACCTCTATGTTCTCACAGGTTGGGGATTCCAAAAATGTCATCAATAGGTCAATTTGTTTGCCTGACTGTAGTTCTCACTATATAGAATATTTGTTAATGGCTCTAAATAGTCCACTCCACTGCCAAAATCCCCAAAAATATATTACTGAATAAAAATCACTATTTAATAGATATACCTTCAATAAAAACATGCATGCATTTAACTATGTTTTTTTTTGCCGTTGGGATTTATCTAAAAACAGTTTGCAAAAGCTACAGTTCCTTTGTAACACCACTGAGATTTCCCATTGTAGCTCATCGAGAAGTCTATGCAAAGCAGGTGCTCTGGGAAAGTGCTGCCTCTTTAGTTTAGTTCCACTGAGCTAACCAAACCAGGAAGTAACAGGACTGCAAGTCTGATTGACAGCCAGGGAGGTGTAACAAGGCTAATTTATAAAAGTGCCAATTTCTCTTCAAATCTGCACTTTTTGTAAGATGGAAAAAAAAAAAAGAGGACACACTCTAAACATGCAAAACACTTTAGAAAGCTGAATTGCTATAGGGGCCTGGAATGTCCCTTTAACATTTTAAAGGGGCCTAGGTTGAACCATGATGTAAATCATTTGACCCGACAATTCCCAGATTGCAAACCAACAAACAAATATCTGTGTGTCTGTCATTGAATAATGTTCAATGCATTTGGCTTTCTTCAACAAACAATCACATTGTCTACCTAAATGACTAGTTTGTCACTTAAAGACTCTCTGTGTCTCCTTCTCTGCTCTTCTTGTCTGTTCGCTTTATTTCCCATCCAATTTCTGCCGCTGAGACTCTCCTGAATCATATACAAAACTTTGTGTACGTGTAGACCAATGAGCCTTTGAGAGCCGCTTCATAAATTTAACTGTATCTTGTTTAAAAGCAAGGCAGCTTTTTAATTTAGTGCTTCGTAGTTTTTATGGGAAATGTCTAAGGATCTATTTATAGCAAAAGTAACCTTGGTTTTCCAGGTACGAAGGCAACAAAAGTTTTTGTTGAGAACCTTTATTTTATTTATTTTTTTATTTTTATTTTTTTTATTCTTTCTTTATCTTCCTGTCAAATGAAACATTCTGCGGGCATTTTATTTATGGTTGTTATCAAGGGGCTAAATCAGTAAATACCAATATAAATTCTGTACGTTTATCTAATACAGACTTACAGTTTACAAGCACCATATAACAATCTGTGAGTGCTAATAAATTTGCTATTTACATTATGCTTATTTTATCTACATTTATATAGCAGTAAAACACACAGTGTCCGAGGTATGGAACCACGGGCAGTAAGTATTGTTAACAGTCGTGGGCGTTTCTACGGTTTTAGAGTCCTTAACAAAAAGACTTAAGGACAGAGGGACCTTTCTTTAACTCTTTAATATGATAGATTTACACAGTGCGAGAAAGAGGAATGTGTGTTGATACAGGGAACAAAACTCTTTCTCCCCTTTCTACATTATGTACACATTGTGACACAGAGAATGTGAAGACCCAGAGACTGTTCTGTTGATGACTAATATTTTCAACTTTATTATTTTGTTTTTTGTTTTTTTTCCACAACCAGGAATACATGATAATAGGCACACCAAATAAAACATAATGTGCCTTAAACTGTTGCGATAACTCCATACTCCCATTTCAGCACTGGACACGTTGCAACCAATTAAACTCACCTTTATTTCAGTGTTGGGAGGGATAAGAACTGGGACACACCAAAAATACTTTGCAGGTAAAAAAAAAGCAATCACTTCTTCGAACTACAGTTCAAAGCAGGTGACCCTCCAGGCTTTCTGCTTAACAGCTGAGAGGACTTACTAAGTGTTTTTTATAAAATAAGTGTGCAGGGACATGCAGTTAAACCCCAGAATTGCTTCATCTATCTGGAGTGCTCTAGAGTAGTGGATTGCCCCTTTAACCAGCATCTTACCCATATCCATTGGACAAATACTGACTGTAGCACTGCGTTGGACTTCATTGGTACTCCATGTTTCATAAGATATATACAGTGTGTGTGTGTATGCCTGAAAGATATCCCCATCCTCACTCTCACATTTTTAGCCAAGTCTTGGGTGAAATGGGCTGTTTTTTAGTGTATTGAGATGAAGGCTAAATAGTCAGACTCTTAAGGAAATGGCTAGTTTTCAGTGTATTATGTGAATGGGCAAATTCTTGGGGTAACAATGCAATTTACAGACATTTTTCCTGCTAGAGAACTGTCCCCAATGATCGATCATTAGACATTCTCACAGTGCTCTGAATAAACGCAAGCTATTAAATCCATGCTCCAAACACTGCAAAATTACTTTGCTTATTGGCTTTCTGGAGCACTATGCCTATTTTCCAAGTGGATTGTCCATTTACTAGATAGTCCCTCCCTCATCTCTGACTCCACTTGTCCTACTCACCCTCCATCCCAGATTCCATTCCTCCCATGTTGGGAGGTACAAGCCCAGGAGAGACGAGCATCACAGGTGCTTTACTTTGTGATATGGAAACTAGTCGTGCTTCCGGATTGAGCAATTATACCTGGGTTTTTTCAATACGTTTTAGGGAAGTTGGACATCCTACAAAACGGTGTGTAAAAGTCCTCCTAGTAGGAGATCAAGAACATGTTTCGTTTTTAAGACAAATGTTGCGGCTTCAGCATTGGCTCATAAAACTATGAGCAGAGTAAGCAGACCTGTTGCTGTTTTCTTGTTTGTTAACTGTTACCTGGTTAGTTAGACAACGTTTGCAGAAATTACCTTCTTGGCATAGTTCTGTAACTTCACGATTCTGCTGTAGCTTTTATTTTAAGCCTTTATACTGCAAAACAGTGAGCCGTTGCGTTGCAATGAACGTTTTACTTCTTAAGTATGCAACAGTTAAAGATTAATTTTATGTTCCTGAGCTCCAATCGTCATTACTGAATTGTTCTGCATATTTTTTGCATCTCGGTTTTTGCGCCGTTATCTTTAAACGGTATTCGGAAATGTTCTCGTCATCGTATGGCAAGTTTAATATTCAAGATAAGAACTTTATAGGGCGGGAAGAAAAAAGACAATTCTTTTTCTTCTAAATCAAACTAGTGGCCTTGATATTTTATGGCTGTTTTAAGGTTCATTAATCTTTGAATCATGAGGCCATGTAAAAGCTGACAGCCTTAACTGTCATTCCCTGGGTTTATTTGGAAGGATTTAATATCAACAGCAATTTTAATTATTACTGTTGTGGCACTAACCTCGTTTATATGTATTTGAAATTGCAGATATGATATGTTGTTCTGTTTCCACTGAGTCCTAATGGAAGTTGAAAATAAGTATCCAAATAGAGGATAGTGTTTTGGTTTGAGAGAGAGGAATGCAATAGTGTAGCTGCAGTTAAATTTGGACTGTCTGCCACCTCTGTAAACATTTGCCATCCTCTTGCTGCGTTTTTGACCGGCAAATGTATGTATATATTGCTGTCACCAGGAACTTTTGATTTGCATCTATGTATTCCTGGAAATGTGTTTTTGTTTTCATTTGGTCTGTATCTATATTTCTTAGTATGGTAAGTGTTAATGTGGAACTCCCAGTCACTGTGACTGCTTCACGAGAGAATCAACTAAAAGTATGTTTAGTGTCCACCATAAAGTTGGTAGCTATATCTCTACAGCAGTGCGATAGGCTAGCAGGCTCCGGATTACAAATAGAATCTTGCCAAATACTATCAGCACATAGCAGTGTGCCGTACTGATGTGATATTTTCTGGCAGTCCCAATTTTAGGTCCTTCTTCTACACTCATGACAGGAGCTCCACTTTTGGTGTCCTATCACTCTCTAGTGCAACACAGTGCAAGCACATTATTAGATGATCTCATGCTGTGCAGCAGATGCTAGGACCGTGCAGGGAGCACTTCAACAGCACTCAATGCATAGTCTTAAAGGCTGGTGGCTGTTCAGACAGCCTGTCAGTTGGTGGGCCAAACTATTATGTGCATCGGTGGTGACATAGGTTGCCTTACTGGTTATGTCCCTTCAGGGCCCCGTCCACTCATCCTGGTTTCCCATCTAGATTGTTGGGAGTTTTGCCCCTTACTGCCCATCATGCATGTTGCATAGATAGCACAGCATTACTAATGACACAAATTGCACCAATGGCACGCCACCAAGCCTTACTTGCCTCCCATGTGCCCTGTCTGTTCTTGTTTGTGTATGGCACCCTGGTGGGTCACTTGTCATCTGTTATCAGCCTACCTGATCGCGATCTGTGAAAGAGCTTGCTAAAGTAACTGAGGATTTTTAAAGCATGTACATATATACAAGATCTTGAAAACTCAGGAAAGCATTGATCTCCCCATGACATCATAGAGCTTAAAAGTTAGATGTTGATAGTTGCAATAATTATTGTAAAAACAAAATTCAGCTATATTTCAAAGCTTCACGTGAGATTGGGACAGGAAGCTTCTTGTACCATGACCAATGCAAGATGCATAGGTGACTTTGGTACATGAGTGGTGAGCTTATTGCTAGTTATAAAGTCTTTTCAGAGTCATACATTATATTTGGGGCCTATACAAACCATTGTCTGTGTGATGTTTAGACAGACTCACGGAAATCTATTCGGAAACAGGGCTATACAAAGGATACAAGGTCACACGTATAAACTGGAAGAAAGGAGATTTAGTCTAAGGCAAAGGAAAGGTTTTCTTACAGTAATAACAATAACGTTGTGGAATTATCTGCCTGACAAAGTGGTTTTATCATAGTCTGATAGATGTTTGAACAGCAACTGGATATCATTTTTAATTTGTGGGGTAGTAGCTTCTTGATTCAAGGCTAAGTCTGACTGTCATTCTGGGGTCAAGAAGAAATGTTTTCCTAGTTTGTTGCAAAATTGGAAGTGCTTCAAACTGGGTTTTTTTATATTATTTTTTTTTAATTATATTCTTTATTAGAGTATTAATTGTTTTTCACAATAAGACATCACATAAAAAGACATAAGACAAAAAGGCACATTAACAAAACATGTCTATAAGACAAAATTCTTATATCGGCCGTGCTTTACTGATCAGCGGAGATCAGAAGGCACACTTTTTAAAAGCTTATTTCCTAGAATTTTATAAACCGATTCTCAACTTAAGTTTTGGGGTAATTTATAAGGGGAATACTATATTGTAATCAGTTATCCTGGAATGCCGTATAACAGGAATACAAATTAAAATGAAGAGGCTATCCAATTAAGGTAGATTTTCGCTTTCTTTTGGATCAACAGAAAAAAAAAACACAAATGTGAGAAGGGCTGAACTGGAAGAACACGTCTCTTTTCAGCCTATGTATCTATGTAACTATATTATTTTGTGTTAAAACTCAGGACATTGTGTATGAGACCCTCGGCACTTGCTAACCAGTTATTTTCTCTTGAACACTCCATGATATAGAATAGACCCCAGAATATATAGGGTTATTAATTATTACTTCCTGGCCTCACGCAGGAACTTCAGCACTGTGTTCTAGAGGTGACTGATTGCTGGATTAACTTAGAAGATGTGCTGCCTACTGACACTTTTCATCAGTCCATTCATAACTTTTTTTTTTATATGATCCCATTCTTCTCACTGTATTCTACCCGTATAATTTCTGAGCTGTATCAATCTATTGCCCAACAGATCTGTTTCTTCACAAACCAGTATGCATTGCTTTTCATGTGTCAACATTTATTTAATTTGTCATGTGTCACAGAAATTACATAGCCGATTTAAATTGTGCTTCTTTTCCCCTCCTTGTTTCCTGCATGTTCACTATCCCACTAATTTTGAATTATCAGCAGTTTTCGCCTAGTTTGCAGTTGGATGTCTGTCTAAGTCATTTGTCTAGATTACAATCTGCAGAGGTCTGACTGCTAACCCCACGAGGCTTCCCTTAATATTTTTCCTGGTATATCTTACACATATTTTTTTAACGAGCTGTTGATTCTTCTTTTTTTTTTTTTTTTTTTTTTAAGCATTGCAAATAGGTAAGCAAGTCATCATGTTGTATAAGAATCTAGAGTGGTGCTTAAAATAACAAGAGCAGAAATATTCATGACCTCTTTCTGGTTCTACAACCAAAACTGTTTATTGATTTGTCATTGCAACAAACTATGAATTAAACTATGCCGTGACTCTATCTGTGTCTGTCTGTCTGTCATTCTCCTGCTCTGTAATTCTACCTGTCTCTGTCTGTTGTTTTGCTGCCCTCGTTCTACTGTTTGTTTGTACTGTGTCTGTTTATCATTCTGCTGATTTACATGTAGTTCTACCTCTCTGAATTTATACCAGTCTGTCTCTTCTGCTGCTCTGTCATTCTACTATTTTTCTGTGGTTCTTTGTCTGTCATTATGCTCCTCTGTCTGTCTGTAGTGTTACCTCTCTGCCTGTATCTTTCTATATCTCCCCTGTCCACATGGCTTCTGTGTGCTCACTTATACCCCCTCTTGTTCAGTGCACCTGCGTTGACAAGACCTCTGGCTAATTTACTTTGTCATTGTTAGCTTTATATTCCCCTGAAGCCCTTGTCCATTTCAGACATGAGTCTTCTACTTGTTTAAAATAATACTATCTATTTCAGATTCTAGTATTGGATAGAAAGTTATATGTCAGGCAGTCACACTGCACATTTGAATTCAGCATTGACATATGCTGGAAAGCGCTGGTTTGTTTCTCACATGGCAATTTGGAAGAATCTGGATGTTGGTGTTCCACACTGGACTAATGTGCCGCTCCCATTCAATCTGGTTTTGAGACATAGCTAAATGTAATATGCTTAAAAGGACACTCCAGACCTGTAAAGCGCTTTAATCCTGCTGAAAAGTGTGTCTTCTATTTCAATTTGAACAAAGTGCAGATTTCACTAGAAACTGACACTTTTGTAAATGAACCTGATTACACCCCCTAGGCTTTCAATCAGACAGCGGCCCTGTTACTTCCTGGTTTGTTTAACTCAACTCAAGAGCAAGGCAATAGTGTAATGCACCTGCCTTGCAAAGTCTTCTCATTGAGCTGCAGTCTGTGATTGGACAGCCACAGAATGCCTGGGCGGGGTTAGAAGAGGAGGGTTTGCAAAGGCTGCAGACAAGAGAACTGCATAATTTGCAAGCTGTGTTTATATATTATGTGTCTGTTAGTCCACCCATTGTACAGCGCTACAGAATTTGTTGGCGCTATATAATAATAATAATAATAATATATAAGCTCAATGAAAAACACATTATTAAACGCATGGATGTTTGTATTTGGGTATATCTACTAAACAGTGATTTTTAAAATATATTTGGCATTTAGGCAGTGGAGTGTCCCTTTTAATTAAACCATGTAGATTATGTATGCAACACACACACAGGCTATTTTTACACGTGTAATTATCTAATTCTTACAGCATGTATCATTCTAAAATAAAACCTTGCGTGAAGTCAGGGGAGGACACGCAGAGAAGAGATAGCATTACCTTTTGGCCACTTGCGTACTTTACTGATCCCACCATATTAATACATACAGTTAAACCCAATTAAAGACCTGTTTGTTTTTTTGTTGAGCATAAGAAGTGGCCTATAACTGGACCGAGCTAGTAAAGCCACAATTTATTTAACCCAAAGTATTAAAATTATTGCTAGCAGCTGCTGTACTAGAGTTTCTTTCTTTAAAGAACGTTCGGGGTACACTGGGTACACTGTAGATACTATAAGCACTCTACCTGATTGAAGTGGTTATGATACCGGGAAAACGTGCGTCCCAGTTTTCGCACGAATGTTAAACGGTTCACTCAATTATTATATTATTATATGATGAAGGCTGGAGTTATTCTCTGTCTTGTCAATTCATACAAGGGGCCCGTCACAGATGGATTGAAGGCACCATAACCACTTTAATCAGTTGAAGTGTTTCTGGGTCCTACAGTGTCCCTTAAATAGTGTTATGATGTTAGGTTGCTCTCAGGAAACTCTCTATATATATATATATATTTATTTATTTATTTTTTGAAGAGAGTAATTTATATGGCTCAGTATGCTAATAAACAGTGTTGCTATATAACAAACAGATGGAATAAAATCCTCACATTTTTCTGAGCCAGATTGATTTGACTTGTTTTACGCAGTCATGTAAATTCAGAGTACAGAAAATTTTTAATGAAATGTTACTTCTGTAGCACCTGACTTTTCTCCTTTTCGCACGAGGTTGACAAATGTTTATCCGTCAAATGCTGAATTGTTGTGAAGTGGAAAGCACGTTTCAAAATGTACCTTAGAATTGCCAGCCTGTGAGTGTAGTGAGATGGAGAAATTTTTTTAGCCTACATAAAATAATAATAATAATAATATGCACTTTTAGTGTTTAGTGAATAAGCCTTTAGAGTAAAAAGTAATGCCCAACATTAGCCCGGGCTATTTAAATGGTGTGTGTGCCCCCTTAAACCTGACCATGTTGGGAAGTTTTGAGAAGCAGAAAATGAATATAAGGTTTGGCAGAATCCTGTGTGAGATTTGCCAATGAAAATGTGCACGTTACAGGCAGCCAACTTGGCCACTGAAAAGGGCTCTTGAGCCAGCACTAATTATGTCAACAAGTAGTTCATGCTTAGCCCTTGTTAAGCCAGGCACATCCACTTGATGAAAGCTAAACGCTGTGTAGTTGTACAGGGAGCTGACAGCTGAGCGATCTCCTGTTTTAAGTGCAGAGCTGTTTAAAATAGACCACAAGCACTTCTAAACAATTTAGACCCAATTTATTTATCATCCACTGGGTTATGAACCTGTTGACTAAAATGATTTGTTCAATTCCTTGAATATACGCGGTAACAGACTCAAACAACTGAACGTGAAAATGTAGATTGCAAACATTTTCTATTTATGTAATATCCTTCAGTGTTTTTAATCACACTCCTCTATGGTAGAATACACATGATTTGCTGATTTAGTGATGAGAGCTGGATTATCAAAATAATCAGATAATTATACTTTAAGCAGGATCATTTTGGTAGCCTGAAAAAGTGCACACCCTACATCCAGAATTGGAAACTGATGGACCGGAATATGTCTGATGCACTGACAGTTTTTCTTTTTCTTTTCTTTGACTCTTAAAAATGAGATAAATATGTACTGATACATTTTATTACTCTGTGTTCAATCCCGGAGTGTTGTTTGTACAAGATATACCATTTAAGCATATTTTATGAAAAGGCTACAAGCCAGATGATGATTAAGGAATTAAAAATAATGTTTAGGTTAATATGACCTCCTGTTTTTTCTTTTTTTTTTTTTTTTTTTACTATTATTATTATTTATTATATAGATAACTCATTAAAATGCTAAATAAAATAAAATAGTTTCCTAAATCTTGAATCGTCGTATCTACGTACGCAAGAACTGTCTACCATGTGTAATTTTTGCTAGAGTGGAGCTTAAAATAACACTATAGTCACCTAAATTACTTTAGCTAAATAAAGCAGTTTTAGTGTATAGATCATTCCCCTGCAATTTCACTGCTCAATTCACTGTCATTTAGGAGTTAAATCACTTTGTTTCTGTTTATGCAGCCCTAGCCACACCTCCTCTGGCTATGATTGACAGAGCCTGCATGAAAAAAAAAACTGGTTTCACTTTCAAACAGATGTAATTTACCTTAAATAATTGTATCTCAATCTCTAAATTGAACTTTAATCACATACAGGAGGCTCTTGCAGGTCCTAGCAAGCTATTAACATAGCAGGGGATAAGAAAATCTTAATTAAACAGAACTTGCGATAAAGAAAGCCTAAATAGGGCTCTCTTTACAGGAAGTGTTTATGGAAGGCTGTGCAAGTCACATGCAGGGAGGTGTGACTAGGGTTCATAAACAAAGGGATTTAACTCCTAAATGGCAGAGGATTGAGCAGTGAGGCTGCAGGGGCATGTTCTATACACCAAAACTGCTTCATTAAGCTAAAGTTGTTCAGGTGACTATAGTGTCCCTTTAAAATTACCACAAGCCCTGTTACCATATTTGATTTTGGAATTCTGGTATCTTGTGCTTAGATAATCATGAGGCTGATGACTTTGCTGCTATATATGTGGAAAGTGAAGGCAGTAGTAGTCCCAGTTGTGATAGGAGCACTTGGGGCTGTGACTCCCAGTGTATACCTTGTTGCTCAGCCAGGCCAGGGAGGATATCTATTTCTCAATGGCCATACACTATGAGCACTTCAGAGGTGCAGCAGATCAGAAAACAAAAAATAAATTTAGAAAGTCAAGCAGCTGAGGCTTATATTGTGCTTCAGCTCCAATAGCCCATATCTTAGCACTCTAGAACAGCAGTAGGCAACCTTTGGCACTCCAGATGTTGTGGACTACATCTCCCCTGATAATTTCCCAGTATAATGGCTGTTAGAGCATTGTTGGAGATGTAGTTCACAACATCTGGAGGGCCGAAGGTTGACTAACCCCTTTCTAGTATTGCCTGTGATCTGTTGGGAATGAATGTATTCATTTGTTGCATTGTTGATCTTGTTTATGTCTGCGTCTATACATATATATGTTTATTGAAACTTTGACATTTTAATCTTACCCCTGTGTTTGCTGTGTTTTACAAACCTAAGATATGTTGCAGCATGGGTTTGAAGCCCAAGGACTTGATGTTCTTGTGATCCTTATTTATATGTCCTACGCACTAATCCCCATGCAAGCTGAGATTCTGTTACCAGAAGATTGCTCTCAGTATTTATACACCACCTTTTCAATAAACTTGTGTGACGGTAGTGGGTACAGAGTAGATGTTGGACCGCTTACTCCTTAAATAAGACACGAGACATATGTGGTGACAAACAGGCCACAGCTCTGTTTAATAACAATAAATATAATTAACACAACATATAATATATAATATACCAGTAGACTTTTCCCAAAATAGAAACTTCTATTCCAACCAATCAAAAACTATCCTAAGGCGCCTGTCCACCTCCCTCGACCTAACCACCAAACTGGCATCAAAACTGGCCTTACGGTAACATAACGTCCATTAACCCATACCTTATACCAGAGGTTAGAGGAGGGATCAGAACCGATCATTATTTCTCAACTGGACCGCTGATCTAACCACGCCTGCTGTGAAAAGAAAAAATATATAGATTATTATTATTATTATATTTTATTATTTATATAGCGCCATCAGATTCCGTAGCATTGTACAATGGGATACATAGAAAATAGATAAAACAACCCATAAAAATTGAGGGAGGGTGGGAAGTTGTTACCATAATTGTAATTATGAAGGCTGGACTACTGGGGATAAAAATGTCTCCCTATATATCTGACCCCGTCCCATAATCCTAACTCCTCCCCTCTTTCTACCCACACTTCCCAATACTCACATTCGGACTATCCTCAGCCCCGTGGTGCTTCACCAAACTCATGAAGCCCGTGATAGCTCTATTGCGGAGTCGAGGAGTACATCTCATAATTTACTTGAACAACATCCTCATCATGGGTCAGTCCACCCAACTTGCCAAGACCCATCTGAACTGGACTCAGACTCTATTACAGAAATTAGGCTTCCTCATCAATTGGGAAAAATCCATTTTGGCTCCCACACAACACATAGAGTTCTTGGGTCTCATCGTGGACTCTACGTTTCAGACCCTACATCTACCAATGACGAAACTGAACAATATAAAAAAGGAAATCAAACGCACTCTGGCGACTCCTCAGCTTACCCTCAAACAGTTGACGAGAGTGATTGGCCTCCTGTCGGTCTCCATACAAGCCATCTTTCCGGGCCCTCTCCAATACCGAGCGTTACAACGTCTACAAGCTTCCAACTTGAGAGACGGGGTCTGCCACACAGATATGATCACTCTGAACTCAGGAAGCGAAAGACGAACTGACATGGTGGCTTTCCCATATGGAAGCCTGGAATGGTCGCGCCATTTTCGGCACCAGACCAGATCTAGTAATAGAATCCGATGCGAGTTTGCACTGTTGGGGTGCTCGCTGTGGAGACGCATCTACAGGTGGCAGATGGTCCAGCAGCGAATCTACACTCCACATCAATTGCCTGGAACTCCTGGCAAGATCCCTTGCGATCCACAGCTTCTCTCCAACTCAAGTACAATGCTCTATCCTTCTGAAGATGGACAATATATCGGCAGTCCGATATATCAACCATCTGGGGGGCATGAAATCGAAGGTCCTGGCAAACATGGCACAAGATTTTTGGCAGTTCTTCCTGACTCAGGGCATTTTTGTTACAGTGGAATATATTCCGGGGCTCTGCAACACCACGGCAGATTGGTACTCACGACACCTCTGGGACACCAGCGATTGGCAACTGGACCCCAGGGTCTTCATAGATATCCAGTCGTTATGGGGCCCCATGGACAAAGATCTTTTCGCCTCCCGCTTGAATACACAACTTCCCAGATTTTTCAGCTGGAGACCAGACCCAGCAGCACTGGCGACAGATGCGTTCACCCAAGATTGGTCGTCCACAAGGAATTATGCCTTTCCACCGTTTGCATTGATTCCCCGCTGCCTACTGCAGTTACGACAGAAACATAGAAACATAGAATGTGACGGCAGATAAGAACCATTCGGCCCATCTAGACTGGCCAGTACTTTCATTAGTCCCTGGCCTTATCTTATAGTTAGGATAGCCTTATGCCTATCCCACGCATGCTTAAACTCCTTTACTGTGTTAACCTCTACCACTTCTGCTGGAAGGCTATTTCATGCATCCACTACCCTCTCAGACGGGAACCCTGGTGTTTGTGGTACCTGGCTAGACCTCAGACTGCCTCCTCAGGGTCTAATATTCTACTCAATAGGGGACTTTTTCAGCCCTAGTTTTACAGTGCATTGACTTGTCCACGTTTTTATATTTTCTTTAAACGTATGTAAATTAGAACAAATGCCCTTAATCCAGAAAAAGACATAGAAAGTCAGACTCTCATAGTCTCAGCGGGGAAGA
Source organism: Pelobates fuscus (assembly GCF_036172605.1). NCBI lineage: Eukaryota > Metazoa > Chordata > Amphibia > Anura > Pelobatidae > Pelobates > Pelobates fuscus. The sequence goes on from NC_086328.1 coordinate 29,769,008, forward strand.
TTTCTATGAATTTCATAAACAGAAGTGGGCAAAGTTCTAAATATGGAGTACTCACCATGGGAACTAGTGGGATGAGCACAAACATTCCGTTGGTTTTCATGGTGACAATTTCACCTTTAGAAATGTACCCGTTTTTTTCTGTTTCTAGAATTCTCTCCCACCATGTTCTTCAAGATTGATCTATAACCCTAGCTCACCTTGCTTTGCATAGAGAATAGAGCATATTTTCTTGTATTTACTTTACTTCCATTGAGGGCTTACGACGGGATACCAGCATGTTGATATCCAGTTTGGGGATACCTAAGCAAAAGTAATCATAGGTTGACGGTTGGCACTGGTCCTGAAAGTGTTAAAATATTTGTGGACAATAGATTTTGGGAACAGAATTTATGTATCTTTGTTAAGAAACACAAATAGCCTGACCTGTTCACCATGAACAATTCTAGTCATGCCATTCGCACATTTTTTTTTTGTTTATTTATTTTTTGTTCTGTTTGCATTCGCAATTAATATATCATTAGCATTATATGTAGCAGGAACTATGCATCTTTGTGTCTTTTGCTGTCATCGTTCGGCTTTCTAGTGCTTTAAATAAAACACACAGAACAAAGTTCTGGGTAATTTTCAAAACAAAAACAAACTCCGCAACCTCTATAAGTCATTTGATTTTCGTTTCCATTTTGGCAAGAGGTCCAGTGAATAAATTGCTGGGTATAACATGCAGCCTTGGTATCTGGCATACGGAGACGACTGTGTCTTTAAATGTGCTCTAACCTTGCAGAAATCGAATGACATCATCATTACTCATCTTGCTTCCTTCTTGTGAAGTACATCCTCCATGGGAATGTGTGGGGCAAAAAGGTTTCACAGCCCTGAAAGCAGGGAGCCTGCATGATAAATGGCCTGGGAAGTCAAATCATTTTTAACCTAAATAGCACACCATGTCGTGGCCCTTTGCATCCACTAGTGGCTTTCTCTTTATCTGTTATGGTGTTATAGAACCTTAAGCCACGTATCAAGTAAGTTATTAAGAAACATTAAACATGTAAAACAAAAAAATGTATTGGTTTATAATTACTATAAATATAATAGCAAACTTATTATTTTTGCCGTTGAGTAAATATTACTATTATATATGGTACTGTATACCTGCTTGCTCTTCAAGGGACCCTATAGGCACCTGGATAACGTCATCTTATTGAAGTGGTCTGGGTGCAGTGTCCCTGCCCGATTAGCCCTGTAATGTTAATTATCGCAGTTTCTGAGAGGTGAATCCCCTTTCCATTCATGACTGCCAAGGGACCACTATAGTGTTAGGAATACAAAACTGTGTTCCTAAAACTATAGTGTTCCTTTAAATCATATGCCTTGTATATTGTAATATATAGTGCAGATAAACACATGTATAAAATGGGAGCAACGGTAGAAAATATGTTGAGTAGCGGAGTAACTGTTATCAATGATGTCAAAACATTTGTGGATCTAAAGGAACACTATAGGAACACTCATTGAAGTGGTATGGGTGCAGTGTCCCTGTCCCCCTTAGTCCCGCACTAAAAATCATTGCAGTTTGATTACATTGCAGGACTAAGACTGCCTCTAGCGGCTGTCAATCAGACAGCCACTATAGGCATTTCCTGAAACTTACCAGACTTTTGGCCGCCCAATTGACGTTGAACATCCTCGCACTCTGCATGAGGGCATTCAGCATCAGTAAAATCCCAATTGGAAAGCATTGCAGCAATGCTTTCCTTTGGGTAGAACCTAATGTGTTCGCCGCGCACACAGTGCACGCGCATTAGGCCTCCAGTCTGATGAAATTGAAGGAGGCGGAGCACTGAGGGACATTGGCATTGGAATTGGGTGGGTATTAAAAGGGTTTTTTTTTTTACCCTTTCTGTGCTGGGGGGGGTGGGGGGACAGACAAAACCATAGTGTAAGGAATACAACTTTGTATTCCTTACACTATAGAATCCATTTAATCATGTTCATTATTCTTTGTAGTTTTATGAAAAACCTAAGACTTTCTCATATACGTAACTTCTTTAAGACTGTTTCCCAATCAAGTCTGCCATTAATTAATTGCAGCATGTTCTGTAGTATTGTTCCCTATCATTCGAGGGACAAGAGAATCTGACGCATGTCCACTCTAAGGCTCATCCTTAAAGGTAAAAAGGCAGTTGCCTAGGGCATCAAGCTGTAGATGAACCTCTTTTATCCTGGTACCTCCAATGTCAAGGTATCATTACATAGAAGGTGGTTGGAGGGAGACGGTGGCCAAAATTATAGTTGGCATGGGAGCCAAGAACCACTTAGAAGTCATTCCATATATGTGTTTTTTACCGTACCGTACCGTTCTCCATGAGGAGTTTCTTTCAGCCTCACTTGGAGCTGCGGCATTAGGATAAAAAGTGTGTAATTTCAGGATTAATATTTGTGAATTGGTTAATTGAAGGAATTAAACCGCTCTGGAATGTGAAGGTGTGGTGTGTAAATAAAGAATGTAATGTTAAATCTGTGTTCTAATTTCTGCAGGCATATGGAAGGATATTTCTTGTTCCATGATATTACTCGGGTAATAGTTAATTACATTAAATGTGTTTATGAATCCTTGTGTGAATATAAAAATATATATATATTAAAAAGGACACTCCAGAACCATGAATGAAATGCTTTATATAAGTGTGTGCTCTTAATTTTACAATAGAAATTGGCATTTTTATTAATGAACCTTGTTGTTTGGCTGTCAATCAGACAAGCTACCCAGTTATTTCCTGGTTGTCGTGGAGGTAAACTCAAGCACTAAACTCAAGAGGCAGCAATTACACAGAGAACAGTTTTTTTCATCAGAAGGTGGGGGGAGGGGGTTGCAAAGGCTGCAGACAAGAGATCGGCAGCTTTTCCAAGCTATTTAAATCTATACCCCAATGAAATAAATAAATGATCTACTTAGCAGTAATTTATATATATATGTATCACTTCACAGTAGGCTGAAATATGTTCATTGCAAGCAAGGAACACAAAAACTAATTTCTGTAAATGCAATAATATGCTCACATTTAATGTAAGTTCCAGCACTGACTGGGCATTCAAAAGACGAACAACAAGTACATCCCTTGATGATGCATATTCCATTTGGGAATTGGTCTTATATTTTTTATGCACCCCCTCATAAAATGCACATCTCCCAAGAAATGAAAACCAACCCGCGAAATAAGACCGTTGCAAGTTTTTGTCTTGTATAAAAAGTAACCGATAATGAACAAATGACGAGAAGAAGAGAACGCAGCTTTTTAAATTCGTTTATAAATCACCAGCACAATTCATCTTGAGCTTGTACGTTATACCCATGATCCAGAAAAAAAAAACACTATTCCATCTTTACGTTTGAGTTGACGTCTGGCTGCTGTTAGTTATCTCAAATTAAATCTTAAATTGAGCCTGTGGTTTTCTGAATTAATACTCTTAATACTTTTTTTTTTTTTCGTCGCTGAGGTCATTTAAATCTGTTGGTTGAGATAGTCTTTAGGTCAAGACTTGTTATGTAGATTATAAATATACTTTAATGAGCCCAGCAGATGTTTGAATTTTGTATTTTGAAGAATCTTTTGCATGCTGGAAAGGAAATTGTACACCGTGGAATCTCTAATTTCCACCCATAGGCTGGCTGCCCGGGGCCCGAGTATCGCATGTTGCGTTAATTTAGCTGGGGATTGCTGAACATAAAACTGTCTGAAGCTCATTTTGTCAGCCAGTATTGTTCTCATAATGGCTAGCATTGCCATCAATCCTGCTATATCTTTAAAGAAACACTCCAAGCACCATACCCACTACAGCAATCTGCATTAGTTATGGTGCCAGGAAAGCCTACAAAGTAAGTAGCCAAGCTAATGGTTTGGCTTTAGACCTTGAGGCTTCCAGGCACTGCTTTCTGCGGGAGCTTCTCGTTATTCTCACCGTTAGCTGCACCTGTCATATATGTTGTGTAAAAAGTCAAACGGCAAACAGTGTGATTACTTTCAGGGCACGCGTGGTACCATAACTACTACATCATGCTACAATGGTTATAGAGCTTGGACGGTTTATTTAACCCCATTCCCCACCAGGAAGAGGGTTGAAAGAAGGCCACCTACACGATTTGTACAATCCCAAAGACCCCCTGTGACTCTGCAGTGCCTGAGTTCACTGCAGTGTGTTAGAATAATTACAAATAGAATAGAGCGGACCTCTGTGCTTCCTCACAATAGACTGCCAGTAGAAATCTACAGATGCTGATCAAGGTCTCCAACACTAAGTGTATTCCTACTTGGTCATAGTCATAAGGTGAAAGACTGCATTTGCTGGCATTTAACCATTTTAATATGCGCAGTTGACTTGTTTGACTGACCCAGAACTGGAAATAACGTAAATGTTTTTGCTATGCTATCATGTTGTGCGGTTAATATTTTGTTTCTACCTTAGCATATGCAGACAGTTTACATGCATTCATATGGTTGCCGATCACTTAACAATAAACCTGATCGACCTTTCTGTCTTAGTCAGGATTTTGGGTCTGTAGTATGGTGGCAGTAAGGTGGATTGCTGGTCCACCATTTATGTTCTGTCTCTATGTTCTGACTCATAGTAGAAGCAACTTGTTTGTCAATATTCTGGGCAATATTGTGAGCAGATTCTTTTGTGAAGAATACAAAACATCTATAGATTTACAGCACATATTTGATTGGGCTCTTTAATGGGTTCACAAGACGTACATATATGTTCAGCATCATGAGTTTGACTCACAGCAACAAGTCCTGCTTAAATAAGCTAGGGATAGGGGGCGCAAAGACCAAAATGCTATAAGGGCAGGGATTCTGACTGTTGATTACGCCACTGCATGTAGATCTTCAGCAGATAAGTCATGAATACAGAGTATCCAGAGTCAGTCTTATCTACATGCCTAGGAATGCTGCAAAGTTGACCCAGGTTTTCTGATAAAATCTCAAAGATCCTGGGTTTGGGACCTTCTTCACATTGTTTCAGTGGATGCTGCCCATGCCTCCAACACAGTTTAAACATGCACACTTTATACTTTGAATTTTCAGGTCCTTAATGCATTAAGAGCTGTAAATTGTATGATTTCTATCAATATAGTAATTGTAAACAATAGAAAATATTTTTCGGAGCTCCCTTAACATAAGCTCTCCCTGGTGGAGCCCATTCTATCCATAGAACAGGTGACCTTCTGTATGAGCCATGACAGTCGTCATGGTGAAGGAATGGACGGAAGAATATATGAGCTTGAATACTGATACATCAGTTGAAATAGACAAACGTCTAATTATCATTGTCATTTGAGTCTATATTTCAGCTTGGGTTGCAAGGTGACACACTGGTGCATGATAATGACTTACTAAAAAATGTCAAACTGTCCCAAGATAGTCTGACTAAGTTTATAAATAATATCCCGAGAGAATCATTATAAACAAGTAATCTTGTATGAATATTGCCATAAGTAGTGTTACAAGAAAAAAAAAGTCTTATCCCCAATTATACTAATTAAAACTTACTAATTCTAAATGAAACCAATTTGTGATTTTTCACTTTTGGATGGAATCACAGTCAGTGGCGTACATACCATGGTCGCAGGGGTCGCGGCTGTGACCGGGCCCGGCCCACCAGGGGACCCGACTGACCTGCGACCCAGGTATGTATGTCACTGGGCCAGCCTCCTCTCCTGGGGGGCCCAGGAGCCGGCCACCTCAGGGCCCCCCGAGGCTGGTCCTGCTGTCACCCGGCTGGCGGTTGCGCGAGGGAGCACTCTCCCTGGCTGAGTGCTTCCTCTTCAGCTCCCTCAGGCACCGCACTGAAACCGGAACCGGAAGATGACATCATCTTCTGGCTCCGGTATCAGTACACGGTGCGCGAGGTAAGGAGGCTGGGGGGATTAAATTTAAAACAAAAAACATGTGTGTGTGTATGTTAGTGTGTGTGTGTGAGTGTACGTTAGTGTGTGTGTGTTTGTGTGTGTGTGTGTGAGTGTATGTTAGTGTGTGTGTGAGTGTGTGTGTGTTAGTGTTAGTGTGTGTGTCTGTTACTGAGTATGTTTGTGTGCATCTGTTAGTGAGTGTGTGTCTGTCAATGAGTGTGTATGTATGTCTGTCACTGAGTGTGTGTGGGGGCTCACGGATCAGTTTTCGCATTGGGGCCCCATGGGTTGTGTGTACGCCACTGATCACAGTTGCTCATATTTTGTTACATTATTTGAAAATTACTTGTTTGAATGCATGGCTGGGTAGTGTAAGGATCAGTGTTCCTTATTTTACCCATAAAATAGCTTCATGGTCGGAATATAGTATATATATACATGCATACATGTATGTATATGTGAATAGGTGTATGTGTACATATATATGGGTCTATGTATGTGTAGGCACATTGGTATATATGTAGGTACATGTATTGGTGCTTGTGTGTGGATGTATATGTAGGTGTACATGTACATATAATAAGGCATTTGGTTGTGTTTATATGTATATTGTATGAATTTGTGTATAGTGTGTATATACTTGTCTATACTTGTACATATACACTACTTGTACAAATACACTACTTGTGTATATGTATATGTATATGTGCATGTGTCTGTGTATGCTGGATGTAGGCCTTCATGCATATCCTGTAACTCTTGGATGGGAATTCCTGCATTTTTATATAAGTATTTAGTTTTCACTCTCCCCTTCTAGCACCATCTTCTGCACTGTTTGCTTGTTATTTTGTTTTTTTCTCTCTCTCCCCCCTCACTCTGTGATCTTCACACAAGATATTTACGACCCTCTGTAAGAATGTTGTATATTTTCTATCAAACCCGTGTCTTATCTGCACTCATGACGCTTTAACCCCTGTATCACAACTCAACTTTGAATTCTATGTGTCGTCTTGCTCAGAAATGCTTTTGACTTGAGAAGGGGAGGTTCTCGCGAACGTTCGTCATTAAAAAATTCTGTTACTCCAATAAAAAAGGTATTACAAGATACGAATTTCATCAGTTTTTTACATAAATATCCCTTACAGCCCCATTCAGTTTGGAACTCCCAAGGATATGCTCTCCCCAATATTTTTACACCAGCGCCGCCAATACAGCTAATAAGTTTTTTTTTTTTTTGTTTTTTTTTTATTTACAGTTTATATGGTGCAAAGGCAGTGTATACAATTTACATTTTCAGCATTGTACAGAGTTGTGATTTAACATATACAGTTAATAGTAGATTACATGATATTTATATCCCATATTCCTGTGGTATATTTCAGGTCTATAGTGCCTCACGTCATTCTCATGGACAGTATTGGGATTTTCAACTCTGTCGGGTTTGTTGTTTCCCCACTGTCCCTTTGTACCAATTTTATTTTGTATAGTCATACTAACGGTGTAACTTAGGAGAAATGGTTGGGCGGGATAGGGTTGGTGAGGAGGGGAGGGGGGGGGAAACTTGGAAGGGGGGGGGTCTGTTGTTTCCATTGGTTTAGCCTTGTTTCTGTTGTAGTTGTTGGACGAGATTTAGGGTGTCGTGGATTGTCTTTCTCTGCCCTTGTTTTGGCCCCCGGCCTGGGGGTTCCTGTAGTCGTCCCATAATTCCCACGCTTCCACCCAGAATCTTTTGGGGGTTTGAAAAACCCTAGTTTTGCACTCATAAATGCGTGTCAGGTCTAGGTGTTCCATACATGTTTCTATGAGAGGTGCCTCCTTCTTAAGCCATGTCTTGGCAATAGCTGAGATAATGGTTACTGTTACATGGAATATAAGATACCTATGTGTTTTGGATAATTCCAGTGGGAAGTGCTGTAATAGGAAAATTTCTGGTGAAAGTGGGATCTTTATGCCCCCAACATTTTGTATGAGTGTTTTAGCGGAGTCCCAGAGTTTTGCTATATCTGGGCAACTCCACCACATGTGCCAAACGTCTCCCACGGCGTGCCCACATCTCCAGCATGCCCCGGACTGTTTAGGGTCTATGACCTTCATTTTGGCTGGAACTATGTGCCATCTATATAGCATTTTTCTTGAAATTTCTGCGTGAGCGGTACATAGAGAGAATTGTCTGTTGGCCGCAAAGATCCTCTTCCACTCTACGTCCGGTATCTGCCTACCTATATCTTGCTCCCATTTCCTTATAAAGGTCAATTTGCGCAACTCTATATGTGGTTGGTAACTATGGTAGATTCTGGACATTATGCCCGCGGATGTCTTCGTGGTTTGGCATAATATTTCTATCTCCCGTAGTTTGTCAGTTGGTAGTGAAGCATGTTTGGGCGTTGTATGTTTTGAAATCCATGAGATTATTTGTCTATATGCAAATTCCGCGTTGTTTGGAAGATTGAAGTCCTTTCTTAGTTTTGGATAGGGAATGGGGTCCCCTTCTTTTATTAGTTGATGGGTGAATTTCAGCCCCTTATCATGCCATCCCTTGATGTTGATATGTGGAATTAATAATTCAAAGGATCTGAGCAGCATGAATGGGAGTATCCCATCATTTGGGTTAGTAATTTTCATGTATTTGTCCCATTCTTTCAGTGTTAAAGCTGTCGTGGGACACATCTGTGGGAATTTTCGCCTGAGTCGTTTGTTTATCCCTGCTATAGTGGCGATTTCAAATCCCTCGGTGTGAGCCGCTTCTATCTGTACCCATTGTGGAGGTGAAGAATGGGGCCGAAAGGCTGTCACTAGGGGGGTGATGAGTGCTGCCCTGTAATAATGTTCTATGTTCGGGATACCCATACCTCCTTTCTGTCGGGGTTGATATAACGTGGATGCTGCCACTCTAGGTCGTTTATTGGCCCAGATGAACTTACCAAGGGCACTTTGTATTTCTTTTAGATAAGTGGCTGGAAGAGGCATGGGGATGGTTCTAAACAGGTATTGCAGTTTGGGTAGTATCAGCATTTTTACTGCGGCAATTCTACCTGTCCATGATACATATTTATGTTTCCAGTTCATTATTTGGTGTTTAATCGTATGGAATAAAGGGAGATGGTTGGCCTTAAATATTTTCTGTGTGAGTTTTGGAAACTTTATTCCAAGGAATGTTAAGTGGTCTTGTCTCCACTCAAAGTGAAATGAATGTTGAAGGGTTTTTTCTAGGTCAGCTGAGGTGTGGAAGCACATGGCTTGGGTCTTTGTAACGTTCAATTTATAGTACGAACATGCGCTATAGGATCCTAATAATTTGTGGAAGGCTGGCAGTGACACCATTGGGTTGGTTAGTGATAGCATTATGTCATCTGCGAATGCTGTGATTTTATATTCCTCATCTCCTTTTGAGATACCTGTTATTTGTTTGTCTTCCCTTATTGCTTGTAATAACGGTTCCAACGCCAGGATATAAAGAATTGGGGATAGCGGACAGCCTTGTCGCGTGCCATTCGTTATCTGGAATGGCTGTGACGCAAATCCGCCGTTTGTTACTCTGGCTGAGGGAACAGAGTATAGTGCTGATATTAGATTGAGCAATTTATTCGGGAATTGGAATTTGTTCAGTACTGCCTTGAGGAAGTCCCAGTGCAACCTGTCAAACGCTTTTTCTGCGTCTAGTGACAGGTACACACAAGGACCCCTCTTTTGTTGTTTGGAGTATAGTAGGTCATACAGTTTTCGTGTACCATCTGCCCCTTGCCTACCGCTAACAAAGCCCACTTGGTCATTTCTGATGATCTTAGGGATCACAGATGCCATTCGATTGGCAAAGAGTTTAGCCAAGATTTTTGCGTCTGTGTTGAGTAATGATATGGGGCGGAGGTTCTGTGGCTTGTTTGGTGGCTTTCCTGGTTTGGGCAGAGTCACTATGTTTGCCATCAGCATGTCCTGTGGCATGATTCCTGTGGCAAGTATCTGGTTGAACGTTTCTACCAAATGTGGGCCTAGGGTAGCGCTAAATTTTTTATAATAGGAGTTGGTGAAGCCGTCCGGCCCCGGCGATTTGCCTTGTGGTAGTGATTTAATAATTTGTTGAACTTCAGTTATGGTTATCGTTTCATTTAGTGTGTGTTGTTGTTCTAGGGATAGTGTGGGTAACTTTATCCGCGATAAAAAGTTTTGTATCTCTTTATCATCTGGTTGCTGTGTTAGGGGGTCCTTTTTCAAATTGTATAGGGAGGTATAGAACTCTGCCATTTCCGCTAGAATTCCTTGCGGATGATACGTCCTACTCCCTGTTTTAGTGTGCATGTATGCTATTTTAGAGTGGGATTGCTTTTGTCTGAGCAGGGATGCTAATGCTTTTCCTGCTTTGTTTCCCTGCGTATAGTGGCCTAGTTTTAGTTTTTGGAGGGCTTGAGCTGTGTCCTCCACTAGTATTTCGTTGATTAATTTGGTGGTTTTATCGATTTCCAGCAGATTGTCTGGTGAGGGCTTTTCTATTTGGATGGACTGTTTCTCCTGTAATGTTTTTAATAAGTCTCGGTATTTGGAGTCTCTAGCTTTTTTGAGATAGGTCGCTCTACTGATGAGCGAACCCCTAATTACTGCTTTGTGCGCCTGCCATGTAGTTATGGGTGTGAGCTCTGGGAGCGAATTGTTATGGAAGTACTCCTGAAGTTCTTTATTGAGTTGTAGACCGAACTTTTCATTTTGTATTAGTGCATCGTTCAGTCTCCAAGGGGCCCTACCTCTGTGGTCTATAGTGGATTGAAGTGTTATGGAGGTTGGGGCGTGGTCGGACCATATTATGTCCCCTATCCCACTGTGTTTGACCTTGTGCAGTATGGCATTGGTAACTAGGATCATGTCAATTCTGGAAAATGACTTGTGTACCTGGGAAAAGTATGTGTATCCTTTTTCGGTGGGGTGTTGTATTCTCCACACATCATAAAGGTTGTGGTCTGACGTTAACTTAGAGATTGCTTTACATTGTTTTAGTAAATACTTGGCCCTGGGCGCATTAGGGTTTAGCGATGTATCAGCAAGCGGATGCATGACATGATTGATATCTCCACACAATATTGTTGATGCCCTTTGTGGGGGTGGGATTTTATTAAGGACCTTAAGTAAGAAGTTTCTTTGGTTTGAATTAGGGCTGTATACTCCTACCAGTGTGTATGTGGTCGTATTGATGATGCAATGTATTATAATATACCTGCCGTGCGTATCTTTTTTCATTTGTAACATTTCAAAGGTGAGTGACTTATGAAAAAAAAAGGATACCCCCCGTGATTTAGAGGAATGTGTTGCGTGGTATTGGGACGGGTAGTCCTTCTGACCGAATTCCGGGACCCTGTTATGCTTGAAATGGGTTTCTTGCACACACATTACGTCTATGAGATCTTGTTTCATGGATTTAAGAAGCAACCTCCTTTTGTGCGGCGTGTTAAGTCCCCTTGCATTAAGTGTCTGAATTTTCATACTAAGTGGAATCTATTATGAGGGCGCTTGTGCCGTATAACATCTGGACTCGGGTGTGTTCGCTGGTTTTGGGGTCTTGTTTTATTGCATATATGTATGTCCCCCTGTAGTACGGAGCTCGTGGCCTACAACGAGGCTTGAGGTTTTGTGTTTTTCTTTGGTTAGACAGTTTCTGTTTCTTTTGGTGGTTTGTCAGGGTAGTTGATGGGAAACAAGGCTTTTCCCAGTTGCAATGTATCGATTTCGGCCAACTGGGCCATTTTAGAACTGTAGGAAGGGTTATAACTGAGGAGAGGGTAAGGGTGGGATATATACAAAACTCCCTTAGGGGAGGCTGGGTACTGATATGTAGTACCATGGGGTAAGGAACTGGTGGTTCCAGTTAGTGGCTTTGGGTCTATCTTTGCGTTGATTAGGGCGTTAAGGAAGAGCCTCAATATGACATCATTGTCCCATTCGTCTTGTGGGGCCTGGTGCCGGTGATAGGTAGAGCTGGGGATCTATGTTGGGCTCAAGTGGTCTTCACAACCTTATTCCGTCTGAGGGTTATACCAGTTTGTTCACATCATAAGCATACATATCATAGTTGCTGGAAAATCATATTCTATACTTTGTGTAAATGTATACCCTCCTATCTATACCCTGAAGTTTCTTATTCCGTGTGATATTTAAGTCCCCTTACAGTCCATCGCCTTATTTGTCAGCTAAGTTTCCCGCCTGTATTTAGCTATCTACACATTTTGTTCATTGAAATTCTCGTCCCCATCGTGGGGATAATTGGCGCTATTTTGTCAAATTGCTCTTCTAATGTAGCATGTGATTTTGGGGTGCAGGTAGAATGATAGCCTATCTGCCTGTAGTCACTGTGGTGCTAATGGTAGCCTATTATGAAGCACATATTATCTATCCTTTTATATTAACTTATATCAGTGCAAAGAGGGAACTTCTGGGGCAAACTTATAAAACATTTAGAGCGTTAAAGTTCACAGCTAAACAGTGGGTATTAAAGTCCCGAAAGATTTGAAACAAAGTGCTGTCTGGCTGTAGGGATTAGTGTGATGCAGAATACTTGCGGATTAGATCTCTCCTCGTTGCGGTGAAGCAGGCTTCCACTCCAGCGGCAGTCGGTTTGTCGGGTTTACCGTGGGCCCCGGTAGGTGCTCTGTCAGTCCCCATGCCCGCAGTTTGCGGAGGCCCTCTTCTGGTGAAGCGAAGCTGTGCAAGGTTCCTCCCTTGGTGACCAGCATCTTCGTCGGGTATCCCCAACGAAATCGTAATCCTTGCGCCCTCAGTATGTCCGCGACCTGGGAGAAGTCTTTCCGTCTGCGTAGAGTGGAGGCTGATATGTCCGCAAATATCTTGATGTCCGGATAGTCCTCCGGCGGCGGTCCATTGTTGCGGCTGGCTTTCAAAATTAATTCTTTAATATGAAAGTAGTGTGCGCGTAATAGCACATCTCTCGGTGCTGTGTCTGGCAGGAACTTCGGTCTGGGTAGACGGTGAATTCTGTCGATTAACATCATGTCGGCCGGTATATCCGGTGCGTAAGCCTTGAACAGGCCTCTTGCGTATGCTTGTAGATTTTCTGGTGTTATGTTCTCTGGGACTCCTCGTAGGCGCAAATTGTTCCTACGTGCCCTGTCTTCAAGGTCTGTGAGTTTGACCTCTGTTGCCTCCAACTTTTTTTCTAGTTTCTCTACATGGGAGGCCAGATCGTTGTGTGCTGTGGCAAAGGTCTCCATTTTGGATTCCATATGTGAAGTGCGTTTCCCCAGTTCTTGGACATCTTTTCTCAAGGAGTCCACTGAGTGTTGCCAGGTTGTAATTAATTTCTGTGATTGTTCTTCCAGCGCTGCTTGCAGGAAAGTTTTAGTTATTTTGTCCTGGTCTAGGGCATTCTCTGTATGTCCCTGTGCCTCTAGGCCTTCTTTGCTGGCGTCGCCATCTTGCATCGATGCTCGTCGGGTGTCCGGCTCTGCATGGTTTTTACCACCAAAAAAGTTCATTTTTTCGGCTTTGCCGGCGTTCTTTTTGGTCTTCTGCTGTGCCATATTGATAATTTACGTTGGTTTCGTGCCCTGTATTGTCGGATTCTTGCGGATTGTCGACCCTGCTTGCCGGAGCTCGGATCTATGCGTCCATTACTCTCGGCAGTTGGCCACGCCCCCCACAGCTAATAAGGTTTAAAGGTCAATAAGCAAGTAATTGAGCAGTCAAAGCGGGTTAAATATCCTGTGCAGCAGGATGATGCTTCAGATAAATTACTTTGGGGTTCCAGAAGACCCTCTATATATTTAAGAGAATAACTGGCCCAATGATCCTCAACTTACCTCACTTATTATAGTATGTGAGTAGTTAAAGGGACACTTCAGGAATTGTAACAGCTTCTAAATTAGTCTCCAGCAGCCCAACCCTCTGGGCTGCTTCAACTAGGAAGCATTGGCCTGAACAACAATTGGTGGCAGTGATAGGCTGAGAGTGTAAGCTCTCTGCTTTCAGCCAATCACATCATCAATTGCTGTGATGAATTGATATGGCTAGAAGGAAGAATGCAATCCCCACCTTAGTCATACCTCCAGTTGGAGTCAGGCTGTATTAGACCTGTGAGCCTTATTTGGAGTTAAAATGCTTAGCACTGAATGGAGGATCAGTGGCAGAGAATTCCAGGCACTATAAACAAATCAATGAGATTAAATCGTTATAGTGCCTACAGTGTCCCTTTAAAAACAAGCTTCTGTTTCTTCCTCCATTTGCTTGGTGATGGGGTAGGGAATTTAAATAACTTCCCCAGGAGAGGACCTGAGTGAGCATCTTGTGGTTGGGAGTGGTGTGACAGAGAATACTGGAAGAATATTTTTTCTCGGTTCAATTCTGGTCAACCTAGAGACTCGGGACGTTATTTATTTATTGCACGATAAATAACCTTTATTTACCTTGCTTGTAATAAAATAACCAGAAAAATGTGGGTTAATTAGCATATGGAACAGTAAAACCTTTTAATTCAGCTTCGTCTTACAGCTAATTGAATGTGTCCATAAATTGTTAACTTAAATTTCGGACGTTTTTTTTTATTTTTCGTATATTTATTTTTCGTACATTTGCTGCCTCGGGTGTTTAGTTTTTTTGTATGGTTTATGTTGCTGTATAGAACTGGTTAATAGAACGAAGCTCTCAGCAACAACCAATGCGTGCTCACGGGCTTGCCATTGGTTAGCTAATCGGTGCTGCTGAAAAACAGATGGACCTGCATTGTCTACCAAGATTTCCAACTGCAGTGCCAGGAAAGGTCAGAGAACACATGTGTCTGAGCTACAAGTAAGTTGTTGTTTTTAGTTTGGCGTGGGACCAGAAAACTGATTTTCTGACTGCCTCCCTCCCCTTCTTTTTTTTTATTTATTTTTTTAAAACTGAATAGTCAGGATTACTTTGTATTTTATATAAATCACAGCACTCAAATAATGGGGTTCAGTGCGGATGTCCAGGAACAACAGAGTGGGCCACGTGTAATCTATGCAGTTTTCACTATGTAGAACATATTAAACCTCATATCACGAAAGCAGGCTAATGGCAGGTCTGGGACAGAGTAGAAATTAGTTTACAGTGTTATTTATTGCTTTACATTCTCCAAGATGTTAACGATTATAAACACCTGCTCATTAACCCTGCTTAAGTAATGCGAAAGAGTAAAAGGCATCGAACTGGCTAGAACTGAGAAGATAAAGTAATGGGGAAAAAAAAGAAAAGAAAAGAAAGCACAAAAAAAAACAAAACAGAGATAAATAAAAACACTGCCCAGGTCATATGTAGCATGGATTTGGATCTGGCAATGGGAAGGATCTTCTCAAATTGGGGGATCTTCTCACATTAGCGTACCAGGATAGCAACATGTGAAGCCCTATCTATTGAATCCTTTTGTATGATGTTAAGAGTTTGCACAAAACTGGAGGACTGCATGTTGCATTTCACCAACTTAACCCTTTAAAACCAAATAAAGTTAGAAATGCACCACATATAGTTTCTAACTGTCTCTACTTGTGTCTTGTACCAGGCAAGACACATCCATCAGGCATAGTGGATGTGCCAAAATGGGCAGCCCACATGGAAAGGGGCAGGTCGGCCGGACGTGAATGCACGCCAGGCTGAGTGACAGGCTTCTAGTAGGCATCAAAGTCTGCAGAGTGCTGCAGAATAGTCCTAGTGCCCTCAGCATAGTCTGCATAGTCCTAGTGCCCTCAGCATAGAAAGAGTGCATCCGATGATGTGTTCACACTGTGCTGACTGTAAACTGTTGCCGGGCACCAGGGAACAAAATTTAAATTACAGAACCCCGAAATCGATCGGGATCCTGGATTAAAGCATGGTAACTTAGCCATTAAATAGT
The DNA here is from genome assembly GCF_036172605.1 of Pelobates fuscus. Classification (NCBI taxonomy): domain Eukaryota; kingdom Metazoa; phylum Chordata; class Amphibia; order Anura; family Pelobatidae; genus Pelobates; species Pelobates fuscus. Next base: position 29,784,763 of record NC_086328.1, read on the forward strand.
AAACAAAAAGAATCGTTATTACAGTAGCACCCTGCAGTTTGCATGGATTAACACATTTTTCTTAACAGTTTCTGTGCTGGTTGTGTAGGATGGACATTGCATTAAAGGGATACATTATATGTAAGTACAAAACACAAAAGGTGTTTGTTTTCTCTGGTTCTGTACGTCGCCACAAATCTATTTGGCAAAGAATGTGTTTCAATAAAGTATTCTTTCACAGAATATTGCGGAATTTCAGTTATTTTTTTGATCCCTGAAAGAGTTTTGCTGTGACTTAACTTTATCCTCTAATGCACTTCTTCCCCCGTATAGAAAAAAAAAGGCTGGTGTCAAAATGTATAAATAGTGTAGGTATTGCTGCCGAATGTTGTTTTAAAGTTTTCTATTTCATTGGAAACTGGTTTAGATTTTGCATGTGAGGTTTCCTTGATTAAATTATAGCCATAGCCTAATGTAATTGTCATTTCGGGCTCACAAGATTACAGGGGATCAAGCAATACGTCCCCCAATTCTAATATTTTTATTTGTGTATGCTGAAGCCAGATGCACAGCATTTGCACTTTTATTAGAAAAGCTATCATGTAAATGCCAACATTCTGGAATTTGAGAAGACAGGAGTAATTTTTGGACCTCTCCTCCACTGCCCATTCTGCTCACCCGTGCTAGGGTGAAACATCACTGGTAATGCTTTAGGCTCACAACTGTTCTACGGGAGGACTAGGACTGTCTGAAAGACCCACCAGCCATTCCATAAATGAAGAGGATGCACCTACAGAAGCAACGTATTACAGTGATTAGTTACAAAGTAAAGTGAATAGTTAAGTATTTATTACAGGGGCAGGCAACCAGTGGCACTCCAGATATTGTGGACAACATTTCCCACAATACTGTTGCAGCCATAATGCTGGCAAAGCATAAGAGGAGATGTAGTCCAAAATATCTAGAGTGCCGAATGTTGCCTACCCCGATCGACAATATACATCTTAATGCATTTGCTCCATGGTGCATTAAAAAGTAGTAGTAAAGCAACCAAGTTTAAAACAGCATTTCTTCTGATGCCTTTGTTTTTTCTAATGTATAGTTTGTGTGTTTGTCCCTTTCCACACTTGTCTCAAACACTTATTTTCATACAGGTACACTTTAAACCTGGAGGGTGGTGTCCCTGTTCTACTCCTCTACTTTTATTTAAATATTTGTTCCCGATTTGTAGTATATTTTCGTGTCAAAGGTACTCGTGAGTCTTTTGCCCATAAATATTTACAGATTTCCACGTTAATTAAAGTTATTTCAATCAATATTGGAATGGACGGTCTGGCCAGCTCTTGTCTTTTGAGCTTACACTCTCAATGCTGAATGGATCACTTACAGCAAGTGGGGCAAAAGCTTTTTAGACGTACTGGTCCAGCCACAGACCTGATGCAGTTTTTATATGGATTGCCAATGTGAGCTCCAAAAGTAGTCATTTAAAGAAATAATCATGGGCATCGTGTAACAATCTTTTTATTGGACTAGCAAACATTGTGAAATAACCAGACGTTCGGCTTTGTTCCCTTTTTCAAGTCTTATACATTTAATTGTATTTACCCTTTTCATTGCCACAGTCTCTAGTACATTCAGATCTGTTGCTGACTTTCCTATTGAGAACTATTTTTGACGTTCAGCCGTCTGCGAGACATATTCCTAAGCAAAGAGGTCATTGCTAATTAACACTGTACTAATTTGTTAATGAGAAATAGCACACGTGCCTGGGGGGGTCTGAGTCCTGAATACCTCTCCTTGCTCTGTTGGCAAAGGTAAATTAAGCTGGTTGAGAGCTGCCTGAATAGAATCCTTCTAAAACACAGACAAGGCCAAATGTTTGGGGCAATTGATATCTGCAACTGTATGGAGAATTGCCCGGTACAAGACACAAGTAGAGATAATTACAAGATAATTGGACATCTCCTAGAATTGTTGTAGGTTGCCGACCCTGAAAGACACCTGGGACATTGCTTTTTCTGGCTGATGCGAAGTACCGTGCCGACCATTGTACATTCCCATTCCAAGGTGCTTATTGAATCAAAACATCTTTGTCTCCTAGACAATTGCATTTAGCCGTACGTCTTTTGTTAGCGTTCCACCAAAAAGAGTTATCATTAAGATGCTTTGTGACATAAGAGTAGCGAAACTCAATATAAAATAGCCAAGGGAACATCTTCCCCAATGATATATTAGAGCTTTAAAGAGTATATGGAACTCTAGACTCAAATAAAGGCTTTGCATTCCCCTTCCTTGTTCTGAAAGTATACACAGAAGGTCAACAGATGAAACATTGTTTTTTATAGAATTGAGTCTCGGCGAATCCTCTTTCCTAATGTAATTTTTATAATACCTATTGATGCTGACAGCTATAGTCACAAATCTGTATTGTGCTGTTCAATTTTATTTAATAGTGTAAGATGTCATCAGTATGGATTGGAGTGAACATCGAAGCAGAGCCGGGTCTCCTGGGGCTTTTTGTACTCTGCTACTTCTATACTTTGCTTTTTTTATTTTACTTTTATTTCAGTTTGTTTTTATTTTTCATGTTATCAGGTCCTTTTTATGGCAAGTGGTGTGTTATTTATCTATGTTCTAACTAAAATAGATATGTGTATCTGTAGGTGTATGTGTATAGATGTCTTTATATGGGTGTGCATATATAATATACCGTATTTATCGGCGTATAACACGCACTTTTTCTCCCTGAAAATAGGGGGGAAATCATGGGTGCGTGTTATACGCCGATATCCCATATTTACTTACCTGTCTTGAAGCGTGGGCCGGCTTCACAGCGCGCACCGCGGTACTGGAACCTAAATTTCAGGTTCCGGTTTCCGGCGGGACTGAAAGGAAGTGTGCACACAATAGTGTGCACACTTCCTTTCAGTCCCGCCGGAAACCGGAACCTGAAATTTAAGTTCCAGTACCGGCGGGACTGAAAGGAAGTGTGCACACAATAGTGTGCACACTTCCTTTCAGTCCCGCGGGAAACCGGAACCTGAAATTTAGGTTCCAGTACCGCGGTGCGCGCTGTGAAGCCGGCCCACGCTTCAAGACAGGTAAGTAAATATGGACAAGAGGGAAAGTGCACTATGGGAGGGGGGACAATATGGGAGGGGGGAGGGGGGGAGGGGGGACACTATGGGGGAGGGGGACACTATGGGGGGGTGGAGAATACTATGGGAGGGGGGGAAGAATACTATGGAAAGGGGGGGCACTATGGGAGGGGGGTGGAGAATACTATGGGAGGGGGGTGGAGAATACTATGGGAGGGGGGTGGAGAATACTATGGGAGGGGTGGAGAATACTATGGGAGGGGGGGTAAGAATACTATGGAGGGGGGGACACTATGGGATGAGGGGGGAACACTATGGGATGAGGGGGGGAACACTATGGGATGAGGGGGGGACACTATGGGAGGGGGGAGAATACTATGGGAGGGGGGGGAATACTATGGGAGGGGGGGAGAATACTATGGGAGGGGGGAGAATACTATGGAAAGGGGGGGGAACACTATGGGATGAGGGGGGGGGTGAATACTATGGGAGGGGTGGAAATTTCCTGGAATTTCCTTCTAAAAATGAGGTGCGTGTTATACGCCGGGGCGTGTTATACGCCGATAAATACGGTATGTATAAAATGGATTAAGATAAAAAAAATTGTACATCAAATACATTATTACTATTTTGTTTATAAAGCAGCAGCATGATCCACTGCATTTTATAAATAAATTATCAACATATTAAAGTACCTGCTGTAATTTAGCCATACACATGGCTGACGCGTTTTAGGCCCTATTACATATGTAAGACTCTTGATTTACTTCCCTTTCTGACTTTTAACTGCTGTGCATTTTATTGACTCTTGCCCTCTTGTCATATTTCGTCTTTACGTATGATCTTTCTATCTTTGTTTTTGATTTTGTTGTTCTCTGGTATTCTGGTGTTCCTCTATTATTTTCCAAAACCTATTTGGTATCCCATCTCTTTTCCTGGTTTTCCAGGCTCTTCCTTTTTTGTCTGTCCTCTTATATGTATTTGGTGTGCCCCCTGTTCTTTAGTTGTCTGCTTCTGATCTTATTCTGTAAAAGACTACTTCCTAAGTGTAATAATATATGTAGCACAAGACATAAAATGCAGATGCATGTTATTTATTTTTTTAAATATATTTACTATTAGCATTTGCATGTTCCTTGTCTCACTCCCATTTCTCTCTTTTTCAGTAGTATATCTTTAAAATTTGAATGCATTTTCACCACTCTGGACTGTCAAACCGTTACGACTAAAATGTCCCTAAATGAATGTTTGTGGTTCGATGTAGTAAATAGATTTATTTAAATATCATTCAGTCATCTCTTGGTTAACAGCTGTTTTTTTTTCTGTTTCTAATCCCCGTGTCAGGGTATGATACTCTGTGTTCCTATTTTGTCCGACGTACTTAACTGATGTTATTCCAGAGACGTTTCAAAAATATATCCAGTGATGCATAAATTGTGTATTCATATTACAGTATTGATTATTGAGGAAAATGACCTTGTAGTATGTAGAAATGATGAGGCCCCTCAGTCACTGGTGATTAATCTTTAGAAACAAAAGAAAATGTAAGCACTAGGTGCGAAATGCGATTTTGTAGACTATATGCTGCTTTTCTTTGCTTAAAAAACTTACAATATTTATTCTAGTTAATGACCCAATAGAATAATTAGATCAGCCAAAGCTTAATAAAAAATGTTGTTGTAATTATACATACTGAAATGGGACAGCATACAACTTAGGAAATGCAATTTTGCAAAATGCGTTGTCAGAATTTTTGTTTAATTTTTGGATTACATTTTAGTAAAAAAAAACATGCAAAGACAAAAATGCAAAATATTATATGAAAGTCTTAGTTTTATTAAATGAACACTATAGTCACCTAAACCACTTTAGCTTAATGAAGCAGTTTTGGTGTGTCGATCATGCCTTGCTGCTCAATCCACTACCATTTAGGAGTCAAATCACTTTGTTTCTGTTTATGCAGCCCTAGCCACACCTCCTCTGGCTCTGATTGACAGAGCCTGCATGAAAAAAAACAAACTGGTTTCACTTTCAATCAGATGTAATTTACCTTAAACAATTGTATCTCTTGCTCTATAAATTGAACGTTAATCAGACACAGGAGGCTCTTGCAGGGTCTAGTAAGCCATTAATATAGCAGTGGATAAGAAAATCTAAATTAAACAGAACTTGCAATAAAGGAAGGATAAACATTAGATGGCTCTAATTTTGTTTATGGAAAGCCGTGCAAGTCACATGCAAGGAGGTGTGACTAGGGTTCATAAACAAAGTGATTTAACTCCTAAATGGCCGATAATTGAGCACCTAGACTGCATTGCGCATGATCTATACACCAAAACTCTTTCATTAAGCTAAAGTTGTTTTGGTGACTATAGTGTCCCTTTAATAATAACATCTACATTATCTGACCATTTGTCAAAATTATCTGATTAACAATTCTAAAGCTAAAAGTATTCTATTAACTGTAGCACGACGTTTTAAAACGTTATGATACATTTCTATTGATATAAACAAAACTTTACGGTTGCATCACACCTGAATGCCTGTTTCTCCATATACCTCCTGAATATATAGTTTAGTGGTGTCAACTATTGTAAACAAAGCACTCACAACTTCTGATAATGTTCCACGACGTGAAGCAGTATGGGCATTTTTTACTAATATAAGAGATAAAACAGAAAAAGGACACAATGGCGCTAATCTTACTACAAATTGGTGCAGCTAAATTAACCCAAGTGCAATGTCACCGTTTACACTCTAAAAAGTGATAAGATAAGAAAAAAGGTGATTTGCAAACACAGAAAAATAGATTTTACCTTTACTAATACACACAGGACAGTTATGGTAATGTGTTTACTGATTAAGGTAAACTGTGCAATACTTTTTTTTGGGGATATCTATAAAATAGATTTTTAGGAAAGATGGGAGTAAGAATTTCTATTTTCTGGTATATAGTTCTCCACGTGATCATTAGGCAGGCTATCACCTAATTTTCTTATGATAAGCATTTTTTAATATAAAAGGGATGGTGTGATATATATTGTCTTAATCAGGCTGTCGCTCATCAGCTGAGGGGATGCAGCTTCAAAAAGGCACCATAACAGTATGTCATGCATGTCCACGTCTGTAGAACCAAGAGACCCCTTTTTTGTAAGGGAATGCATTCATATGTGTAATGATATTTATTTTTTAAATATGTGTCCCACAAGGTCACAGGGCCTGGATTCTTGACACCTTACATTTAAAAAAAAAAAGATAGCCCATCCAAGAAGTTGGATTTTAGTAATCTTCATTAAGATAATATATATATATATATATATATATATATATATATATATATATATATTATATTTTCTTGGAGGAGTCACTGAATTTTGAAAAAATCTGGATAAATTGTTGCCCAAAAATCTATGTAATGTGTTAATGCATAATCTACATTGTATGGTAACAGATTCTATAAATGTAGATACAATAATGCATTAATCACATACATTACAGTTTAAATATACATGGTGTGCTTTATTTTGTAAGCTGTGATACATGTATACACACTGCTCACTACTGTTGAGGATATTCTCTGGAAATTAGAGAAAAGCAAGAATGAAAATGGTTACTTTTTAGATGAAAACAGTCAACTGAGTTTAACATTTTCGGCTAAACTCTATGTGAGTTATGTGATATGCTCATAGGCAGTGCATGTCATTGTGAGTTTTATTGCTATGGAGCCCTGTTATCAATTCAAACAAGCTTTACTAGGATAGTTCAGGCACCATAACCACTACATCATATTAAAAATAAAGCAACGACTTGCAAAGCATTTTACAGTGCACTTTTAATCCATCATGAAATGAATGGACCCAGCGACATTTGACTGTAAGAATATTATGAGAGATGTAGTCCACAACATCTGGAGTTCTGAAGGTTGCCTACCCGTACCTTAGATACCTTAGAGCAGGCATAGGCAACCATCGGCACTGCAGATGTTTTGGACTACACCTCCCATGATGCTTTGCCAGCAGTATGTGTGTAAGAGCATTATGGGGGATGTAGTCCACAACATCTGGAGTGCCGAAGGTTGCCTATCCCTGCCTTAGAGGAAGCATTTCCCAAGTAAGTGGATTAATCTCATAAGAGCAGGCATTAGAATGCTAGGATAGGACCTGCTAAGAATGGGGTGCATTGACATTATGGCCGGCTTATGCAATGTATGATCATATACTGTAAGTAAACCCCCATTATTTTTTGCCTAGATTAAATAAAACTATTACATTCTGACTTGAAATCGCTGTTTAGTGAATGAGTGAGAGCGCTGGATTTTTTGCATGTTTCCCATAATGTTCTCTGACCTATTATAAAATACTTTTATACTTTGAGCAATTGGACACTGTGACTTTAAAGAAAAAAAGATCAAGACTATTGCTTTACGATGACTAGCCTTCACTGGCATCGACACTTTTGTCATGTTCATATTTTTAAAGCCAGACATTTCATAGAGTATTTGGAAAATGAAATCCATATCTGTATTTATGTCCTATGATTGTAAAGTCTATCTAGATTTAAGACACTATTAAGACATCATTATTTTTTATTATTTGCTTATCGATACAGGCTTAAGCAGAGCTGTGGGAGATTCTCCGCGTACACTATTCATACAACAATGGAAGGGAATTCTAAGTAAAGACGTGACAACAGTTATATCTACTCCATAGCTTTGTGTTCTTGTAATCTGATCAGTCTTTCTAAAGCCCTCTAGAAACAGCTTCACAATTTCTTTACAGGTCTGTTGAATGTCAGTTTTAAAACAAGTTGATAGAGAGCCCAGTGGTTAAACATTTTAGAGACATGCACCACACTCAGTTCCCAAATAATTTTCATTATGGACTGGTCTAATTGAGATGGGGCAGAGCAGGCCCTAGTCCTGTTTTAGGGAGTTGTCCCACCATCCTGACTTTGTTCCATGGAGTCCTATATCCAGGGACACCAGGAAAATGTCCTCAGTCAGTTGGCCATCATTATACATGCTCATGCTTGGTATCAACACTGGAACCCTGCAGAGAGCACTGCTGCTAGATCTTGTAGTTTTGGGGATGGCCAGGCAGGGCCAGCTAAAAGGTGAGCCAGCCCCTATTCCCAGCAGGTCTACCCATTATAGGCATCACCATCTTTAGATAATCTCTGTAAGGTCCTGTAGGTTGGGTTCCAGCCACACAAGCCCTTTTCAGGAGGGCCTGCCACCCATCTCAATCACATGCTAGACCTTCCAATGTTGTTGGGTGGTATGAGCCGTCCGATACCATAGGATGGGATAAACTACTTGGGATCAGGGTATCATCAAGAGCCTAGAGCTGCATTTTTTGCCCTACTTGCTATTGTGCTTGTGGACATTGTTGCCTTGAATTTGGTTGCTAGCCACGAACAAACGATCTAGAAACTCAAAAAACAGGAACCAGACAGCAGAACCAGAGTCAATGAACTGACACTGCCCTCAGAGAGAGGCAGTGTTTTATACCTGGCTGATAAGGCATACTATACAGGTGGACCATAATTGACAGGAGCAGTCACAGTGCTGGAGACATGGTAGGGCTAAGTTTCAGGCCAAACCAAGAACTGAAGTGGCTCAGAGGCAGGAACACAGGCTTAGAACCATATAGCACCCAGGTTCAAATCCCCTGTTGGGGTGACCTTGCCTGACCGTCTGGATGTCACGGTGAGAACCGTGACACTAATAACCAAAATAAATAACGCAATCACTTTTTGACTAACTTGAGCAATTGATATTTTTGTGGGGGAATGTGGCTATGGGCATTGGTAAGTTAATGTGAGTCCAGATTTGTAAGGATCAAGAGGGGATTTGTCATCACAGATGCTGATTTGTTTGCTCCTTGTGCCAAGAATCCAGATTCCATTTACCCTCTGGGCTCTGTTAAAGCTACACTGTGTGTGACCATGTTGTCCTATCACTGGTCTGCATCCTGTACAACTACAAAGGAGGAGAGGTTTAGCCACTGAATAGAAATGCTTCATTTTCATCTGGTTGTTATTAAATAAAAAATAAAAAATAGATAGATATTCTGCATGTGCACATTAGTATTTTAGCCATGGTGTATTGATGTGCCAGCATCTTCTCACGTGAACTGGTTTGCTAATGGTCCACTCTAATAGTGGCCTACACATCATGAGAATTGGAAAAGGCAGGAACCAAAACAAATCATTGGTAACGTTGATTTACAGCTAACTCCTCATGCTATGTCAGTAGATACATCATAAAATTGCAGATGATGATACGAACAAGATTTTGCCAAACACGCCATCTTCCTTTTATTATTGCGAAGGACATGAGACAATTTTCCTAATGAAACAGGATTTAATAAATACCAAGATTGTGTTACATAGGAATAAACATTAAAATATGATTCAGATTCAGCTTTTTACGCAACTGTTTCTGCTGTTTATCCTCAAAAAGGAGAGCGCCCCAATTTGAGGTTATTTTCAGTTGTGCCACAAAATGGGAAAAAGATCCGTCTTCACTATGAGCATTCGGATTTCTCCTTGGATCGACACACTATTATCCCATGTAACAAGAATGTAGAATTTGTTACAGATACAACCTATACAGGGAGTGATATATATTCCCTGGCACTGCTAACGTTGCATTCTACCTCGCTGTAAAGTTATCTTAAACAAGTGCTCTTATGAGCTAGTACACAGGAATTTCTTCCCCCAAGGGGTACGAGTTTCATAATCCATGATAGCGTATAGATACTGTTTTTTTTTTTTTTACAACTGATACACAATCTCCACACCATAAAGATATCTCAATATAAAATATGAAGAATGAAAAGTTAGACAATGGCAGGAGAATGGGTATTAACCTCTTTGTTCCTTGCTGTTTCTCACCCTCCCGTTTTATATAGCGCCTGGGTTCCACTTGTTTCTTTGGAATTCAATGTATGTTTGAATAGATTTCTGCTAATTTACCATCTGAAAGGTACCGGAATACTCGAGAGTTTGAAAAATAGATTACTGTCTTCATTAATACAGGTTTGACCTACAAAGTCTCCACGTACTTAATGATTAAAAACCAAAGTGCTAAATAATAAATTATAAGACGTTATAGGAGTCATCATCTTGAAATTAGCTTTACTGAATGTTCTTATCATAATAAATCTGAATGGGTGTCTAATTCACTATTAGCTGACCAAAATGCTATTTTACAGGCAGATAAAGGGGGATTTTTTCTGTTTGAAGACCATCTGCAGTGAATGTTATCATTAGTGACCTGAAAGGCGAGCCTATTTTGTTCTTTTTTTCACTTCTAAAAAAACTATGAGAAAACTCTATATTAGTAGAGTTCGAATAACGATCACCTTCGATTTGGGCCCGGAACAGGCCATTAACTATTCCGTTTTGGTTACATGATATTTACATTTACACGCGGTTTGCTGACATTATATACTTTGGTTGTAAAAGCAATGTATACTCTTGGGTGTTTTAAATGCTTTTCCATTTTGGAGGTTGCGAGACAAGGAGCAGTGTATTTTCCTTAGTGTAGTACTAAGCAGTGATTTGATGTATTCAAACTCACACGACCAGGAGGGTAAGCACACAGGGCACAATTGAAAATTAAGCAATATGGGAGCAAAAGGTTAATCAGCCTCCTTCCATCACACAGTCTCCACGTCAGTTTAGTATGTCTGATGCTGTCCTACTCCTTCACAGACATGAATGTTTGTGGTTGTCCTAAGGAGCTATATTCATTATCCCATGTCGGTCAGAAATATCAAAAACTGCTCTTTCCTTCCAATGCAGTCACATCAGAGACGGATACCTTATTTTTCTTACAAGGATACTTTTTATTCATTTTTTTTTTAAATTATTTTAATTTCCTAGTTAACTTTTATTCAGGTTACTCCATTCTTTTGGAAAACAGAAAATACTCTATATAACATCTTTTTGACAAGGACCATAGGGAGGATCACAGAAGTTGGTGGGGAAGGAATCCAGAGAAAACTGCAATAAATAGAGGCACCCAAGGGTTGGAGGGATACAGAAGCAGAGTGTATCCAGTATCTTCGATATATGCTGCGTACTGGACCAAGCCTCCTTCGCATAAGTCAGAAACGTTTCCTACATATAGGAATTAATACTGCTTATATCAGCTGTAGTCTCCAATAGATGCATAACCACCCAATTAATTTATATGCAGCCATGCCTGTCTGAGCCATCTGGAGTCCTATTCCTTACCATATATTGACATATATCTTAGGCTGTATTTTTCTTGTTCAGTCTCATATAGACACAGACCCATATATAAGGTTGTGAGTCAACATCTGAAGACAAAATAAGTTAAACATAGGAATTGGTACCCTTCAAATCAGAGTATTTATTTGGATAACGAGGGTATAAAGAGCATGTGGGTATTTACAGCAGTATAAATTGGGAGCCAATTAACGGACAGAAGGCATATGGAGTACATAAGAAACATGGCAGTTAGAACACAATACCTGTAGGAAAGAATATTCTAACAACAAAAAACATATCTACACAAGAAGTAAGGAAAAACAATGAATGCATTAGCAGGGCGCCATAATTTGGAGAGTTTGCAGGATACCCTAATGTGCAACAGGATGGGCCCACACAGGAACTGCAAACAGTCATAGTCCGATACAATCAGTGCAAAGGACTGGAAAATATGAATGGAAAATAGTACGTTCTCCACTAAGTAGCGGCTTAATATTCGCCACAACAGGTACATTAGTACAGACAGCATCGGGGATTCCAGAGTGAGCTAACATACAAATCCCAAGGAAACTATGTACATGTAAACAAAAATAAGTAGCTCAAAATATGTAAACATTGATTTAAGTCATTTATGGAACTGTGCTCCAGTAGCAACAACAGGGTACGGTTGGATATCTATATCCACACCTCCTGTATTGACTGTATTTCACAAGCGTTTCAGCGGTATCCGCTTCCTTCTCTGATCATTCCGATACAAGAAAACAACAGTGCATTTTGCGAGGCTCAGAGCATTTTATTTTTAAACAAATGTTTCATTGCAACTTTATTTTAAGGGATGAACGACGTGCTGCTTTTACTGTTGGAATATAGGTTAGTGCTGCTGACATGTTATGCAATCCCGGTGTAAAGATGAGGCTTCCCGTTGAGAACAACGAATGAAGAATGACTCTATCCTTAACACCCCTGCCTGAGACAAAGGATGATTACATTGACTTTGCCATTTATTATGCGGATTGTGTTTTTAACTGGGGGAAGCAGTGTAGCATGTTGTTTGACTGCATTGCACATTAAGACAGCAGGACCAATGTAGACTGGTGTAATATTAAAATTAATGAAAAGTAAAAATAGGATATGAAACGTATACATCTGATATAATGTGAAGGAATCCAATAATTCCATGCCAACAAGCACCAGACTGGAGGTCTTCTTGATCAGTCTATCAGTCATGTAATAGTTGGGTAGTTAAAGTCATGATTTGTATATGGCGCATGAACATTTTCTTTGACGTATGATGTGGGTTATGTATTAAAAGAAATCTAGGACAAAGATCTAAAGGTTGGAGCAATCACCGTGGAAACCAATGGAATCCTCCTGCTGATTTGCTCATAGCTGAAAAAATTACCTTGAAAATTAACAAAATGTTCCCGCTGATTGCTCCATTTTTAGAACATTTCCCTAGATTTACTCTTTCTTTATAAGAATCTCATTACTTTTCCACAATAGAAAATGTACTGATAAATGTAAGGTTTTAGCTTTAAGACTAACAACATCAGGTCGAGTTTATTGCACTCACTGTCTCGTATGCGTTCTAAACATAACACATAGGCAGGCTTTTTATAAGAAATTGAGAACAGCTTTTGTAACGTGGACTTTATTGCTAGTTAGCGATGATATTCGTGTGACAACATCTCTGCAGAAAGGAATTTTGTATTACCCATGACAAAACCCATAGAAAAGGACAAAAAAATATTGGACGTTTCTGTAAACAAATGGGATTTCTTTTACTTTTCGTCCTTATTTAGCATTTTTAGCATTTAAAAATGTTTTTTTAAGGAGCAGAGACACTGCACCGGCTGGCTATCATACAGAAACTCTGCATAGATGAGATCTTCATCAAGCTCTTTCTGGCCATGGTATGTGTTTGTCCGTTGCCAAAGTAATCACTTAAACTAAATGAAGGATATGGATATGTCTGCCTGGGGTCAGTCAGACATTGCTCTGAGATTTCAGCTGGATGTAAACAGAAAACAAGCCAATGCTCATTTCACTTGTGTGTCTATTAACCCCTTGAGTATAGCACATAACAAAAAAAAAAAGTTTACAACATTGTGGGAAAAAAAAGTTTACAACATTCCATTGTTTACTCTCAGCGCACCAAACCTAATCGCTTTGGGAGGAGCATCACATCTGCGTTCTCCATATGACATTGAGAACCAAAAAGATATGGCTTACCTTCTAGGATGACCTACTCTTAGAAAGCTGACTCCATTACAACATTTTCTTTTATAGCCTATATTTGTTACAAATTGTGATACAATATACACATGTTTTTTGTGCTTTTGTGGGATGCTAAAGGGACACCGCAGACCGATAAAGCACTTTAGCTTGCTCAAGTTCTCTATGTGTGAAGAGTGTGTCCTCTTGTTTTCATTTTACAAAAAGCGCTGGTTTCACTAGAAATTGGCACTTTTGTAAATTAACCTTGTCACACCTCTCTGGCTGCCAATAAGACAACCAGCCCTGTCAATTCCTGGTTTGTTTAGCGTAGCAGAACTAAACTAAAACTAAAATTGACCAGAGCACATGCCTTGCAAAGTCTTCTCATTGAGCTACATTGGGAAGTCAGTGATTGGACGGTCAGTAAAAGTCTGGTTTGGGGAAGAAGGGGAGGGCTTGCAAAGGCTTCAGACAATATATCTAGCCTATGCAAATTGTTTTTAGATATACCCCTCAGTGAAATTATGCATAATTAAAGGCATGCGTGTTTTTTTATTGGGATACATCTACTAAACATAGATATTTATTTCTGATGGATTTCGCCAGTTGAGTATCCCTTTAATTTATACACAATGTATTGTGCATATTGTCAGCAGGCTGATGTTTAGTTATATTCTAGTTGCCGCATTTTTTTTTTTTTTTTGCAAGTGCTACAGTTTGCTTCTCTTTACCACTTCTTTCAAATCAGTCTCTAGATTTCTTGTATGCTCTTTCATTTGAAAGAATGGTGTAACGGACCGTTTCAGCAGACAACGGGTTAAAATCCATTTAGGCGATATGCCTCTTTCTGAGAGACAGGCACAGCTACTGCAGAACACCAAACTCCCGAACTGGATACAAAATAGCACTCCAAACTGGAACCTCATGAATAGCTGCTAGCAGACGAACAGGAAAGGCATACATCAGCTTACACTCCTGGCAATCAGTCTCCAACAGCATACAGTGAATCCCCCCAATAACGAGACAAGGCTCCGTGTTGAGGGTCAAGCAGTGGTCTGTTTAATGAGGGCTACCTGTATTTATGCTGGTCTCCCACCTGGTGGACACTCCCCTAGGGGACCAAATGGAAGACTGTAACACAGACAGACATGTATCACATTACAGACTCACAGAAGCAAAACATCCCCACAATGCATCCTGGCTTCCTCACTTCTGCCCTGGAGATAATTGGAGAAGTAATTCAATTATCTCCCAGGACAAAGGCAAAACTTCATTACACACGTGGGGACCCAAATACAGTAATATGCTTTAAAATACATGAAGTTACTTTTTATACATTAAACATAGACATGTCACATATCCCCAGATAGCTCAGGTCTGAGTGCACATTATTAGGTGAATGGCACTCAGACCACACAAATACAGTTTAATCGCCATGGAGCCAAAGTCTTTAATCACACGAATAGGCTCCATGGCATAGCTATCTAGGTTACCACAAATTCACATGAATCAAAATACCGAATGAACGGTTGTTCGGCTACATCCCGACGAATAGGAACCAGGAGACGGGCGGCTCAGCGGTGTTCGTGAAAATAAGTGTCCGTTTATAGTTCCATAGTTTAGGTGCCGAACACCGCTGGCCGTACGGGACTTGTAAAATGGCCGCCACCACGTGTTCAGTCGACGAACAAAGACCACCCTGCCTTCGTCAATTAAGCTGCGGTTAACCGCAACTTCAGGGTGGTCAATTGGCGGCACACTCCGGCTCCCAGGTGGTCGTGCAATCGTTAGTTTGTTCAGTAGATAAAATCTACCAAACACCCCGGCAGAAAAGGCACAAATAAGCCTTTCTGCAGGGAAAATAAGTCTTTTAAAGTCTGGTCCATAGTCCAAAGGCAGCAGGCGGGCAACCAGGCTCCTCCAATGCAATGTGGCGAGATTGGTCTCGTCACTAATGGTATAAGTCGTAAGTTGAGGATAACAGTCCTCCCAATTATCCCAATTTTGGAGTGACAGTCCTGACTTTAGGTTCCTGTACCACCATCCTGCCTTTTTACCCCTTGTGTACCACTCTTGGACACCCCCAAAAGTGGGTCACCAGGGAACTGTCTCCAAAAAGCGCAAATCAAGTGTATCATTAGATGTGCTTGCACTATGCTCAGGACTACCTTTGGCATTTCCTGTGACATTAAGCAAGGGTATGGGATAGAGAAGAAAAGGGAAAATAAGCTTGGAAAGAAGATGGGTATTATAGGAATTTGTGCTGACAGAATAGATATAAAGAGAACATATTGGGGTATTCACAAGAAATGTTGGTTCATAGCTCTATTGAAAATGTAAAGAGCCCATTATGTAGCAGGTTACTTGCTATATTGAAGGAGGAAGTTGAACAGAAGTACCCCAAGGATGTCGTATGATGATTCATGCAACGCACGTTTCTCACAAAAATGATCCAGTCAACCAATTACTTAATGAGGTACCACCAGCAAACACAAAGCATTGGTTGTCTTCATCAAACGATTGTGCATAAATTGGCCTTTCTATTTTTTGTATAACCATATGCATTTTTCCATAAAATAAAATGTTCTGCTTTGTGTGGTCAGACTGGCTATATGTCTCACTCCCATTAATATTGCTTTTGCCAGTTTTAGGACCAAGTCCAAAAAAACAAAATACAATCAATGAACGGAGTGGGTCTAAAATCCTTGCCTTGTGTGCACAGGAAGCACTGGCAGTTTGTCAAGCTATAACTACAATAAGATGTGACAGAGAATGTGTTTTTAATTACATTAGGAGTCATTGGGAGTTCTGAAGCTTTATCCATGAGAAAATCTGTCCACAGACAAAATAACGGCTACCTCATTCATTCGTAAGCCAGGGGGAAGACTGGAAATATTTTGGTGAATGAACTGCATAATTAGAAAAAAAAAATATCTGAGATGGTTTTCCTGACACAGTGTGAAATCTTCCGTTAATATCTATTGTATATTGTGTCACGGAACACGTTGCCACAATAGCTAACCTCATGTAACGGCTTTAAGTGTGCAAAGCTTATTCTCGTCCTGTTTCCACTTTACTGGCTTTATATTGATTGCTTTTTTTTTTTTTAACATCGAACCTCTGTGTATAACCATATATTTTCTTTTGTATTATGGTGCTCACTATTTATTTTTCAGGTAGAATATGGATGAAAGCCAATGTGGCTGTCTAGCCCATACATCCCCAGTAAACCCTCCTCAGACTAGGATGTGGCTGAAAGCTCTTAGCTTTTCCTAGTCAATGCAAAATTTTCAATTGGAGCCCTGTGCTCAACTGTAGGAGGTTATGAATTTAAACAAAATAAAATTGTAATGGTACGTTCAAAGACCCAGCTCCACCAAACCAACTAGCATAGCATAAAGTAGAAATAACTGTCCAGCCCTCCTCAACAAGTTTACAATATGCAAAATTGTTACTCTGGCAAAGCAACATTTCAGCCTTGCTAAGTAAAATATATTCAATTATTGTGTTCCTTAGACCTTCCTCATGTTGGATTTGTAATGTGTAAATCCAAAAAGTCTATTTTCCCAAAATGATATCACCTGCCACCATTTTAGCCTTTATGGGGATTTGTTCTATGTATTGACCTTTTAAGAGACACTCCAAGCACCATAATCACAACAATATAGGAGATGGGCTTTGACACGAGGGAAAGTTAAACTAGATTACCCATTTTGCAACCACATGAATTTATTTTCCTCACGCTATTTAACCTCTTTAACCTCTTGTCCTCAGCCAGTTATAAAGTCCACTGTATTTAGCCAGCAGGGGAATGGTGGTTTTAGGCTACTCAAAACTCCTATAAGCTTATGACAGGGTGGCAATCGTCCCCCCGCATCTCTTGCGAGCTATCCCTAGTACTGGTTGGGTGTGTATTCATTAAAACAGGAATATTTAAAAGAGAATTACAACTGTTAGGTCAAAATAGACAATCACATACATGATTGCACTGGTTTGTTTTTCTTACAATTTGCATTTCCCTTGTCAATACCTTGCTGAATGAACCCCATTAAGGTTTGTTCACTGAATAACTAATTACAGTGCATTAAAAAAAAAAAAACAGACTTCAAAATTTAGGCCAAATCCACTATTTTAGTCTGAATTTTGTAATTCAGATTTCAATTAAATACAATTCACTGTTTAATGAATAAATATCAGTGTGTTAAGAATCCATCTTCGTTATCACACATTTAAACCCTTTTAATGTATTTTTAAATATTTGTATTTTAAGAAATTAGATTCAGTGCTCGGAGATCATTAGCTTATAAATATAATATTAACCTCCTGACTAATTATTTTTCTGCATTTTTTTTTTATGATTTATTTATTTATCTTTTTTGCCTTATTTCTCTTTGGTTAATGTTCAAAGTATTTTTTTGTTCCTTCCCCAAGAGAATTTTGAGGAGATCCAATTCTGGCTATTAAAATGTGCCATTCCTTAAGCGGCATATTGAGGATAGCCTCCAGTTATTCATAATTGGATCATATCACGGAAAATTAAATAAAAAAAAACCCGAGTCCAAAATTCACGGGAAAAGCGCCTTAAATGCTTTATGTATTACAGTTAACTAAAACAGATATTTTGTTTAACAGCCTTGTCGAGCCCATAGGAACGAGGTTTCTAGGTTGAATGCTAAGTAAATTAACTTTTTAAGCTCCCATCGGAATTTTCAAAATTATGTCTGAAATATTAGATTGAAATGGGATATGTGAGTACACAGCAGGAGTTCTATATTTCTTGCTCGATAGACCATCATAAAACGTAACTGTGGGGAACATTAGCCCCTAAATAGCTCCAGAGATTGATACAAAAATGCTTGTTTGATGCATACATCAAAATAAGTGCATTCAGTTTGCAGTTCATACGGAAGCGGATTATATATATATATATATATATATATATATATATATATATATATATATGTATTTTGTACACATTAGATGAAGGAGTTAAAATATGCAAATCCTTTCATGCTTGAGAAGAAAAATAATCAACCATTGTATAAAACGATCTGCATATAATTTTGTTTCCCTTGCGTGTGTCTCTGACCCTCGGTGGGCGTGATTAGGATTAATTTCATGGTGCTGTTCTCCGGACGTTGACTGACTTCAGACTGAGGAATAAAATGACAAGTAGTTCCTTTGCTTCTATGATTTTATTTGAATCCCTTCTATCCATCTTTATCTGTTCAACCAATTAGATTGTGAGCTAATACTGTGGCAATGGAGTCATAGGCGTCCGCAGGAATTTTTCTCGGGGGGTGGGGTGGCCATAATTGTAATGACAGCAATGCTTGAAACCTTTTTGCAGGACTGGACTGGGGATACAAAACAGCCCTGGAAAAAATTGAATGCCAGCCCCATAAGTCATTGTTGCATGTAGTCTGTGTGTGTGTGTATGTATATATATATATAAGTTCCAATTGCTTGCAGTCCTGTATTAATAGTAAAAAACCCGGTGCTTAACAGCCAAATAATATAAATAAAGTAATGATAGAACTCCAAGGACTTTGAAAATATCGTGAAAAAAGCTAAGTTTTTTTCACGATATTTTCGAAGTCCTTGGAGTGCTATCATTACTTTATTTCTATATATACTTACACAATTGGTATACATAATTTGTATACTTTTTCTAATTCAAAATATTTGTTCTGTCAGTGTAAAAAAATTAATTATACAGTAAGCATACTCACATGCAGACACAGAAAATCTCACTGACACAAGCACACAAGCAGACAGACAATCTCATTGATACACAAACTTATTGACATAAAAACACAAGCTCACTGACACACACAAACAGGCTCACTGACAATCTCACTGACACACACAGACAAGCTTACTTGTACACACATACAAACTCTGACACTACTACATACAAACTCATTGGTATAAAAACAAAAACTTACTACAGACAAGCTTACTGTGACACGCACACACATGCTCACTACAGACAAACTCACTGACACACACATGATCCCTACAGACAAGATCACTGACACACACACACACACACACAAGCTCATTGACACACACACACATGCTCACTACAGAAAAGCTCACTGATACATACATGGTCATTACACACTCACTGACACACACACACACATTCTCATTACAGAAAAGCTCACTGACATACATGCTCACTACAGAAAAGCTCACAGACACATATACACATGCTCACTTCAGACACGCTTACTGACACACACATGCTGACACTGCAGAAAATCTCACTGACACACATGCTCACTACAGACAAGCTCACTGACACACACATGCTCACTATAGACAAACTCACTGAAATGCACACAACCTCACAACAGACAAGTTCACTGACACACACAGACAAGCTCACTGACACACATACTCACTACAGACAAGCTCACTGACACACACACATGCTCACTACAGACAAGCTTGCTGACACACACAAGCTCACTACAGACAAGCTTGCTGACACACACAAGCTCACTGACATGTATACACATGCTCACTACAGACATGCTCACTGACACACGCATGTTCACTACAGGAAAGCTGGCTGACCCACACAAGCTTGCTTACACATACGTTTACAGAAACACACAAGCTCACTGACACACACATGCTCACTACAGACAAGTATACTGACACACACACATGCTCACTATAGACAAGCTCACTGACACACACATGCTCACTACAAACTCACACACACACAAGTTCACTATAGACAAGCTCACTGACACACACACATTCTCACTACAGACAAGCTGACAGACATGCTCTCTACAGACAAGCTCACTGACACACAGATGCTCACTACAAACTCACTGACGCACACACGCAAGCTCACTCACTATCACGCACACACACACAAGCTCACTCACTATCAGGCACACACACAAGCTCACTCACTATCAGGCACACACACATACACAAGCTTATTCACTATCAGGCACACACACACAAGTTCATTCCCTATCAGACACAGACACACATGCACAAGCTCACTCACTATCAGGCACACACACACACGCTCACTCACTATCAGACACACACAAGTTCACTCACTAGACACAGACACACACACACACACACACACACACAATCTCACTCACTATCAGGCACACACACACACACAAGCTCACTCATTATGAGACACACACAAAATTCATCACTGTCATGAACTGAAGCCTACCCATCACAGAAGGCTGTAGGAGCACTGGTAGGCAAAGTCTGTCCTGTTCCTTCCGGCTCGTGGGTGCGGAGCTTGTGAGGGGTGTAACTTGCATATGAGAGGTGGAGCCTGAATGCATAGGCAGAGCATACATGCCTCCGTATGCCTCCGGGCACCCTGGCAACCTGAATTTGGCCCCCCCAGCACCTCCCTCCTTCTTTTCCTCACACTGAGCAGTCACAGTTCGAGGGAAAATCGCCTGTGGGGAGGGGGCATGTTGAAAAATCCAGGGGGGGCAAGTACCCCCTCTTACCCACCCATGCAGATGCCCAAGAATGGAGTCTGTCATGCATACGGCCATTGTGGATTTGTCCTTGGAGGGAGCTTTTTTTACCATGGTTGCGTCATGAGTACATTCACAGGTACCGCCAAGTAATTGCACCTTCAAAAAACGTCATACTGGCACGACATTAATGCACACATAGAAACAATAGGAACAACTCCATTCACCTATGAAATAGAACCAACTGGAAAAACTCCGTTCACCTATGAAAACCGCGGTTGCAACTGACCGTTCATTGAGTGTATCTTCCAACTGACTTGTTATTCTCTTTTGTTTTTTTGTTCATAATGTTGATGTCCAAGATGTATATATTCTTACTTTTGATTTTAGTCACCTGACCCAGAATCTTGCCGTTTTGAACCTCGCTTCCACATTTTTATGTAATTTCATTTGTTGGGTCTTGACTGCATCAAGCCCTGTGTGATGCATGTTCCAGACCTCATATATAACTCAAGAAAATTTGTATTTCTCTCAATCCGTGTCCTTCCTTCCGTTCTGTCAGTTGGATCATTTTATAGTGGTTTGTGAAGAAAGAGAATCATTGTTTGGGAACACATATAAGAACAAAAGCTGACCAATGCCATTCGAGTCCTACCCTCAAGCATTTAATTTATCTCCATTACACTATTATCTTCCTTCATCAACCACATTAGTCATTTCTTTAAAGAAACAATGTTCTGAAAGACCCCAATTAAAAAGTCACTGTGGGTATAGAGACCTAGAGAAGAGTATGCTCTACAACAGTAACTATACAAAGAGCGTAGATTGTTATGGAGCTCCACAGTTCCATTTTGTTTGTGTTATTTCCATATGTTGTTCTGTATTACAGTAATCTAGAGACCTTTCAGATTCTGATGTTCTATCTTGGTGACATACCTCCCAGTATTAGAAATGGACAAATAGTGACACTTTAATTTGAGGGATGTGAGGGGAGGTGTGGACTGCAGGGGCAGGACTGTTCTGAGACATTTTAGTTGACTTACTAATAATGTATACAGCTACAATGTCATTTAGAGCAAGAATAATGTATCTTATTTACTTAGACTGATTTCTAAACATGTTTATTGTGGTTTAAAAACAGATAGAAAAGACAGAGGGATTAGGGCCGAGAATTAGGGGCAGTCCCTCCTTAAATAGTGACACTTGGGAGGTATGTGGTTGATGTGCAGTAAACTTGAAAAGAAAATTCTGTTCCTAATCTGTTCCACTCAGTATTTGAATTTGTAATGCCCGCAAATGAATTTACCCTTGTTTGCCCTTACATCATTTCCTCAAATCTTTTGACATGACCACATGTTTACACAGGCGCCTCCCAGTGGCCGTATTCATAAATCTGTACACATGACAAGCGTGGTTCATTTTGCTGGAGCTCAGATGCTGCCCATCGTCTTCCTGCACATTAACCATTGCTGGTTTTTGTTTTAGTTGTCACAACATAACTCACTTAACAAGCAATGTGTCCATACAGAAAGGGCTATCAGTTCATTATACCCTTTCAGAAAACCCTCAGCTGATAGATTTCTGCTGTGAAATGGCATAACAAGACTGATTGTCCAGAGATTGATTTCCATTAGGTTCAAAGGAACACTGATGACTTATTTTCTTTTACAAACATCAAGTGAAACAAAAAAGGTTTAATTGCTTCTTAGCAGGCAAGAAATGCAGAATACAGAAGACAGTGCCCACAGCACTATGACTTGTTGATTTTTGCACAGGGTATAGGGCAGGATTCCTCAAACTCCGGCCCCCCAGATGTTGCTCAACTACAACTCCCATGATTCTTTGAATTACATAGATAGCCAGAGAACCATGGGAGTTGTAGTTCAGCAACATCTGGGGGGCCGGAGTTTGAGGACCCCTGGAATAGGGTAAAGAAGTCCCATGCCCCTTTCTCCCTTGTGCAAGCATGCATATAACTGCTCCAATTTGCTAAAATCACTGCAGGTATAATTTGGCTGCTCACATCAGGCCTTCCAACTGTCCTAATTTTGGTGAGACAGACCCTTTTCCTAGGTCCTGTTCTGCCTTCCCTGGTTTGTTCCCTGATGTACTACTTTTGGGAACACCGGGGAATTGTCCCCAAAAGGATAGTGGAAGTGATTCAGTAGATGCGCTCACACTGCGCACAGGGCTCTACAACCAATCATGGAGCACTATAACAGCGCTCTCTGCATTGTCTGTGTTTAGTGAGCTGTCCTGTGTGATTGTGTCAGGGTCTTACCTGAGTTGGGAGTCTGTAGCGCAGATATGTTGCTCACCCTTGCAGATAGCCACAGGCCAAGGTGGTCAGGTAAGAATTCACCCGGCCTGTGGGTCTGTGGACAGGGGGCAGGATGAAGTACCAATACGCAGTACAGGCAAGGACTGAACCAGCAGGATAGTCGAGGGATAGCCGAGGTCAAAGGATGCCAGAGGACAGGAACAACGAGGAGTAGCCAAAGTCAAGGGATGCCAGAGGTCAGAGTAAACGTAGTCAGAAGCCGGGGTCAATAATAAGAAGCAGATGAAATAACAAGAACACTGGTACGAAACAGGATCAAAGACTTGACCCTGAGCACAGGGCGAAGCTGAGTTTAAATACCCTGCTGATGTCTAATCAGGGTCAGGTGAAGCACAGCCAAGTCAAGGTGCAGCCCCCAGTGTAGTAGACATGCCAGCAAGAACAGGACCGGAATCAGTAGTCGCTGTATAAAACCGCCATGGCTCAGAGGTAGAAAGCAGGACCAGGACTGAGAAGTTCCCCGGTTCAAGACCCTTGTTGGGAACTCCAGGAGCAACCGTCTGGCCGTCTGTCTGCCACGGTGAGAACCGTGACAGATTGGCAGTTAGCCTGTCTTGCATACACACCAGGCTGACCTGCCTGTTCTTCGGGCAGACCTGCTCCCTTTTTGAATCACCATCAGGGTCGCCTTTTGAAATTTTGGGGCCCCTAACACAGCTCCAGGTCTGGGTCCACCCATAGGTCCCTCCAAATCTGCCCACAAGAAAGCAGTTTGTAGAGTGGATACAGGGTGCTTGTTTTTTGAATGCAGTGTTTGTTTGTGTATTGGTGCATGTGTAGTGGATGCACTGTGTGTGTATGTGTGAATATATATACACATACACAATTTGTTTTTGTATGGAGTACAGGGGCGGACTGACCACTCGGGCACATCGGTCATGGACCGAGGGCCCAAGACAGTCAGGGGCCCGGCCGCACAGCCATGCTCCAGCTGGAGAGATCAGAGATCTCTCCAACTGGAACCAAAAAATAATAAAATAAAACTATTTCATTGATAGGTTGTGGGGACCCTGATGTAGCGTGGGGCCCCACAACCTACCGCTCTGCAAATCCCCCCTATCCTCAAAGGAGACCCGGCAGCTTCACCTCCTCTCTCTCTGCCAGGTCTGCTTCCTGTCCCACACGGCGCTCTGTGTGATGGGAGAGGCGGAGCTAGGAAGTGATATCACTTCCTGTTTACTCCTCTCACACAGAGCCAGCAGGGGAAGGAGCAGCTGCCCTCTCCCCCCCCTGCCCCCACTGTGTCACTACTCACACTCACCCTCCCTTTCAATGTGTCACCCCCTCCCTATGTCACTAGTTACCCCCCCACCCACCGTCACTAGTCACCCCCCACTGTGTCACTAGTCATCCCCCCCACTGTCACTAGTCACCCCCCGTGTTACTAGTTACCCCCCCACTGTGTCACTAGTCACCCCCCCACTGTGTCACTAGTCACCCCCCCACTGTGTCACTAGTCACCCCCCGCACTGTCACTAGTCACCCCCCACTGTCACTAGTCACCCCCTCCCATTGTCACTAGTCATCCCCCCACTGTCACTAGTCACCCCCCCACTGTCACTAGTCATCTCCCCACTGTCACTAGTCATCTCCCCACTGTCACTAGTCATCCCCCCACTGTCACTAGTCATCCCCCCCACTGTCACTAGTCATCCCCCCACTGTCACTAGTCATCCCCCACACTGTCATTAGTCACCCCCCCACTGCCACTAGTCACCCCCCACTGTGTCACTAATCACCCCCCACTGTGGGGTGACACAGAATACATGCACTGATACAAAAGGACACAGATACACACATACTAAAACAGACATACACAAATATAGTGACACACAGACACACACTAACATACATACAGACACACACATATGCATGAGGACATACAGACACACACATACATACATACTGGCATACATACACACACATACATATTGACCTACATACACATACATACATACTGACATACATATATATACATACAGACACATATAAACATACATATGCATACACACATACTGACATACATACAGATGCTTGGGCTACACGATGGGCCCCACCAGTGTGCGGGCCCTAGTGCAGCTGCACCGGCAGCAGTTCCACTGCTACGCATGGGGCCTGGGGCCTGGACCGTCATGGTTGTCACCCCCTGATGGCGGCCCTGAGCACCAGTAATGCAGTTTGCATCACTAATCCACCCCCTTTTACGCTGCCCACCAGCATCTGGCTTTACGTGTTGGGGTATGTCATGCAAGTACATTACAATCCATCACAGTCTCGGTGAGAGTGAATGAGGCACAACTGTAAACACGGCTGTTTGCAATAACAGGGGGTCATATTGTACAAAACTATGAAAAGAACTACCAAATAGCTGGTGGGACATCTGCTATCAGCTTAGGAGTAAATTATCTTTAACACGAAAATTTCTGGCAAGTTCTGAACTACATAGATATACCCCATTGTACAGCGCTGCGGAATTTGTTGATGCTTTATAAATAATAATAATAATAATAATAATATATACCATAACCTTTTAAACAAAATCAATCAATTAATCATTTGAGTCAGGTTTGTATTTATAAAAACACAAACAAAACATGGTCTATCTGCCTGTTTTAAATTGGCCTTAATGAGTACACATATTAAGCGAGTGGTTTAGAAATGTACCTTTAAGCACAGTCTCCCTTTAACATTTAATTCCTGTACTAAATAAACATTTGTGAATTTCTCATCAAAAATAAAAGCCATTTCACATATTTGCAAACTGGCGATGCTTATCTGTTGACCGGACATACATTTTTTACGAGGATTTCCTGGGAGTATACTAACAATATAATAAACATTTGCATTATATCAGAATAAAAAAAGGAAAAATCCAGCTGCATTTTTGCCTGGTGCCATCTGCATTTTCTTGTTTAAATTACCCAGGCTTATGAAGATTTGAGGAACATTTGGGCAACATAAAACCCTCCCTGTCAGCTCCAGAAGTTAAGACTTTCTGGCTCTCGAGACCAAACCAATAAGGCAAATTAATTCTGATTTGTTAAGAAATGCTTTTCATTTTGTCCAAGCACTTTCTGCTGGATTTTTATGCCTGTGTTATGAACTCGGGATCTTTGTTGCAGTGTTCCCTGTGAAACTAATTACAAGTACAGTAAATAGCAAAATAAACTTTTTTTTTCCTTTTTGGGTATAATACTACACATAGCGTCTGCGTAGATTAGATGCAGATTGTCTATACATAAAGATTCTGCCATTCTATTATACTGGCTCAAGAAATGCTGAATGCTTGCGATTGTTGCATAGAGCCATACGCTATCCACATGGGACTATCGCAAAGCGTTTTCTATTTTAGAAGCATTTACGGACCTTTTTGTCTAGCCTCATTCCATTTCTGGAAGCACATTCACGATCTACATTGTCCCCTTTTTTTCATGCCTGGCCTCCTCCTACTCTCCATAGCGCAAACTAATAGTCTCCCACGACAGTTATGAGATATCTAGGAGGTTGGAACTCTAGATGTGGGATTTGGGTGTGCGGGGTTAGAGAAGGGGATGTACCAGTGGTGGTGCACAGAGATATGTGAACCCATCAAGCAGAACAGGCCTATAAACAAGTTATCTAAGGATATCAGGCCTCCCCACCTTCCTGTTTCTGAGAGACAGTCCCAATTTTACAGGTCCTGTCCCAAATTAGTTTCCTGGTGGTGTGCTTTCAGGTACACAAGAACTGTTACCAAAAAGCATAGAGTGAGCACATCATTAGACACGCTCGTGTTCAGGGTATCCCTGCAGAAAGTGCTGAAACAATGCTCCCTGAAGGGTTGGCCCTCAGAGGGTCAGCGTTGATGATAGACATTCACACCAGGCTGGCCTGCCAATCATCCTGTCTGGGTGGAATCCCCCCCTTTGCGCTTCACCATGTAATACGATTGCATCGCTGGTGAACCCTCTTCTCCCTTCCACCTGAGTCCTGATTCAATGAGCTTCAGAGTTGGGAGGAATGGGATACCCATATGTAGAGCACTGTAGAAGTGCTCACACATCTTTTTGGAGACACTTTCTTCAGTGCCTGAAAACAAAATGGACCACCAAAAGAGCTGTCCTTAAAAGGGGCTGTGCTGCCTCATCCTTAGCTGTTGGGACGTATAACTACATAGACCTCCTAACTGTTCTGATTTCGGCTTAGATTCAGATGTTTTATACTGGTGATAGGTGGCTGGAAATCACTCAACCATGCTTTGTCCTATCATACTAACAGGCTAAGTGGTGTTTTTAGTGAATTAGATTGGAATTACGTTAGAGCTTTGTGTCAGGGGTATCGTATAACTGGTTCATCTGGTAAATACTTTCTATCAGTGTGATTTAGAGTGGATGTTTTTGTTATAAACTGATTTTCTTTACTCTTGATCACATTGCAAGGAAACTATTTCCAAAGGACCCAAATTGGTTATAATAAGAGAAAACAGTGCTATCTAACATTTCTCTCTCTTTCTTTCGGTGGGCCTGCATTCTGGTAGCTTCACTAGGTCAGTGATCTCTCTATTCTTTAAACACCATATCAAGCAAGAAATGGTCTTAAACAAAATGGCGTGGTGCTGGAGTGTTCGAGTAGGAATCTAGATGGAACTGATCAGTAGTGTTCAGAGTAAAAAATTATATTCATATACAGTATATAGAAAAGACACTGCATCTGCAAAATATTGCTTTGACCAGTAGGCTTGGATATTCACCATCTCGCCTGAAGCATTTTGGTCAAACTCGGAATGTTTCCCGGTATCCCGAGATGTTTTTATCGAATATCCTGACATCCAAATGACTATTACTGCAGAGTCACTTGAGAAATAGCAGGGATATTAATGCTCCTTGGGGTAGAGAGAGATGTGCCGCAAAGGAAAAAGAGATCTGTGCCACCATAGGTGATTCTGGAGAATACGTTTGGCCACCAGAGCAACAACTGTAAGTACTGTTAAAAAAAAAAAAAAGAGAATTTGGCAAACATCTCTAGGGAAACCTTCGCATTGGGACAAACTATACTGTCACCCTCCACTGCTTGCTCAATGCTGGTTCAAAAGCCTGGCCAAGCAGGAGAGGTGCATCTAAGACACTGTCACTGGAAGGACACAAGACACTTGTTCCCATCATGGTTGAATGAATTACTTTAGACACCTCTTCATTCACATATGAATGACCACTTGTATGCAAAACAAGTGAAGTACATTGCTTACCTCCCATGTGTCCTAGTATAGGAGGGACAGCCCCTGTTTTGCACTTAAATCCCCCATGTCACACTTTTTTATCCTAATTTTCCCTCTTTTCTAGGAGCTCCATATTGTTAGGGTGTCTAAGTGTATAACATAGCTCCATGTCAATAATATTCCCAGTAATATGTCTTTAGACTGCAATAAATGTGTTAAGAAATCAGCCTGTGTAAATAAGATACATTGTTCTTGTTCTAAATTACATTTTAGTTCCATAAATTGTTATTCGTAATTCACTTAAATTGTTTCAAAACCGCACGCCCCTGGCCATGCCCCCACTCACACCCCTAAAATTAAAATGTATGTAAAATGTTGGAAAGTATGATATTGCCCCTGTAGAGGGCAAATGAGTAACTATTATTCACTGCCTGGAGCAATTATTGTTCCAGACGACCTTGAGATTCTTGAAATTTTTCCTCGTTGTCTGATACTCTATGTTACTGATCGACGTTACATTACTGTTGTCTTTGTATTACTGGGACAGTCTAACAAATGACTAATAAATAATGAACAGTGAAGTGGCCACTCCAAAGCTAGATGCTCTTACAGTCTCTCCAGCCATTATAATTCTCCCCCGAACGTGCCAGAATCCATGTTTCGCAATATTTATTTTTTTACAGGCACGTAAAAGCTAGTTTTACATGTCATTAAAATGATTCATAAATTAAATCATGTTTCCTATCTTGGACCCATCTCTCTTAACCCTTTCTTAGGGATTAGGATAAACGCACACATCAATATTATGTCATATTTACAATGCGTAGTTTTGTATGGCATGACTTTGTAAATATGAAATCTTGAAAACACCCAATTTGGGAATGTGCAAATCCAATGTCCATTCAGTAAGCCTGCAAGACTAGGAGGAAGACGGACAGGAAGTATTGTTTCTTTAAAAAGTGGATCAATTCAGGATTTTATTCAACAGTAAAAAAAATTAAAAAAAATAAAAAATTGAACGCAAACTTGTATACATTTCAAATACCTGTTTATGCATAAGCGCCACACTGGATACCCTTGTCCTTGCAATTGCTATATTTTGCTTACCTAATCTCTGTTAAGAAAACAAAATACAAAGGGGGGTTATTGCCTCATTGGGTTGAGTATTGATTGCATAAGTAGTTCGTCATAAATGTCATCATCACTACTCCATCAGCAAATTGCTATTGAAGCAGATTATAGCAACTGACATCACTTCATGGCCACCCTGGTATGATTGGCTACTAGACTGACAGGGTTCTTAAAGAAACCCTATAGCTTTAGGAACACAAGCATGTATTTCTAACGCTGTAGTGTTCCCCTTACCTATGTAGGCGTCCGGCAAAGCCATACTTGTCTTCTAAAGCACTATTTTTTAATCCCCCTCGGTCAAGAAGCAGACATAGATAACTGCTATTTTAGTGACAGTAACTTTAACTACCTTGTGACGTTTACCCCCCTACTATGCTCGGTGCGACTGACCACAAAAGATTGTGCTGTGACACTTTCTTCGTCAGTAGAATACAAATTGTTATTTTGACTATTTTTTCCATTGTGGTGTTTCACACCCTTAATGTTCCCTTAATTTTGGTTCCCCCCCCCCAACTTAACTAAAAAAAATAAAGATAGGTGAAGCTCCCGACTCTGCTTTCTACACCTCCTTGTGACGTATAAGCAGCCAATTCTGTGATTGGAACATTGCACCGGCTCAGAGCGCATGCATGCATGGCAGGCGAGATGAAGTGGGGAGTGAGTGGGAGAAAGGGGGACGAAATTGGGAGGGAGGGTTTATTTTTAAATTAAAATCCTGTTTTGGCAATAGAAGGAGGCAGGGGAAGCACACAATGGGTGGGAAGAAATGAGGTGAGGAGCTCTGCCTGCAAGGGGAAGATTTTAAAGTCTGTTGGCAGTGTGCAGTGCGCGCAATAATGTCAGACGTTAAATATGCACAGAATTTACATTAGGCCAATATTACATGTGCTGGGGGGGCAACTATTGCAAATGACTCAGTAAGTGCAGTGTTTCAGGCTGAAACACAACACAGACATACTCCTACCACCACGATCACTTTAAATCGCAGCTCTACCCTTGTTAGTGGGAAGAATCTAATAAGAATTATTTTTTCTCTGATTTTTCTCTGATTTACTTGTGATATTTATTATATTACAGTCAAAGAATAGATCAGTGAGCTAATTTTAGAATTGAAGAATTGGATTGACAAGCTAACGCTGTGTGCATTATTTGGGTCCCTGTTACAAAAACTAAATCTGTGTTTAAAAAAAACCCAAAACTATAAATTGTATCCAGATCTCCTTGATCTAATACTTTTTTTCTACTATAATCTATTTAGTATATTTTGGTTTTTTTTAACCAGATCAGCCAAAGCCCCTGCCCCCCTCCCCATCCCCCCTTTGTATCTAATCCAAGATACTTTCTATAACAAACAGCAGAACCCTCTCCATCTCTGCTCAGTGACAGCGCACACCAGGTGAACCCAGCGTTGCCTCTTTAAGTGTTTAACACTAATTGGTTTATGTCTCCGTCTTCATTGAAAAATCCCAGACATTTCATGTAAAATCCTCTTAATGAGGGGATGAATTTTTCATTAACATTAGAAAGCTCACTCTGACAAACAATTTCTAAATAAAACTTTGGCGACATGACATCCCGTATTGGACTTGACAAAGAGGACAGGTGCATTAGAATAAAACTCTATGGCGATCCTTCAAACTGTCAGCCATGAATATTTCATTTCTTAATGAATCATCTTTGTGAAATGAACTTTCTTGTTGTAGTGTCAGTGTCATTTACTATAGAGAAGCTCCTTTATAACCCTTCATTAGCCACTGTCGGGAGCCCAGAATTCTCCTTGCAGAGTACAAGAAACTGAATTTGTGGTCAATGCTGCAAAATACTACCTACAACTCTCATGATTATAAGCCAGCTGTCTGGAAGACAAATGCAGTGGCTGCAGTGGCTCACATCTGCGGAACTTAAGGGGCCCGATAATTTATTTGCCCCCCTCTATCGCAAGGATGGAAAAAAAGGTAGATTCCCGTCTGAGGATCGTCCATTTGCCCATCCTTGCAGGGTTGTACTTAGCACTAAGCAGTGTTTGCATGTTTGAATGTAAGCTTGTGTTTGTATGCAGTGTGTGTTTGTGAATGTAGAGGTGCATTTGTGTGTAGTGTTGTGTGTTTATATTTACTGTTTACTGTGGTTTACTTCGTTTTTAGTATTTAGTGTTTGCCTTTGAATGCAGGGGTGTATTTGTGTATAGTGTTGGAGTGTGAATGCTGAGATGTATATACACACACACTGATATACATACACACACATATACAGACACACACTGGCACATCTGGATACACAGACACACAGAGACACACTGCAGATACACAAACAGACATACAGATACACAGGTACAGACACGCAGACACACCCTGACACACATACAGATACACTCCCTCTCCACTGCAACTCGATGGTAATCTAGGAGGAAGTGGCTTCTCCGAGCACCGCGGCTTCTCACAGACCAGGAGGACCAGTTGCACTTTTAAAGGGTCACAGTGCCTGACCGGTCATAGATGGCCATTAGGTGGCCCTTAGTGCATGGGCTATCTAATGTGCCACGGCTGCACCGGCGGTAGTTTTGCCAGTGGTTACCATTAAAGATTGAATTACTTGTCAGTTTACTATCGTGGGATGCCTCAATCTGTTTGTGGGGTCCCACGATATATAACACAGTAGTGCGACAAATCGTTTTGAAACATTTAGCCCTCTTACCTTTGTCCCCGACGGGCGCTGTATCTCCTCTGTAGGCAGATTTACGACTTGCGGCTACTGCATATCTGCTGATCCTGCCTCTCATTCATTGGATGAGAGCATCCTAGATTTGTATCTTGTTCTGGGCTGGCTAATGACGTCCTAGTGATGCTGCTAGAGGTGGAGTTACATCTCCCATCTCCAATAGCAAAGGGATTAAATTCAGTTGGTGCTAGAGGTGACTGTTCCAATGGTGATTGTCCCACCTATAAAGGGAGCCAACCCATCCAGCAGGCCGACCTAGCGTGTCAATCATCCAGGCAGTCAATGGCGAGAGTGTCCCTAGTGTCCCACTAGGGAATGCAGAAAAGGATCTGTCCCACAGAAATTGGGACTGCTGGTTACTGTAAGGGCAGTACTGGGACATATATATACCAGTGCTGCTCCAGATTAGAGTGTGTTACAGTCCTGGGTGGCAACTAATCAGCAGTCTTCATTAAAACAGCAGCAAGTGCTCATCGGGAGTATACTTCCCACTAATATCGGGCAGACCAGGACATATATGTCCTACTTCTGCACAAGATTAGGGCTGCTAGACAGCATGGATGTGTGTGTGCTTGTGTAAGAAAAACAAAATGTTATCATCACTTTAATTGTATTCTCATGATATTATGGCATAGTGTACCGTAGAACCAATCATTTAATCACATTCTGAACATTTTTGCATGTTTGGAGACGGATTGCCTGTTGACAGTTTAATCTTTTGAGCGTTGGAAATCTAATCTACCAGAATTAATCAAAAAATGTAAATATTGTAAATTATGGGCATAATGTATTTGTAGGTAGTTGTCTTGTATAGTACTGCTCATTAAATATAGCATGCATATACATGACAGCTTGCACGTTCCTTCAGCCCCGTTGGTCCTCTAATTAGAACAGGCTAAATGGGGTCCCAGCCACGAAAGTGGTCAAATCTTCCTTATAATGACTCCAGAGGCAAAGATTTAATCCTCGGGTAGATGAGGTTTGCTACTTTGTGTTGGAGCGAGATACAGGAAAAGCGACTTGGTAATCACACTTAAACCCTGGCGAGTTCCCCAGTATGAGACCGTTGCTATCCTAAAGAGTAACAGTGCATATTCTAATAATTATTCCGGGGCTGAGCCAGATTATATTATGAGTGACAGAAAAAAAAAATGTTTTGGGACAAATTCATAATCCTTGCTATAAACTGGTGCTCCTTCATATTCAGACACAAATTACCACAGAGCTCTATAATACACTCACACACACTGCATATTACCATAGAGCTCTATAATACACTCACACACACTGCATATTACCACAGAGCTCTATAATACACTCATACACACTGCACGTTACCACAGAGCTCAATAATACACTCATACACACTGCAAATTACCACAGAACTATATAATACACTCACACACACTGCATATTACCACAGAGCTCTATAATACACTCATACACACTGCACGTTACCACAGAGCTCTATACACTCATACACACTGCATATTACCACAGAACTCTATAATACACTCACACACACTGCATATTACCACATAGCTCTATAATACACTCATACACACTGCACGTTACCACAGAGCTCTATAATACACTCATACACACTGCACGTTACCACATAGCTCTATAATACACTCATACACACTGCACGTTACCACAGAGCTCTATAATACACTCATACACACTGCACGTTACCACAGAGCTCTATAATACACTCATACACACTGCATTTTACCACAGAGCTATATAATACACTTACACACACTGCATATTACCACAGAGCTCTATAATACACCCATACACACTGCATATTACCACAGAGCTCTATAATACACTCATACACACTGCATATTACCACAGAGCTCTATAATACACCTATACACACTCCATATTACCACAGAGCTCTATAATACACTCATACACACTGCATATTACCACAGAACTCTATTAAACACTCACACACACTGCATTTTACCACGGAGCTCTATAATACACTCATACACACTGCACGTTACCACAGAGCTCTATAATACACCCATACACACTGCATATTACCACAGAGCTCTATAATACACTCATACACACTGCATATTACAACAGAGCTCTATAATACACCTATACACACTGCATATTACCACAGAGCTCTATAATACACTCATACACACTGCATATTACCACAAAACTCTATAATACACTCACACACACTGCATTTTACCACGGAGCTCTATAATACACTCATACACACTGCACGTTACCACAGAGCTCTATAATACATTCACACACACACTGCATATTACCACAGAACTCTATAATACACTCACACACACTGCATATTACCACAGAGCTCTATAATACACTCATACACACTGCACGTTACCACAGAGCTCTATACTACACTCATACACACTGCACGTTACCACAGAGCTCTATAATACACTCATACACACTGCACGTTACCACAGAGCTCTAGAATATACTCATACACACTGCACATTACCACAGAGCTCTATAATACACCCATAAACACTGCATATTACCATAGAGCTCTATAATACACTCATACACACTGCATATTACCACAGAGCTCTATAATACACTCATACACACTGCATATTACCACAGAGCTCTATAATACACCCATACACACTGCATATTACCACAGAACTCTATTAAACACTCACACACACTGCATTTTACCACGGAGCTCTATAATACACTCATACACACTGCACGTTACCACAGAGCTCTATAATACACCCATACACACTGCATATTACCACAGAGCTCTATAATACACTCATACACACTGCATATTACAACAGAGCTCTATAATACACCTATACACACTGCATATTACCACAGAGCTCTATAATACACTCATACACACTGCATATTACCACAGAACTCTATAATACACTCACACACACTGCATTTTACCACGGAGCTCTATAATACACTCATACACACTGCACGTTACCACAGAGCTCTATAATACACTCACACACACACTGCATATTACCACAGAACTCTATAATACACTCACACACACTGCATATTACCACAGAGCTCTATAATACACTCATACACACTGCACGTTACCACAGAGCTCTATACTACACTCATACACACTGCACGTTACCACAGAGCTCTATAATACACTCATACACACTGCACGTTACCACAGAGCTCTAGAATATACTCATACACACTGCACATTACCACAGAGCTCTATAATACACCCATAAACACTGCATATTACCATAGAGCTCTATAATACACTCATACACACTGCATATTACCACAGAGCTCTATAATACACTCATACACACTGCATATTACCACAGAGCTCTATAATACACCCATACACACTGCATATTACCACAGATCTCTATAATACACTCATACACACTGCATATTACCACAGAGCTCTATAATACACCCATACACACTGCATATTACCACAGAGCTCTATAATACACTCACACACTGCATATTACCACAGAGCTCTAGAATATACTCATACACACTGCATGTTACCACATAGCTCTATAATACACTCATACACACTGGATATTAACACAGAGCTCTATAAACACACACACACACACACACACTGCATATTACCACAGATCTCTATAATACACCCATACACACTCCATGTTACCACAGAGCTCTAGAATATACTCATACACACTGCATTTTACCACAGAGTTCTATATTACACTCACACACACTGCATATTACCACAGAGCTCTAGAATATACTTATACACACTGCATGTTATCACAGAGCTCTACAATACACTCACACACACTGCATATTACCACAGAGCTCTATAATACACTCATACACACTGCATATTACCACAGAGCTCTATAATACACCTATACACACTGCATATTACCACAGAGCTCTATAATACACTCATACACACTGCATATTACCACAGAACTCTATAATACACTCACACACACTGCATTTTACCACAGAGCTCTATAATACACTCATACACACTGCACGTTACCACAGAGCTCTATAATACACTCACACACACACACACTGCATATTACCACAGAACTCTATAATACACTCACACACACTGCATATTACCACATAGCTCTATAATACACTCATACACACTGCACGTTACCACAGAGCTCTATACTACACTCATACACACTGCACGTTACCACAGAGCTCTATAATACACTCATACACACTGCATATTACCACAGAGCTCTATAATACACTCATACACACTGCATATTACCACAGAGCTCTATAATACACCCATACACACTGCATATTACCACAGAGCTCTATAATACTCATACACACTGCATATTACCACAGAGCTCTATAATACACCCATACACACTGCATATTACCACAGAGCTCTATAATACACTCACACACTGCATATTACCACAGAGCTCTAGAATATACTCATACACACTGCATGTTACCACATAGCTCTATAATACACTCATACACACTGGATATTAACACAGAGCTCTATAAACACACACACACACACACACACACTGCATATTACCACAGATCTCTATAATACACCCATACACACTCCATGTTACCACAGAGCTCTAGAATATACTCATACACACTGCATTTTACCACAGAGTTCTATATTACACTCACACACACTGCATATTACCACAGAGCTCTAGAATATACTCATACACACTGCATGTTATCACAGAGCTCTACAATACACTCATACACACTGCATATTACCACAGAGCTCTATAATACACTCATACACACTGCATATTACCATAGAGCTCTATAATACACTCATACACACTGCACGTTACCACAGAGCTCTATAATACACTCACACACTGCATATTACCACAGAGCTCTAGAATATACTCATACACACTGCATGTTACCACAGAGATCTATAATACACTCTTACGTACTGCATATTACCATAGAGCTCTGTAATACTCTCATACACATTGCTGTAGAATATTACATATTCTATATGTTCCTATTAAAATACATATTAAGGTATGAATTTCTTATGGGTTAAAAGTAACTTATGCTGGTTTGCTATTCTGTACCATGAGGACTCTGGAATGTGCTGTATAGGGAGATTGTGGGTAGGGTCCTTATATGGGGAGTTTCCTTATATGACCAGGGTATAAATGAAAAGTTATGACATTATTTTGCCTATAACGAACTGAGGACAAAGGACCACAATCTCTTCTCCTACTATCCGCTCTCTTCTCCTGGTGTGTCCTGAATTGATGATACAAAGACGACTACTTAAAGAGATCTCTCACTCTCTGTAGCGTTGTTGAGAAATGCCATCTGTTAAGTATAATATTGCTTGCTTTTGAAGTAGAATAAATGCATATTTTTTATAAAGAACGTCAGATTGGGTATTAGTACTTTTTGTTTAATATAGATGTACATTAACATGGCGGGCCTGTTACCATAGAAGATATATACATAAAATACTTATTCAACTTAGAAAACACAAATCAATAAGCTACAATTGCATATTCCTTCAGAGCTCTACAATACACACTGCATATTACTATATAGCTCTACAACACACACTGCATATTACTGCAGAGCTTTACAATACACACTGCATAGTACTACAGAGCTCTACAATACAAACTGCATAATACTACAGAGCTTTACAATACACACTGCATATTACTACAGAGCTCTGCAATACACACTGCATATTACTACAGAGCTCTACAATACACACTGCATATTACTACAGAGCTCTACAATACACACTGCATAATACTACAGAGCTCTACAATACACACTGCATAGTACTACAGATCTCTACAATACACACTGCATAATACTGCAGAGCTCTACAATACACACTGCATAATACTACAGAGCTCTACAATACACACACACTGCATATTACTTCAGAGCTCTACAATACACACTGCATAGTACTACAGAGCTCTACAATACACACTGCATAGTACTACAGAGCTCTACAATACACACTGCATAGTACTACAGAGCTCTACAATACACACTGCATAGTACTACAGAGCTCTACAATACACACTGCATAGTACTACAGAGCACTACAATACACACTGCATAGTACTTCAGAGCTCTACAATACACACTGCATAGTACTACAGATCTCTACAATACACACTGCATAATACTACAGATCTCTACAATACACACTGCATAATACTACAGAGCTCTACAATACACACTGCATAGTACTACAGATCTCTACAATACACACTGCATAATACTGCAGAGCTCTACAATACACACTGCATATTACTACAGATCTCTACAATACACACTGCATAGTACTACAGATCTCTACAATACACACTGCATAATACTACAGAGCTCTACATTACACACTGCATATTACTACAGATCTCTACAATACACACTGCATAATACTACAGAGCTCTACATTACACACTGCATAGTACTACAGAGCTCTACAATACACACTGCATAATACTACAGAGCTCTACATTACACATTGCATAGTACTACAGAGCTCTACAATACACACTGCATAATACTACAGATCTCTACAATACACACTGCATATTACTACAGAGCTCTACAATACACACTGTATAATACTACAGAGCTCTACAATACACACTGCATAGTACTACAGAGCTCTACAATACACACTGCATAGTACTACAGAGCTCTACAATACACACTGTATAATACTACAGAGCTCTACAATACACACTGCAAAGCACTACAGAGCTCTACAACACACACTGCATATTACTACAGAGCTCTACAATACACACTGCATAGTACCACAGATCTCTACAATACACACTGCATATTACTACAGATCTCTACAATACACACTGCATAGTACTACAGATCTCTACAATACACACTGCATAATACTACAGAGCTCTGCATTACACACTGCATAGTACTACAGAGCTCTACAATACACACTGCATAATACTACAGAGCTCTACAATACACACTGCATAATACTACAGATCTCTACAATACACACTGCATAATACTACAGAGCTCTACATTACACACTGCATAGTACTACAGAGCTCTACAATACACACTGCATAATACTACAGAGCTCTACATTACACACTGCATAGTACTACAGAGCTCTACAATACACACTGTATAATACTACAGAGCTCTACAATACACATTGCATAGCACTACAGAGCTCTACAACACACACTGCATATTACTACAGAGCTCTACAACACACACTGCATATTACTACAGAGCTCTACAATACACACTGCATATTACTACAGAGCTCTACAATACACACTGTATAATACTACAGAGCTCTACAATACACACTGCATAGTACTACAGAGCTCTACAATACACACTGCATAGTACTACAGAGCTCTACAATACACACTGTATAATACTACAGAGCTCTACAATACACACTGCAAAGCACTACAGAGCTCTACAACACACACTGCATATTACTACAGAGCTCTACAATACACACTGCATAGTACCACAGATCTCTACAATACACACTGCATATTACTACAGATCTCTACAATACACACTGCATAGTACTACAGATCTGTACAATACACACTGCATAATACTACAGAGCTCTGCATTACACACTGCATAGTACTACAGAGCTCTACAATACACACTGCATAATACTACAGAGCTCTACAATACACACTGCATAATACTACAGATCTCTACAATACACACTGCATAATACTACAGAGCTCTACATTACACACTGCATAGTACTACAGAGCTCTACAATACACACTGCATAATACTACAGAGCTCTACATTACACACTGCATAGTACTACAGAGCTCTACAATACACACTGTATAATACTACAGAGCTCTACAATACACATTGCATAGCACTACAGAGCTCTACAACACACACTGCATATTACTACAGAGCTCTACAACACACACTGCATATTACTACAGAGCTCTACAATACACACTGCATAGTACCACAGATCTCTACAATACACACTGCATATTACTATAGAGCTCTACAACACACACTGCATACTACTACAGAGCTCTACAATACACACTGCATATTACTACAGAGCTCTACAATACACACTGCATAGTACTACAGATATCTACAATACACACTGCATAGTACTAGAGAGCTCTACAATACACACTGCATAATACTACAGAGCTCTACATTACACACTGCATAGTACT
Source organism: Pelobates fuscus (assembly GCF_036172605.1). Taxonomy (NCBI): domain Eukaryota; kingdom Metazoa; phylum Chordata; class Amphibia; order Anura; family Pelobatidae; genus Pelobates; species Pelobates fuscus. The sequence continues at coordinate 29,825,391 of NC_086328.1, forward strand.
ACAGAGCTCTACAATACACACTGCATAGTACTACAGATCTCTACAATACACACTGCATAGTACTACAGAGCTCTACAATACACACTGCATAGTACTACAGATATCTACAATACACACTGCATAGTACTACAGATCTCTACAATACACACTGCATAGTACTACAGATCTCTACAATACACACTGCATAGTAATACAGAGCTCTACAATACACACTGCATAATACTACAGAGCTCTACAATACACACTGCATATTACTACAGAGCTCTACAATACACACTGCATAATACTACAGAGCTCTACAATACACACTGTATAATACTACAGAGCTCTACAATACACACTGCATAGTACTACAGAGCTCTACAATACACACTGCATAGTACTACATATCTCTACAATACACACTGCATAATACTACAGAGCTCTACAATACACACTGTATAATACTACAGAGCTCTACAATACACACTGCATAGTACTACAGAGCTCTACAATACACACTGCATAGTACTACAGATCTCTACAATACACACTGCATAATACTACAGAGCTCTACAATACACACTGCATAGTACTACAGAGCTCTACAATACACACTGCATACTACTACAGATCTCTACAATACACACCGCATAGTACTACAGAGCTCTACAATACACACTGCATACTACTACAGATCTCTACAATACACACTGCATAGTACTACAGAGCTCTACAATACACACTGCATAGTACTACAGAGCTCTACAATACACACTGCATATTACTACAGATCTCTACAATACACACTGCATATTACTACAGAGCTCTACAATACACACTGCATAGTACTACAGAGCTCTACAATACACACTGCATAGTACTACAGATCTCTACAATACACACTGCATATTACTGCAGAGCTCTATAATACACACTGCATTTTACTATAGAGCTCTACAACACACACTGCATATTACTATAGAGCTCTACAATACACACTGCATACTACTACAGAGCTCTACAATACACACTGCATATTACTACAGAGCTCTACAATACACACTGCATAGTACTACAGATATCTACAATACACACTGCATAGTACTACATAGCTCTACAATACACACTGCATAGTACTACAGAACTCTACAATACACACTGCATAGTACTACAGATCTCTACAATACACACTGCATATTACTACAGAGCTCTACAATACACACTGCATATTACTACAGAGCTCTACAATACACACTGCATAATACTACAGAGCTCTACAATACACACTGTATAATACTACAGAGCTCTACAATACACACTGCATAGTACTACAGATATCTACAATACACACTGCATAGTACTGCAGAGCTCTACAATACACACTGCATAGTACTACAGATCTCTACAATACACACAGCATAATACTGCAGAGCTCTACAATACACACTGCATAGTACTACAGAGCTCTACAATACACACTGCATAATACTACATAGCTCTACAATACACACTGCATAGTACTACAGAGCTCTACAATACACACTGCATATTACTACAGAGCTCTACAATACACACTGCATAATACTACAGAGCTCTACAATACACACTGTATAATACTACAGAGCTCTACAATACACACTGCATAGTACTACAGATATCTACAATACACACTGCATAATACTACAGAGCTCTACAATACACACTGCATAGTACTACAGATCTCTACAATACACACTGCATAATACTGCAGAGCTCTACAATACACACTGCATAGTACTACAGAGCTCTACAATACACACTGCATAATACTACATAGCTCTACAATACACACTGCATAGTACTACAGAGCTCTACAATACACACTGCATATTACTACAGAGCTCTACAATACACACTGCATAATACTACAGAGCTCTACAATACACACTGTATAATACTACAGAGCTCTACAATACACACTGCATAGTACTACATATATCTACAATACACACTGCATAGTACTACAGATATCTACAATACACACTGCATAGTACTACAGAGCTCTACAATACACACTGCATAGTACTACAGATCTCTACAATACACACTGCATAATACTGCAGAGCTCTACAATACACACTGCATAGTACTACAGAGCTCTACAATACACACTGCATAATACTACATAGCTCTACAATACACACTGCATATTACTACAGAGCTCTACAATACACACTGCATAATACTACAGAGCTCTACAATACACACTGTATAATACTACAGAGCTCTACAATACACACTGCATAGTACTACAGATATCTACAATACACACTGCATAATACTACAGAGCTCTACAATACACACTGCATAGTACTACAGATCTCTACAATACACACTGCATAATACTGCAGAGCTCTACAATGCACACTGCATAGTACTACAGAGCTCTAAAATACACACTGCATAATACTACATAGCTCTACAATACACACTGCATAGTACTACAGAGCTCTACAATACACACTGCATAGTACTACAGATCTCTACAATACACGCTGCATAGTATTACAGAGCTCTACAATACACACTGCATAGTACTACAGATCTCTACAATACACACTGCATAGTACTACAGAGCTCTACAATACACACTGCATAGTACTACAGAGCTCTACAATACACACTGCATAGGACTACAGAGCTCTACAATACACACTGCATAGTACTGCAGAGCTCTACAATACACACTGCATAGTACTACAGAGCTCTACAATACACACTGCATAGTACTACAGAGCTCTACAATACACACTGCATAGTACTACAGATCTCTACAATACACACTGCATAGTACTACAGAGCTCTACAATACACACTGCATAGTACTACAGAGCTCTACAATACACACTGCATATTACTACAGAGCTCTACAATACACACTGCATAGTACTTCAGAGCTCTACAATACACACTTCATATTACTACAGAGTTCTACAATACACACTGCATAGTACTTCAGAGCTCTACAATACACACTTCATATTACTACAGAGCTCTACAATACACACTGCATAGTACTTCAGAGCTCTACAATACACACTTCATATTACTACAGAGTTCTACAATACACACTGCATACTACTACAGAGCTCTACAATACACACTGCATAGTACTACAGATCTCTACAATACACACTGCATAGTACTACAGAGCTCTACAATACACACTGCATAATTTTTTTACTTAGCTACTTACGGATCGACATTTAGGTAAATCCCTCTCTAATGTATCATCACTGATCCTTTAAGAGTTAATCATATCGACTGTGGTTAAGAGAGATACAGAGATAGATTGATAAATATATACCATTATTTATAATAATTATGCATTTATTCTTCCTTCAAAAACAAAAAGGAGTGATACGATTACCTGCTTCTTTTAGTTAACACAAGACATTTGCAAACGGGAGATGAATCTAGATCTCAATCAATAACAATATGATTACACCCATGCAGCAATTATAAATTATTTAAAACTGTACCCTCAGGTTACTGACTAGTTGCCTTTAAATTAAATTCTCTGTCAATAATAGATGCAAAGAATTAATGTGAGAACATCTTCAGTTACAGAAACTTTAAGGTAGCATAAAATATTGAACCGTTGTCTATCATTAGACACTCTGCTGTCCGTTCTGGGTAGCTTTGTGTTCATCTAAACCTTTCTAGAAGGACCTCTGATTCTCCAACGATGACTAAAGAATACCAATGTCGTGTTAGTCTGACTTGTAATAACGGCAACTCTACAAGATAAAATACACAGGAAAAATTGAATATTTATAAATCAGGTCCCAACGCTCACTGTACTAGGATTGTGTAAAGGAAAATTGTATATTTAAAGAAAGGTGGGACCACGTACCTTAGTATAAAGGTAGAACTATGTCCATTTAAATATTATAGCCTAAGATATAGGAATGACAAAAGCTGATTGAGTATTTTGGTTGATTAGATTTGGATTGTCACAGAACACAAAGAGATTGCCTCAAACATCAACTAAAACAGAAATTGCACACAATGTGGTTGGCTGAGACTGGAAAAATTGCTGCAGCAATGAAATAAAGTTGATGCATATACGTAGATAGTACCAAAAGACTAGATGTTATTCACCCATAAGTAATTAGGGAGCTTAGTGTGTTAATAGGTCATAATTTTTAATTTACTAGGATTCTTTCTTGGCTGACATGGTGGCAAAGTGGAGCGCATGTTTAAAAATATCAAATCTCTCTCTCTCTTTTTTTTTAACACACCTGTGAGATTCACATAATTGATGGATACATTTTACAAAGGATTATTGAAAAACGTCTGCAGTTATAAACAGACCCCCATTGCACCGTTACAGAGATGGAACTGATGTGATTTCTGGGGGATCTACCTTTTGGCCATCCTTGCAAGAATGTATTTTTTAGCAGTCGGTGTGCGTCAATGTAGCAATGTATTTGTGCGGACTGTTGACATTTGAGTGCATGTGTGCTTGCATGTAGTGGTTTTTTTTGTATTGCAGTATGCATAGGAAACTATGCTGTTTAGTATGACCCCTCAAGGAATACCAATTAAAAGGCTACATTTTAATATCATTAGTAGAAGTAAGATATAGATAGACAAACTATAAATCACACAGATCTACTCTTGTAATAAACCACGTAGGTTCATGTTCAGGCATACAGAAGTACATCCGGATTCACATCCCATAGTACAAAATAGAGCTCAACTGTTAGCTACACAATAAATGACACACACAGGCCTACTCTCAGCCATACAATAAAACACAAGGGTCCACTCTCTAAATTGGGGATCACTCTTTATCCCAAATATTGTTACAATTATAGATTAAATAGGCATATGCCTTCTTAACAATTCGTTTTTTTAATGTAATATTTCTATCAATGAACCATTATTAATAATGGTTGTTTATTTGTTTTTCTGTCTTCATCATCAGAAAAAGTTGGTTACTTGAAACTTAAAATACAGATAACTGTAACAGCCAACACACATTAACCGCACATTATCTTCTAAATAAGCAATTAATCGTTTTCAATAACTCCTACACAAACCTACTACCTGATAAATACTGAGGGCGGATGTGAGATTCCACCATAGGGGCTTAATGGAGACAACAAACTTATATATTTTAATTTACTTATAGCTGAAGACAAAGTTGACCTCAGTTGCTTGACACGACATTGGTTTGATAGCCACTGAAGGTCTCACAACTGAGAGCCGAGTCACAGTCTAATAGCAATATTTGCATAACTTATCATTTTCACATGCAAGACAACTGCGATTAGTCAACGTTTAGTAACCTACGCACTGCACATTGAGGTTGCTATAATTTTACTGTTAACAGTCTAGTCTGTTTCTGGCAAAATCAATGTGTATACATGTTTTTTCTAGTCCAATTCCTTGTGGGACGCTTTAGAAAGGGGACTTAATTAAGATCTTGCCTACAGCTGCCTTCTACCTTGGTACATAGACCATTTGCAATTTTAGGAAATAATTTTTACAAGTAATGACTCCTGTTTATACCACCCAGCATTGAGAGAAATGTTGATCACAACGAGTGGGTGGTCCCGAGTAGGGGTGTCCCCAGTGGTGCCACTTTTATCTTGCTGACTGCTTTTTTATTGGTAGTTTAATGAATGGACCCATCTGGAAACACAGGTATGAGATCAGGATGTGTGGGTGACCCTGAGATGAGAGACACCATGGAAAAAAATTGTGATGGCAGTTCAGAACCTAAATCGGGACTGTCACATGGAAATTGGGACTGTTGGAGTGGCTCTGTCCTTTTATTTAAAAAAAGCTCAATAATGTGGCACATCCGTAGCAAGTGTCTGTGTTGTAATGCTTTAATAATAATTTTAAAAAGTATTGTTCTAGATTGAAAACCTGCTCCCTCCACTATATTTAATCATTGACTGATCAAGGCTCCAGACAAGCAAGCTATCACTGGCCACCAACTGTCAGTAAGGCTTCAGACAAGCAAGCTATCACTGGCCACCAACTGTCAGTAAGGCTTCAGACAAGCAAGCTATCACTGGCCACCAACTGTCAGTAAGGCTTTAGACAAGCAAGCTACCACTGGCCACCAACTGTCAGTAAGGCTTGAGAACGATCTACTGAAGTTCCGCCGGAGCTTAAAAACAGCTTTATTTGCTCAGGCGTACGGGATGACATGAAAATTTTTAACTTGGTCCAAATGCATGTGATTATAATGCTGTTGTTTGCTGGATATTGTTTTGTCTGTTTTTTATTGCTGGTATGCGCATCGAGACCCTATGGGTAATAAGACTGCGTTTCTTAAGAATTTTTAATAAATAAATAAATAAATAAATGTTGCTATACAGTACCCTTATTATGCCATACATACATGCCACAGTCTTGTGGAGTGTCAAGGAGAACTTTGGCAAACGCAGCAATGGTTTGGTTTTTTTCAGAAAACAGCTGTTTCTGCATGAAGTTCTTCCATGGACATCATGCCTGTTCAATGTTTTTCATATAGTAGACTAATCAACTGAGATTTTAACCAGTTCCAATGATTTCTTCAAGTCTCCAGCTTTAATTCTAGATTTGTTTGACCTCATTGAGATTTGTGAGGTGTGTCCTTTGTCATCTTGGCTGGGTGTCCACTTCTATGGAGAGTAGTCAACATACTAAATTCTATGCATTTATAGATAATTTGTCTAACAGGTGGACAGCGCAACAATTCTTGATTTCAAGCCTCCTGAGAGCTCTTTTTTGTAAGGCATGATTCACGTCAACAGATGCTTTCTGTAAATAGCAAACTCAAAATGTTTGGGTGCTTTTTTAAAGTCGCTCCAACTCACATCTTTTGAAAGTCCAACCTACTTTTTTTTAAAAGTCAAAGTCACTCAACCCTCACGCCTCATCCCCCTCCCCCCCCCCCATCAGTCCCTGATTGGCTTCCCATTAGATATAGAGCTGAATTTAAGATTCTGGTTCTTGCTTACAAGTCCCTACATAATGCTGCTCCAACCTACCTATCCTCCCTAGTACACAAGTATGTCCTGTCAAGGCCTCTGCGCTCTGCAAAAGACCTACGTCTATCCTCCGTCCATACTCCCACATCTGATGCTCGCCTACAAGACTTGTCCAGGGCTGCACCTTTTCTGTGGAACTCCCATCCCTTCTTCGTTAGACTTTCACCCAGTCTCCACTCCTTCAAAAAATCTTTGAAAACACACTTCTTCAGGAAAGCATATCATTTAAAATGTTAGCGGGTTTTCATTTCCCCGCTCCCCCCCCCATGACTCCTCTCCTGCAACTGTCAAAAATAACCAACTAAGTTCCCAGTAAATAGTTTTCTAGCAACCTATTTCATTGTGTCACTATACCCCACTCCCTCTAGCATGTAAGCTCATTGAACAGGGCCCTCAACCCTCTCTGTTCCTGAGCTTCCATCCGTCTGGTGTCTGTTAGTCCACCCATTGTACAGCCCTATGGAATTTGCTGGCGCTATATAATAATAATTAATTGGACACCAGATTTGTCAATCTCCGATTTTAATTAGCTTGTGTTGAACTCACTATCTGAGCGTTTCACATATTATTTCCAATCGATACTGTGTGTGTGTGTCTTGCCCAAATCCACTTCCTGGAAAGGTGGTCTGACCGGAATTCGAACCTGGGTTTCTCAGTTCTAAGGCAGTGACATTGCTACTTCTCCAAAACCTTTACATTTATTCTCATAGATCAGAAGAGTCACTTGTGCCATCATGCCATGTTTAATTTTTGGATAATTATACCATAATAAAACAACACCTTGCCATCACTAACTGTATTATTTCACCGCTTGCAGCAAGGGAATGGATGTCCGTCTAATAGAATGAATGCAGTCAATCTTTTTTTTTTTTCTTTTTATAATTTTTGTATTCTTTACTACGCTGAAACATGGATCAGATACATCACATCTCTAAGGACCAGTGTACAAGCTAATATTAAGATTAAAACCATTTACAGTTTGCTCTTGTTACTTGAAACAGGGAGCTGCCACGTAGCCCTGCGTTAATTCCCCCCACCCTCTCCAAGGCAGATATTACCATAAATACAGCCCATTAACACTTGTTCCCCTCTGTCAGGACATAAATTAAGTCTGCAGGTGTTCCATGAAGCTTCACCCTTGGTACTAATTAAGCCTTGATAATTAGGTTTGTTAAAGTCAGGACTTTGAGCTCATATTCCCTCTTTGGGCCGGCAAAACGGAGATTTGAAACATGCGAGACCTCTTTCTGTTTTAGACCTGTTTGATTGGAGCTTACAATATGCAATGGTTTCATTAGCAGGATTAGAAATAAAAATGCTATATGAGATTAAGGTTTATCAGATACATTTTTTTACAGTACATCAAGACATTTTGCAGTACAACAAATTATTATTGATTCATAAGAACGATCTAATAAACATACTGTGTGTAGGTGTATATATGTATAGATAATATAATATGAGTTGATGTAGAATTTGAGACAGATTCATGCATTATCAGCAATACACAAGTGGTATATTTGTGTCTATTGTCACCAAATATCTACATAAATAACTTAAAAAAAAAAAAGAAAAAAAAATGCTACTACACAGTTGATATTGCAGAAAATAGCTATTACAGGATTCTCAACCAACCCGATTTCTGCTTGACGGTCCTGATTTTGAGGTATTTTCCCGCCGCCATAACCTTGTCCCCTGGAGTTCCGCCTTCTGCCATGCTCAGGGCATTAGGACCCTACAGAGAGCTCTTTTGAGTCGGCCTACTTGATTGGCAGACAGCCTGGCATAAATTCAGACCAGGCTGACCTGTCATTTCTATGGGGAAACCCGCCCCCCTTTTAGGACAGGTCCTCTTCCTATGGGCAAAGCCAGTCACACAAAATGCCTCACTAGCCCCATCCCCTGTTACTCCTCCCACCAGCATCCCACTTCACAGGACACCAAAGCTGTGAGAAAGGATATTATCAAGCAGACCACATCAATCCACAAAATAAAAAATTGTAAAAGCAAGTTATTTGTTTTCTGTCGTTGCGAAATATAGGCATTCATAGTGTTAAACGACTGTGTAAGGTCAACTGACTTCTTGACATCATTTTATCTCTGCATTGGAGAAATCAATCTGGACAGAGGCATCTTTGTAATTTACATATACATTGACATATGGAGCATTTGTAAATCTTACTCCACAACAGTTAATCTTGTTTTTTATTCTCTCTTCTATATAGATGTGTTAGCAGATCAAGCCTTCGATAAATGTCATATTTTTTACCTTCCACAAAACAAACCCCCTCACGGTCCCCTCCAAAAATAAAAAACTGAAGCTATCACAGATATTCTATTTGAAGTCCTTTAAAAACTATTCATAGAACATAACATTTTTATAGTCTTCCCCTCAGTTTAGCTTTCCGTTTTAATTTGTTTGGTGTGAATCTAAAAAATATGCTCCATTGCGGTAGAATCAACTGGGTTCTTACAAATTTCTCAATAAAAAGCGTAACCAATCGGATAACAGTATCTGTGCGTATCCAATGAGGTTTATATTTGTTTCTGTTACATTTACATCAACAGGAAAATGTGTCCGAAAGTAGCTATCTCTTCTATAGCAATTACTCCTCTATAGCTCAAGTCAACCTTTTTATTGTTTTATTTTTCAGTATGTACCACCATTAAATTCTGATGGGAAAGTTTACATTTAATTCAAGTACAAATAATTTTTGTACGTTTTCACTTGCTTTAAGGAGTTGATTACATTTAAACCACAGATTTTTATATTATTTGTATAGTATTTTGAGCACAGTGCTGTACATTGGCTGAGGCACTTGTTCCTTAAAGGTATAATAACACCCACACTGCACATGCTGCAAAAAATATTAAAACAATACTTTTGTTTATTATTGCATTAATACCAGTAACTCTGTACATCACTTTAATAAGCTCCATTTACTTCACCAAGAAGACGGTGGTGGTTAACAATAATATATGACCGTAAGTGCACACTCACAACATTGGGGAAATTTAGAGAGCAGTATTGTATTTTAATTTTCTCTGTAATACAAACCCACAAGTTCTACAATCTAATTTCCTGTGGCAGAAATTTCTCATGAAGGGAAATTGTAAATACATTGGGCATCTTTAAGAAACGTATATTGTTCATGCCACCTTCAAGTTTATACACTATATATATATATATATAAAACAAAAATAGTAATGCACTCCACCTTCCTTGATGTACTTGCCCGGTGCTTATCAGCAAACAGATACAGCCAAAAGTACAAGATGGGAGATACCACAAAGGGTAGTTGAGAATGACAGTGCTAAAATCCTATGGGACTTTCTGATCCAGACAGTCAATTAAGTACTGGTCAACCAGCCTGACATTGTGGTGGTACACACGGAACGTAAGACTGCAGTGGTGATGGATGTGGCAATACCCAGTGGCTACATCAGGAAGAAAGAAAATGAGAAGATGGACAAATACCAAGGACTGGAAGAAGAGCTAGAAAAGATGTGGATAGTTAAGACAGTAGGATTCCCAGTTGTGATAGGAGCACTCAGGGCTATTACTCCCACGTTGGGGGAGTTGCTTCAACGGATTCCAGGTGGGACATCTGAGATTGCTGTCCTGAAGAGTACAGTTCTGGAACAGCAGAATGCTCAGACTGGTAGAGTACCTAAGAATGAGGAATAAATACCACCCAGGGGGGGTGATACAACTCACTTTTATAAACTCACACACAAACTATATTTCATTGTTACTTTGTTCATTAAATGTATAACCAAGGACCCCAGGAGCATTACTTAAATTCAGTCACTAACTTAGTATATTTTACTTTTTGTAGTACAGATTTTCCTTCCAGGTTTGTGTCCTACAAATTGTTATCAGAGGCTGCAGTTTATTTCTAGCTAGATTTTCAAGATATCTGGTGTAGGCTATGATCACTGTCATCCATCTGTGTGCTTGATCATACATCCACATGCTAAATATTCTAGGTTAGCATAATTTGTCCCTAGTCAGTAAAGCATTTAAAGCACTCTGTCGCCCATAAACAATTTATGGAGTATTTCACAAAGATACAATCTTTATGAAATGCTCATGAGGACAGTGTTGGATTCCACAGCAATTCCAATGCAGCCAAAAGATATCATGAGTCTAAGTAGAGTCTACATTATCTCGTGTTAAATCCATGCCTTGACAAAAGGCAGAGACTATGCCGTCAAGTTTTGTCAATTTCCCCAGCTGAATATAGTGATATGTGAAAAAGGGCAGTATCTTGCTCATTACAAGATAATGTCTATGGAGGCTCCACAGCCCTGCAGGATCCTCCAGAGACATCAGTGTTGTACTCTTGCGCGTGTACAAGAATACAGCACTGACGTGGACTCCTGGCAGATGAAGTGACATGAGCTGAAGATCAATGGTGCTGACGCCCATGGCAGAAAACTAAAGGTTAGTATAACTCACAACTGCTGCGAGCTCGGAAAAGCACACCCCACGTGGTGCTTTGACCATCGGGGATCTTTGCAAAATATGCAAAGAACCCTGAAGGTAACAGAGCCATTTTTACCGTTCTGCATTTTGCTCTACTTCACCACAATCATTGTTTCTATTACTTCACTAAATCCTCAGAATGTATGCATTGTATTTATTTTGTGTAGAAGATGCCTGGTTTGGTATTTCATACTTTGGGGAGATTTATGTAGACAAACCAATTGCTAAGTTCTGAAACATATTAGATTGGTTTGCAATGGGATTGGTCCTCATTTAGAACTTTGCATCTGAATAGCACATTTCTGACTTGACAAATCTCCCACAGTATATTTAACCCAGTTCTCTAGATCATTGTCCTGGAAACCTATCCTCAGATTCCCACAAACCTGACAGAATAATATAAATTCCCTGCTTACAGGAAAATCTAGCAATTGGCAGATCACATGAAATTCCAATATACTATTGGCCACTGTACTGGAATGTAATGTATAACAGCACAGGCCAACTTCCCAGAGCACTCTGTTACTGGACATCGACGCATTTTATGTTTGTGCATGTTTGTTTGTGTTATTGATTTTTTTTTTTTCAAGATACATCTATTGTTTTTAATTTAAAAAAAAAAAAATGTTTTTGCTGGTCCGAGAAATTCGCAATCATGCTTGTATGTTACTAGAGAAGAGGAAGAAAAAAAAAAGAAAATCTACCTTGATAAAACACTGATCCAATTTTATACAACAGCCTCCCAGCATTGCACGCTCACTGTTCAGCAGTTACGATTGTTATTAAAGTTTATGGACCATAAAACCCACAGAAACAAGGCAAGTGAACAACTATGGCATTACAATAGTGTCAAAACAAGAGCCGTATTTCATCTCCTTTGAACTGCTAGTCGACGTTCAGAATTGAAGTGCACTGCGACTGACTCAACCTTTTTCTGTGTTTTTCAACCTTAGACTTTAATGCAACACGGCTAATTTATGAACGTCGGAGTCTACAAATGCCGTTCAGTTCACAGCTTGGCTATAAATCCCTATCTACAGATATTATTTTTTTCCTCCCGTATTTTAGCTTAGTGAAATTTTCGGCCACATTTATTTGCCTTCTAAAGGAAGAACTTAGGCTAAATATTAAGATTCTTTGTGGACTTCAGCCTGTGGTTAGTATGTAATTTCCACTTGTGGATTCTATAGGTTCTATGAAAGAGATATCAGAGGCAAGTATCATGTGGTCTTAGGTATCTCTCCTTTCAATTAAAGACACAGCTAACCTATTCTGTAGCCTGTGATGGCTGTAGTTGTCATTGGAAGTCCTAATGGCAGCCCCAAACTTTAGTTTAACCCTTTCCACTCTGATACAATTTCAGTGTCGTTCACCAAATTTGCCAAATGTATTTATAGAAATCACTTTGTGGGTGTTTTTTTTTTCTTCAAGTCGCCTTAATCCGATAACGTTATGTCCCTCTGGGTGAGCCGTACGATTCTCAAACTTGTATGCTACTCATATGTCCCACCAGGTGGGACATACGATCGGAATGAGAAAATTAAAATGTCCCACCCTGTGGGACTGTCTAGGGGAAAGGATTAAAGATTATTCCCAGAAGACATAACTGTTTAGTAAATATCACCACTTTTTGAATTAAAAGAGGTACACGGATATGTGAGAGATTTACCAGAAGATAGTTCTTGGCTTAGAATATTCTGACCACATTGGTTTATATATATTTTTGTAAGTTTTATTTGGACTGTTACAGTAATTCAAATTTGTTCTGATTTTTTGTTCACTTTTTAAAAATATTCGGAAACATGATTGCTTGTAGGACAGTGATGGGTGGCTTTCCACTTCTACAAATATTATTTGTTTAGAAGAACAATGTGTAAGGGAAATATTTCAGAATTGGTCAGGGAGGGCCGTAATCATGCAAGAATTCCTTCATTTAAATATCATCACATCACATGATACCATATAGGAGTTAGCGGACATTTAGTGCCTTATCCTAAATACGAGAACTGCATTTTACCCTCCCAGTGCTTACAGAGCCTATGATGGTTTTCCAAGTGTGACAGTCAACTGCTAACCTTTAAAACATGCTTAGTGACCAGTTAGTCTCGTCCTGCTGTAATGATTATTATTTTTTTCTTTTTAAATATTAGAAGGTTATCGGCTTCCTGGTGATGTAAATGCCATAGCTCTAAAGCGCTCTGAGTCTGTACTAGAGAGAATTGGTTAGAAAGCAGCAAATCTGCTCCACTGACAGTGCAGACCATTTTCTCCCCCTTCATTTAAATATGTGGTTACATGATACAGAGCTCTAGATGCAGGTCCTAAATTAGCCCCTCACTTCCTCATTTCCTATTCGCACCCGCCCAAAAAATAATGTTATGCTTCTGAGATTTTCATTGTTAATAATGCAGCAAAAAATGCTGCTGGTTGGACCTTATCTCCTCAATGCCAATGATAAAATGAGTAGCGGTCTGCTATAACCAATAGATGCTCATAAGGTGCTTCTCTTGTTGTTTATAACAAAATAAACTCTCTGATCTACAAACTAACACTGCGATGTTGGATGTCTGGCATGAAACAACCGCTGAGTTCACTTAAAATTAATCTACCTTCATTGTCCGCACCGTGATTTCAAAGAAGATCTCTCACTTCCGCACCCTTCACATTGGACATAAAATCTAAATATATTAGATATAAAGTGCATAATATCTACACAACTGCATTAAATAATAATTCACATGCACAGCAAAATACACAGCAGTAAATCAAACCGCCATAAACATCCCCGTGTATGTTTCAACTAGCAACATTAATCTGTTTCAAGAGAAAGATCAGTAGACGAGAATTCAAATACTTAGCTTTTAAGTAAACAGTATTTCAAAGTGATCTCACCGTGTGCTGGCGCGAGATCAACTGGGCCCGTAGACAGACTAATGTTTGCTCAAACATACGGTGCAGCGATTTCTCTGTTTAATGTTTTACCTCATTTACTCACTGTATATAAATTATAATTCAATCATTTTTCCTTTTTTTTTTTTTTAACCTACATGACTTTAAATACAAATTACATACACGTACACACAGTATGTATGTGAGTGTGTGTGTGTGTGTGTGTGTGTACTGCTCAATCTGTGATGTTATGCATGCACTAGTGTCTGTAAAATACAGTCTGATAAATGGATGTTGAAGTCCAAAGCATTTAATTGACATTTGTAGGGTTAATGGTTCCCAGCATTGGGTACATCCATTAGGTTTCTTTCTGGTGCCCCCTTTAGGGCTGTGAAAGTCCAGAAACTTGCCTGATGTTCTGTAATGAGAAATTAGGTTTCACATTGTAAAGCTAGCAAAATAATAGAGGTCCAGGCACTCCTTGGTTCAAGACAGGTACTTTACAAAGACCTTTTGGTGTTGAAACGTTGCTGCTGCGGTTCTTAATAAAGTACCTATCTTGAACCAAGGAGTGCCTGGATCCCTATTATGTTATTCATTTTTGGAAATCTGGTGTTTGATTCCGGTTCAGCAAGCAGCCTGGCTCAGATTTATGGGAGTGAGTGCAGTTCCACACACACTACTAAATATTGTAAAGCTAGTGTCACACTACCCATGTACTGGCTTCCGTAAACATGGGGTTTTGAATCTTCATACCTGGGAGCATAAGTGGCTTACCTCCCAACACAGAAGAAGGCACGAAATCGGACTGGTGGTAGAGGCTGATAGGGTGACGAGTCTAGGCACTTGGATTTAATTTACTTAAAATATATAAAATATAGCAGTCTATAACAGCAGCATCCTTAACAAAACACCACTTGCCACAGTCGCCATCTACTAATTGTTCGAGTGCAGCAAGGGACCTGCTAGAATCACTTTGCAAGGGCTCCCCAGCTCCCTCTCGTGCCCCCCCCCCAGCATCGGTACAGTGCTGTGTATGTGTTTGTATATACTTCTCAGTGAGTATGAGTTCACAGCACAAAAGGGTGTTAAGGACTGTGAAGAGCGCCACACACAAAAAAAAAAAACAACAGCTTTGATGATGGGTGCCAACATACATTTCTACCTTATCCCTTAGGTGCCACGTAACCTAGGCATGCCTCTGATTGTGAAATATATAGGCCTAAGGCATATCATTAACCCCTTAAGGACACATGACGTGTGTGACACGTCATGATTCCCTTTTATTCCAGAAGTTTGGTCCTTAAGGGGTTAAAACCAATAATTTGATGGTTTTAATCTACTATATGTCAGTACATTTGGAGGATCTACCTGTTGTATATTTTTAACATGGCAGGTTAATACATGAACAAGGAACAACTGAGCCAAAATAGTTGATCGATAAACATCCTCAGTGGTCCTTCAACATTTATAGTCTTCTGAAGAAGCCTCCACGAAGGTGTGAAACACGTTCAACTACAAATATTGAGATTATTTTATCTCCCTCCTCTTTTATTCTGGTAGCATGATGTAATATTATGCTGGCATTTCTTCTGCCTCTATATATTTTTATCTGATTATTTGCATGCAATAAAGAGAATCCGATTTGTGGTTTTCCCCAAGAATATCAACTGGCATTCTGTAATTCCTTCTGGAGTTTGGAGATATTTACGTTTTACTTGGTCCATACTTTTAATGTCTCTGTCAGGGCTCTGATGTATGGTGCATTGTTCAGAGGTCAAGAATCAGAAGATTGCAAGTAGGCCTTTAGCTAACGTGCAACAGAAATAAAACAAACACTACAACAAACCCCCTTCCTTGTAAACTTATCACTAAAGGACACAAATGAAAATGCCCCTGGATTGGAGTGCTCAAAAAATATTGCACATGTTATAAAAAAAAACAGTATAATGAGGCGCAACAATGGCGAAAGTTTGGAGTTTAAAGTCTGACTTTTCATCACAATAAAAAAACAGCCGCGGCGTTATCAGCACGTATCGACAAGTCTTAATAGTTCTTGAGAGGTTTTATCTTAATCTTCACCGTGGTGGTTTCCCCAGTTGATGAAGAGCAGGGAAATTCATGGGAACTTTGCTAATTGTATTCAATGTTTGCACTTATCTGTTTATACACAAGTAACTGTTCGCTTCCTGGTGCTGAAGGATGGATCCCACAGCTTACTGCCCTAACCTAACACAGGTATATAACAAAGAATGAAAAAGAAATGTAAAAAGAGTCACTGCATTAACGCTTTCAGTACTCGTAGGGTTTAACCACAGAGAAAATACATTTGAAAATCGGAATGCAAATAGCCGATCTGGTCTGTTTCTGTAATGTGTTTTCTGAGTGAATGTGGCTTGAACCTTTGCATCTTACAGAGGAATTTATTCACTAAACACTGAATTGAACACAGAATTTTAAAATGAGTTGATCTGGAGAAACACTGCAGCTCAACCTTGTTCCATGGCAATTTTTCTGACGGTTTCCCGTACGTAGGACAGAGAACACATTTTAGATGGCCGGACAAGAGCCCATAACGTGGTCTTTCCTTTCTAATCCTTGGCAGTTGGGGTATGGCTTTTCCAGAATACTGTCTTGATTGATAATACTGCCAAACGTAATTCATTTAGAAAAATAATAAACCTGACTTAGATCCACCGAAATGAGTGTAACATGTTCTTCTGTGGATTCTAAATACTAATTCAAACCAAAAGAGACTACGTCTTATTAACCTGCTAATAGTACAACGCTGTGGTGTATACTGAAATGACCAAAATGAATGATGCCCGATAATAATACATTCTGTTCTTATTAACCCCTTCAAGCCAGATGACGTCCCAGGACTGTTAAAAAGATGTAATTAGCTGTCATGAAGGGGTTAACGTATGCATTTCATTAAATTGCCATGCATCACTTTGAAGCCCATGGAACAGTGAAACAGGGGAGTGGGCCTTGACAAGGCCAGGAAGTAGGCAGGCGGAAAGTTATGGGATGTTCAGGGCGGGGCTAAGTAGGGGAGGAGTCAGGTAATGTAAATAGGCGGCCATCTTAAGTGAGGAGCCAGTTAATCTGAATTGCACTGACCTGTCACTTGTCCCACCCTCCCTCCCTATAGTTGAGTTTTGATCCCGTTTGGTCACAGCGGCGGGAACAGGGCGTGTTAAAGCCAGGAGTTAGCTGGAATTGGGAATGGACAGGCCAAGGCCTAGGCTGGAGTAGGCCAGATGGATTAGATGTTGGTAGGTTCAAGCTCTTCGGTGGCTACGAACCTAGGGGGTAGGGGTGTCTGGGTACACCCCTACAGTTAACAGATGGTTTTGGGGCCTCTCTGGTAGGCCGTGTGTTTCTGGTTATATGTTAAGTGAATGTTAATTATTGTTCAAAAGATAGGGTCATTGTCAGGGGTATTGTGCGGGGGGATAGTAATATAATGTTAGCTGGACAATGACCCTAAATTGTTAATTTATATATTTAATAATTAATAAAGCTGTGGACGTTATAATCCAACAGATAAATTCGGTGTCAGTGTTTTATTTAAGGTAAACTAAAATAGCACCTGCCGAATAACGACGGTGCATATGTCATGCCTCGAGAGATAGTGTTTCTTTTACAAAGCTCAGCAGAATGCTACAGGCCATCCAGCAGTCACCTAAGGGTGCTGAATTTGAAGGGTTCCCGTGGGAAAGCAGGACGATTTAAATTTGTGTGCATGCTAGCAAGCAATCAGTCTTAGATGGATCCGATATGTCACTGTTAAATTATGACTTCGGAGGCTTGAAAGCACTGCGTGCACACACTTCAACAATACTGTTAGGGCTTGGAACCTTAGGCAGTTTTATTTTTATTAGTATTGATATATTTATAATAAATTTTATTGGTGACATCCTTGCTTTTCATAAATACCTACTATAGCCTCCCTCGCTTCATTCCCTCTCTGACTCCATCTCATCTCCTACTCAATCAGTCCAACTAATCAGACCTATTTACCTTGTCTGTATATTTTCTCCTTCCTACCTTTGCCACGTTTACTTTGATCCATACCTGCCTTTCCTATACGTGTAAACAATACAAAGATTATTAATGGTTGCAAATCCAGAAGTGTATAAAAAACACCTTGAATAGGGATGCTGCATAAGAATTCCAAAATAAATGAAGCACCAATAATTTCCAAGACATTCGGTAACAAAATGGGCTTTACAAACTCATTCACATCGGATTACATGAATTTTAAGGGACACTCGGAGCTCCAAAACAACTACAGTTTTTTGCAGAGTGTCTGATTTTTGTTTAATTTTACATCAAGCAGTTTGACACAAATTAATAATTACTTAACTTAGGGAGGGATGTTGCCTTTCTCACTATAAATCCAAAATATATGTCCAAGTTATGGTCATGCCATCATTATAATTTTGTCAAGCTGAATTATAATTAGCATTGGTGCAGACATTCTGTAACACAGCTAAAGGGGCACTGCAAACTGGAGCTGATCTGACCTTACTGTAGTATTTTTTATTGAAACACACATGCAAAAAAAGTAAGAAAATATACTCAAAACATTTTTACTTCTTCCCACTCCTTAAACATTCTGTAGTGACCTCTCACCCAACCAGGAAATCAATCAGCTAATCGTTATGCTCATTATAACGCCACTGAACTTATTTCATAAGGAGATCTTTATCAGCAAAATACGGTTTCTGGGTATTGTAGCTCAATTGTCTTTTCTAAAGTAAAAAGAGAGAACTCCAAGGACTCATGACAAGATGTGCAGCAGTGTTGTTAGAGCCAAGAGATTAAAAAAAATTTCAGGTTGGGTAGAAGGGGCATTTTCAGGAAGAGCGTAGCTAAAAGCACTTCCACAGTGTCAGACCTTCCGGCATTCGTTACCCGTGGACTTCCGGGTTCTCGGAGCGCGGCCACTCCCCCTCCTATGACGTGGTCGTTCCCAGGGTTCATAGAGAGACCGCGTCAACACCACAGTGCTGGATCAACTCGAAAGCTCCCGCGAAATTCAAACTGAATATTTACTTCTACTGTGTATCGGACCCGGACTGTTTAATCGTTTACCCTCCTTCTCCTCTCCTACGACCTCGGACTGTTTTTGGATATTCTCTTGCCTGCTGCAACCTCGATTCTCTGTGGAATCTCTATCACCAATTTGGATTATCGCTCCTTCATAAGTTAAGTAAACCAGATTGGCTCACACTTAATATATAACCATCCTAATTCTAAGGGGTTCGCTATCTGCTCCACATCAACTCCTAACCTTGTTTTCAACACCTACTTATTAATTATCTGCATCCTAATTTGGAACTTCTCGCTGGTTGTGTTAAATTTACCTTATCTTAAAACAACTTCAACACCGCTGCTGTTTATAACCTG
The DNA here is from genome assembly GCF_036172605.1 of Pelobates fuscus. Taxonomy (NCBI): domain Eukaryota; kingdom Metazoa; phylum Chordata; class Amphibia; order Anura; family Pelobatidae; genus Pelobates; species Pelobates fuscus. The sequence continues at coordinate 29,845,203 of NC_086328.1, forward strand.
CCAGGAATTAAAGAGACAGTTCAATTTGATTATCTTTTTTATTTAAAGTAATAAACATTATCAAACTCAGAAATCTGCAGTTGTTTCCATCTTATCAACAATTGAGCATTACAGATTGATCCAGCCTAATTAATGGATACAGCAGATCTCACTTCTGAAATCACCAGATTAAACCAAAGAGTGGATACTCTTACTCAAGGCATGCAAGATCTACAGATCACCAATGAAAGAATCCTTACTTATGTAAGGGACTTGCAAACCCATACTCCTCACACAGTTACACACTCGGCTAGTGATCCTGCTGTCTCCAACCCCGAAAAATTCTCTGGAGACAGGTCCCAATACCGAGAGTTCATCAATTCTTGCAAGTTGTTGATTGCATTAAAACCCCGATCATATCCCACTGAAAGATCTAAAGTTTGTTCTGTTATTTCATTTTTGAGAGGTGAACCCATGGCCTGGGCTCATTCCTTTCTTGAGAATGATGATCCCATATTGGATTCTCTGGATGAATTCTTTGAAGCCATGTCTCTCCTTTACGAAGACCCAAACAAACAAGCGACTGCAGATTTAACCATTAGAACACTGCAGCAAAGAAATCGGCCTGTTGAAGATTACATTGCTGAATTCAAACGATGGGCACCAGAAACTCAGTGGAATGACATAACTCTACGTAACCAGTTCCGTATTGGGTTATCTGAAGCTGTCAAAGATGAGCTCTCCAGAACTGAACTACCTACTACACTAAATACACTTATTCAACTGTCAATCAGTATCGACAGAAGACTTAGGGAAAGAAAAGCTGAGAAATCACTCACTAGCTCTTTATGGAAAAAACCCTTCACCTCTTCAAAGGCACCGGAGAAACCTATAACTCCCGCTGAACCTATGGAAATAGGGGTTGTGAGAAGTCCTCTTACTCCAGAAGAGAGAACCAGAAGAAGACAACTGAACCTCTGCATGTACTGTGCTTCGCAAGAACATGTGGTCCCAGACTGTCCCCTATTGAAACGTCCAAGAGGCGGTAAGCATGGTTCTACCACGACTGTAATGAGTGTACTTCCTTCTAAACCAACCTCTCATTTCTCCTCTGTCTCTCTCATATTACAGTGGGACAAAGAAAGAATTACGACTAAGGCCATTATTGATTCCGGTGCTAATGGGGTGTTCCTGGACTCATCCTTTGTTACAAAAAATAAAATTCCTTGTGTTCAAAAACGTAATTCCGTCTCTGTCAGAGTTATTGATGGCTCCTTAATCTCCTCGGGGCCCATTCGCCTTGAAACTGTCCCTTTAAGGACTACTACTAATTATGTCCATTCTGAATTTCTTGTTTTTGATGTCATAAATTCTCCTCTTTATCCAATAATATTAGGGATAGACTGGTTACGGACTCACAACCCACTTATTACATGGGCTCCTTTCTCTCTCACGTTTAACTCTGCATATTGCCAGGGAACATGTCTACAACACATCCCCATTTTGCATGTTACTAGGGAATCCACTATACCTTCCAGCTATTCAGAGTTCGCTGATGTGTTCAGTAAAAAGGAAGCAGAGACACTTCCTCCTCATCGACCCTATGATTGTCCGATTGATCTTGTTCCTGGTGCTCCTATCCCTTTTGGACATATTTATCCTCTCTCTGAATCAGAGCTAAAAACCCTCAAGGAATACCTAGATGAAAACCTCCGTAAGGGGTTCATTAGACCTTCCTGTTCACCAGCCGCTTCCAGCATGTTTTTTGTAAGAAACAAGGACCAGACTATTCGGCCAATCATCGATTACAGGTCTTTAAATAAAATAACTATCAAGAATCGTTACCCTCTTCCCCTGATCAATGAGTTGATTGAAAGATTAAGAACAGCTACCATCTACACTAAACTTGACCTTCGTGGGGCATATAACCTTGTTAGAATCAAGGCCAATGATGAATGGAAAACGGCGTTCAGAACCAGATATGGTCTTTACGAATATCTTGTCATGCCCTTCGGGCTATGTAACGCCCCTGCAACCTTTCAGCATTTCATTAACGATATCTTCCGAGATCTCCTAGACGTTTGTGTCATCATTTACTTAGATGATATTCTCATCTACTCCAACAACCTTGAAGAACACAGAAAACACGTGAGATGGGTATTATCCAGATTAAGAACACACAAATTATACGCAAAACCAGAAAAATGTATATTTGAAGTCAATGAAATCACTTTTTTGGGATATGTTATCTCCCCTCATTCAATAAGTATGGATACCTCCAAAATAGATTGCATTGTCAACTGGTCTACTCCTACTAATACTAAAGACTTACAACGTTTTCTGGGATTTGCCAACTTCTATAGGAAGTTCATTAAAAATTACTCTAAGGTTGCTCATCCCCTCAACCTGCTCAATAGCAGTAAACGGTCCTTTGCTTGGAACGAAGAGGCTCAAGCAGCCTTTGATGAATTAAAACGGAGATTCACAAGTGCTCCCATTCTTCAACTACCTAATCCTGCTTTTCTCTACGTCATGGAAACGGATGCTTCTGACACAGCTATCGGGGCTGTCCTCTCTCAACACCAAACGCCTCAAGATCCTCTCCATCCAGTAGCTTTTTTTTCACGATCTTTGTCTCCTGCTGAACGAAATTATCCTGTAGGAGAAAAAGAATTATTAAGTATTAAAGCTGCATTCGAAAACTGGCGTCACATACTTGAAGACACACGCACTCCTGTAATTGTTTATACCGACCACAGGAACCTTGAATATCTTCATTCCAACAAAACACTCTCTGCCAGACAAGTACGCTGGAATCTTTTCTTTTCCCGTTTCAATTTTCAAATCATTTACAGACCTGGATCCAGAAACAAAAAGGCCGATGCCCTGTCCAGAATTCACCAAGATCTTCCTGTAACCGAAACTCAACCTCCTAAAATCATAGGTATTATTTCGTCATTAATTGATGATATTAAACATCTTAAAGAAGAAGATCTTGAACTTCCCAAACAAGGCAATCTATCAAAAAAGGACGGTTTGTACTACTTCAAAGACAGGCTATACATTCCTCCCTTGCTTAGGAATAAAATACTCTCCTTGATTCATGATTCCCCTCTGGCTGGTCATCCTGGTACAAGGAAAACACTGGAGCTGTCTAAAAGATATTACTGGTGGCCTCGCCAGGACAGAACCATAGAATCTTATGTCAAAAACTGCCCAACCTGTCTGAGATCAAAATCTGACCATCATCCACCATTCGGTCAATTACTGAGCCTACCTGTTCCAGAAAGACCTTGGCAGTCCATCTCAATGGATTTCTTGGTAGAACTCCCTCCTTCACAACATCATACCACCATTCTGGTAGTGGTAGACCGTTTCACCAAGATGTCCCATTTTATTCCTTTAAAGAAATTACCCTCTTCATCTGAACTTGCAAAAGTATTCATCAACAACATCGTGAAACTCCATGGTCTTCCTGAAGAAATCATATCAGACAGAGGAACACAGTTCACCTCCAAATTCTGGAATGAGATGTGTTCCTCCCTCAACATTCAACGTAAATTATCTTCAGCCTATCATCCCCAAACCAACGGACAAACAGAGAGAGTTAATCAATGTGTTGAACAATACTTGCGGTGTTATTGCTCTCATTTACAAGATGATTGGATCACGTGGTTACCAATGGCAGAGTTCTCATACAACAACTCGGTACACACTAGTAGCAAAATGACTCCATTCTTCTCAAATTTTGGATTCCATCCTTCTTCATTCCCCGATCAAGGACTTCCTTCTTCTAATCCATACGTCTCCAACCATAACTCGTTCATGTCTGCCCTCTTCCTCAGGTTACGTGATAACCTTAAAAATGCATCATCTGCTCAGAAAAAGTTTTTCGATACTGGTAGACGACCTTCCCCTACTTACAAGGTTGGTGATCTAGTATGGCTCTCTTCAAAAAACATTGTCACCAACCGTCCCTCAAAGAAACTGAGTTCACTCTTCCTTGGCCCTTTTCGTATATTGTCTCTCATCAACGAAAACGTGGTTAGATTGAAACTTCCACCTACCATGAAACTACATCCAGTCTTCCATGTGTCATTGCTTAAACCATACCACTCCGACCCTTTCATGAGGGATGTTCTTACCACTCCTGATCCTATTCTGGTACAAGGTGAAGAGGAATACGAGGTCCAGAAGATTCTCGACTCACGAATCCATCGTGGTTCCTTACAATATCTTGTCCGGTGGAAGGGCTACGGAGTTGACGAAGACTCATGGGTGTCGTCCTCCGCGGTGCATGCTCGTCGACTTATCAATGCGTACCATGCTCGCTACCCATCCAGACCTCGTTGACAGCATCCGGTGGCTGCTTCTTATGAGGGGGGTTCTGTCAGACCTTCCGGCATTCGTTACCCGTGGACTTCCGGGTTCTCGGAGCGCGGCCACTCCCCCTCCTATGACGTGGTCGTTCCCAGGGTTCATAGAGAGACCGCGTCAACACCACAGTGCTGGATCAACTCGAAAGCTCCCGCGAAATTCAAACTGAATATTTACTTCTACTGTGTATCGGACCCGGACTGTTTAATCGTTTACCCTCCTTCTCCTCTCCTACGACCTCGGACTGTTTTTGGATATTCTCTTGCCTGCTGCAACCTCGATTCTCTGTGGAATCTCTATCACCAATTTGGATTATCGCTCCTTCATAAGTTAAGTAAACCAGATTGGCTCACACTTAATATATAACCATCCTAATTCTAAGGGGTTCGCTATCTGCTCCACATCAACTCCTAACCTTGTTTTCAACACCTACTTATTAATTATCTGCATCCTAATTTGGAACTTCTCGCTGGTTGTGTTAAATTTACCTTATCTTAAAACAACTTCAACACCGCTGCTGTTTATAACCTGCCAGGAATTAAAGAGACAGTTCAATTTGATTATCTTTTTTATTTAAAGTAATAAACATTATCAAACTCAGAAATCTGCAGTTGTTTCCATCTTATCAACAATTGAGCATTACACACAGCTATAATAGAGTCAACCTCGGTGCTCTATTAAGCTAAAGTAGTTCTGAAGCCTATAGTGTCCCTTTAAGGTACAGAAACCTGCATTTGTCAGTGTTTGTCATGAACAAGAAGGAGAGACACATGTTCTATTAATTTGAAACATGTATGGACGCAGCGGGGAATGTGATGCGAATAAGAATAACAGAGCCTACCCCAAATACCGCCCAATAACAACAGGCACCGAATTTCGATGAAACAGGCCACAGCATTTATTAACACCTGAGACTGTAGGACTGATCCAACATTTATTAAACTTTATCATTTAATTATAACCAGAGATAAATACATAAATAATCTATAACTTAACATATAATTATTAACACCTAGTGCCCTACAGACTATAGCTTACATAAATGTCATTGCCAATGAAAGAGACTATGTGCCTATGCACCAACTTGCCTACAGGGTTCTCATCTCCCCCCTCGTCCAAACCAAATTCCCTTTCCCTTTCAATGCTTACCACCAGCCGGCTTTTAGCTCGGTGGGCACATCTAAGTCGCTAACTTAAAAATGTACCCTACAGAGCAGGGGAGGTTGAGACCCAACCTTGTACATATCCTGATACTCAATGTAATACACCCCCAAAAACCTATTGGCAAGGACACGCCGGCCACTAGCTGTGACATGAACGAACAACAAAACAGAAAAGAGGGAGGGTGGAAGGGAAGTTGTTTGCTGGCATGACTCCCAAGAGGCACTGAGGTAAGATGATCCATAGATCACTCCCAAACACATAACCACTCCCATACACACCTACGACTAATCACAAGCATTCATCTGCACACTCATACATTTGCAATGTTCCACTTAGCTGTGCTATCTCCTCAGGTCTAATGCGCGCGCACGCCCATTGCCGCGCATGTGCATTAGGTCTCCCTCACCGGCTGATGTGGGACGCTGGATTCAGGTAAGTCACTGAAGGGGTTTTAACCCCTTCAGCAACATGTCATGGGGGGTGGGAGGGGGAGGGGCACTGCAGGAACCAGCAGTCCCAGGTAAACGGATATGTTTTCCTGACACTGGAGAGTCCCTTCAACTTGTTGCACTGATGGACTCTAGACCACTTCATCTCAATTAAATTGTCTGGGTGCCTTGTTCCTGTTTGCTTGACCCTGCAACTGAAAACATTGTCATTTTGTTTTAATTTTCAGGAAGACAACCACCTACATTGGTAGGGAAACAATATAGCCTTGGGAATACATATTTGTACTCCTAATGCTATAGTGTTCCTAGTGGCAAAACACATACATATGCGATATACAGCTTAAAGGGACACTATAGGCACCAAAATAACTGTAGCTTAGTAAAGCAGTTTTGGTGTATAGGTCATGCCCCCACAGTCTCACTGCTCAATTCTCTGCCATTTAGGAGTTAAATCACTTTGTTTACTCAGCCCTAGTCACGCCTCCCTGCATGTGACTTACATAACCTTTCTAAACACTTCCTGTAAAGCAACCTCTAATGTTTAAACCTTTATTGCACTGTCTGCTTAATTTAGAATTTCTCCTGCTCTTTTAATATCCTTCTAGAACCTGCAAAAGCCTTCTATTTTTGATTCAATTTACAGAACATAAGATAAAAATATCTAAAGTAACATTTGATTGAAACCGAAACAATTTTTTTCATGGATGATGTGTGAGTCACAGCAAAGGAAGGTGTGGCTAGGGCTGCATAAACAGACACTGCATTGATTTAGCACCTAAATGGCAGATAATTGAGCAAAAGGCTTTTAAGCTAAAGACGTTTTGATCCCTCTGGTGTCCCTTTAATATACAAAAAAAAATGTGTTTATCAGTGTTTGTCATGATCAAGAAGGAGAGATACTTTTCTATGAATTTGAAACAAAAAAAACAAAAATGTTTTACATTTAGGGGCCAAATGAATACAGTCCCTTCTTAACCCCTTAAGGACACATGACATGTGTGACATGTCATGATTCCCTTTTATTCCAGAAGTTTGGTCCTTAAGGGGTTAAACAGGACCTGCAACGATAACTGTATATTTTCAGAAATGTCAACTCGGCATTTTTTTGGAGAACTTGTTGCACTTTTCCTCTAATCAGTGTTTCTTGCTTTTTATTTTTTCTTTCTTTTTTTTTCTTTAATTTTTTCTTTTTTTTAACTTGCGTTATATCTTGTAATAAACATTTACTCTTCCAAAACAGACAACAGAAAGACGAACAGCTGTACGCGCTCAAGCCATTTTCTTTTAAATGATAACTTGAAGGGTTTTTACACAAGCTTCCATCCATCCAATATGTTCTACGAATGATACCACAAGGAATTTGGGGAGGGGGGGGTTGGTGTGATACTTGCGTACAGGAAGTTAGGCAAATAACAGCATATACAATTTGTATATCTAATATTGGTCCCAAAGGAGCGAACAGAGATTTGCTGTGCAATTTCAGCTTAATTAAAATGTTCCTCAGATTCTAGCAATGGGTTTTACTTACAGACAGATTGTAAAACATAGTTTTTTTTTTTCTTCTTTCCAGTCGAGAATAAATTTTACATGCAAGAATATGCTTTTCGTTTCAGTATTTGAAAACAGTCCCAATCTGCCACACTTTTACCATTTACAGAAAGTCACTGCGGTCAAATACTGAGCTGTTTAGAATCAGTCCTCGTGCTGTTTTGTTGTTGGACTACATTTCCCCAAAAATGTGCAAATATAAGCTTATAACAGCTGGAAGCTGTAGCTCTTTTAGCAACAGTCGCAGATTATATACCGTATATCACGGATGGCCAAAAGATGAACCCCGGTCGTTGTAGAATTACTGCTCACGTTGTTCTATGCAATCCTAAAGACTGGCAAACGATCGTGGTAACTGTAGTTCTGCAACATATGGGGGAGAAAGGAGTGGTCTACATTTTGACGATGTCTGCCACATATATTGTAGCAGCAGTGGAATCCTGAAGACTATATTTGATTTTCTGTAGTTACGGACTTGGCTCATTTCCTAATTTCTCACTTTTAAGGTGTTATGCAAGTCTCCATAATTAAATATGACATACATATTACATGCCTCCCAATAGTCCCAAGTGCGGCGGGACAGTTCTGATTTTCGGATCCTGTCAGCCGTTCTGTCTTAGTTTACTAGTATCATGCTTTTGTGGACACCAGGGAACTGTCCCCAAAAATCATAGCACAAGAGCATCATAAGACACGTTCGTACTATGTTCAGGTCACAGGGACCCTGCAGGAAGCGCTGACATGTCCATGTACCCTTTTCGTGCAGGTGCACCTCCCTTTGGGCGATCACCTCACTGGCCCACACCAAATCCATCACCACCCCAATTAAGGGATGACTGATGTTGTGAGATATACATGTTATACTGCTGATCAGATTATCCTGTTAGTTTTTCTCTGACCCATGATTATACATAGATATTTGCATTTCAGAAAAAGTGGCTGAGGGGAGAACTTGGGCATTATGGGGGTGGGAGGGGGGAGGTGCTTCCATTCAGTATCTGTCAGTAGTATGCTGTGCATGCTGTTGATCCAATATGTACAGAATAGACATTAGCCAGCTGGAACGTTTGTTCTAGGCTTGGTAATGGCTCTTCCTGAAGTGGAGTTACACCTCTGGGAGCAACTGACTTTATAAGCGCAGCAATTTGGTGTTTATAGTAACCATTTAAGGATAATATCCAATGGGGGGAAAAAATATTTTTTAATATGTTTTAGTTATTTATCAAAAATATTTTAATGTAAAGTGATTTCATACGTAAAAAAAGTTATTACACACAGTTATTGCTGACAGGGGCTGCCATTAATTAGACTGACAGTGTTGGTTGTATTCTGATTGGCTGGCATAGCAAAACCAATCAGAATACAGATTTTATTTTAATTTAATCGGTTTACTCCTTTGCTTTCTACAGTTCTCACTGTTAACAGAATTGTAAAAAGAAAAATTCAAAATGTAGACACCCCTGCAGCAGCAAAATACATAGTAGTCAATACAAAATGTATTTCTTCACATGAAATTGTGTTTGTCTGAAAATGCAATTTCATATAAAAGCCATTTCGATGAAGAAATTACTGACACTTTAAGGACCAGTTAGAATAGAGAGGACATTGTAGTACTATTTATGTCTGCGCCTCTGTTTGCAAATGATTTAACCACTCCTCTGCTGGAGGATTGAATGCTAATTGCAGGGTCCCTGGACGGCTCATAATTTCACTATTTTATCCTTTGTTTATACTACTTTGATTTACAACGATGAAAGCGAGGAAGAATTTGAGAAAGACACTCTGCTGAACCTTGTTTAAATCTCGTAACACATACTTAAATAGAGGTTTGGTGACAAAGCAAATATTATGTTACCAGATGGAGGTATGTACTCCTGCAAAGTACTCCACATTACTGTCTTGGAGCAGGAAATTATATTTTTTGGAATGAGGTTGGTTTGCCGTGTCTAAGCAGACGTGTATTTTCACAAATGTCTGGGTGGTCCCTTGTAGTTTTTATAATTGCTAAATATAATGTCCCTTTTTATTTACAGTTTATATTTCACATACTTGCATACAGCCTTATCCCCTTCCCGGTGTTAGGACATGCTATGCTGTCCTACGAAAGGAGGGCTTTAACTCTTTTAGGGCAGCATAGCACACCCTACTGATTGGGCCCACCATGCAGCCTCTATACTTACCCTATATATTTATATTAATTGTATTTTTATATTAATAAATATTATGTTAATATCAAAAGACACTTAGAAGGAAATGATATGTCTTATATATTCGTTTTTAGATAAGTATGTGGTTTTCTTAATTATATATTGAGGGACCTGCCTTACAACGCAGGCAGAAAGTTCAGAGAATTTAATTTGCTAGTCCTTTATTTGACCCTGTAACTTTCCAAAACCTCATAAAAGCTGTTCTGTTGTACTCATGAGACATCACTGCAAACAAATATGAGTGTTTTAGAGCAATTAAACATATGACAATCATCATTGATAGTACATTTCTTTGTGTGCAAAACAAAATTTTAACACTAACTTTGGCCAGGGTGTGTGACTGAGTGGCTACTAAAAAGATTGGACATAACCCATTTTGAATACCCTGGCTACTATTGCAAATCATATGCCATGTTGGGGGTAATTTGCATTCCTGGACTCCCACACAGTCTCAAAGGAAACATAGACCCAGCAAACCAATTTGGCAAATTTCAATGTGTTAAAACTAAAAAGAGGGAAAGCCCTATATTTGATCCTATAACTTTCCAAAACCCAATAAAACCTGTACATGGGCGTTACTATAAAATCTATTTTGTTTTTGTCCATGCAGCCCTAGTGACACCTCCTTACACAGACTCACACAGTCTGCATGAAAAAAGAAATGGTTTCATTTTCAATCCGATGTTACAGAGACACCATAGTCACCAAACTTTAGCTTAATGAAGCAGTTTTGATGTAAAGATCATGCACCTGTAGTCTCGCTGCTCCATTCTCTGCCATTTAGGAGTTAGATCACTTTGTTTATGCAGCCCTAGCCACACCTCCCTGCAAGTAACATGCAAAGCCTTCTTAAACATTTCCTGTAAAGTGAGATCTAATGTTTGAGTACATGCCAGGCTGGCTACCCATTTTTTTTTTTACTGTTTTAGTGCTCTCTGCAGGGTCCTTGTGTCATATGATCCCGAAAGCTGGACATCAGGGACAGCGGGACTGGACCGAAACTCAGGTCCAGCCTCTGTTGCTATTTTGCATGTGAATGCCTTGGGTGCCAATATTATAACTTCAAAGCTGAACTTGGGCTTTTGTGAGGTAACACGTGGGGGGACGTGTGGGTTTAGATCCCTCCTTTCTATCTATGACTTTCTAAAATATGTAAAATCAACTTTAAAAATGTGATTTCCAGAAAACAAATAAGTTCATTAGTTACCATGGTATAACTATAGTAGCATCAAAAAGTATCTTGTATGATCACTCTGTGCTACGTTACATAAGTGGTACCTAGGTCAGTTTTAACCTACAAAGCATCAAAGATCCTTAAGGACTCTGTTTAAAACAAAATGTCCTTTTCACCTTTATACAAGTATCTTTCTTTATATCTAATTTTATTTTTTTTATGTGAATATCATGTTTTCCATCTTTAGACTGAGTGCTGCTATTGCACAAAATGCACATCTTAAGTTCTTCATAACACATACATTAAAAGAAATAACCTCTGTTTGGTTTGTTTACTGTGATATTTTGATTTATGAGTTACCGCGGCATACTATTGAAGATGAAAAATAAATATGCAAAGCACTGGAAGACTTTTAATGGGGTTACCATCCCAGCTGAGCGTCTCTCCACAGAAACTGACCTTGAAATTGCTTTTTCAACACAAGTCGAAATATGCAAATCTTGAAATAAAAGCAGGCTCACAGAGCCTTTATGCTGAGTAAAAGTTCCAGAAATAAATTTTTTTTTTTTTTTTTTTTTTTATAGAAAGCCTTAGAAAATTCACACATTTTGCAGGTGCACATCCTGCATCTAAATTGTCCTTTGTCTGCAGGCAACTTTGTAAATTGTCCAAATTTAGGGTAGGATATTATCGGCCTGCCTTTCACAAACGACAATCGCCAGCATATTCAAAGAGATTATTTAAGAAATAACTCCACTTATACTGTTTTCCAGAGACAAGGGCCCAGCGTGTGCTGGTAGTTTTTCTTTTCCTTTAATTTTATTGTACTTGCTTTATAAACAAATGTTGAGAAATATATATTTATTTTTTTATCGTGCTGTTTAGTTTTTCTTTATATTATTATACTCTGTTTTTTTTAAAAAGAAATATTGACCTTTCTATGCTTTTTTTTTCATTTTTTTTTTTTTTTTTTTTATTAAGAACTAAATAAGGTGAACAGAAGTTCTGGAACAGAGGTGGTGACTGCCATGCAATGAATATTATTAATGTTGGTTGTTACTAAGTTAATTTTTTTTCAAGGTTAAATAGGTGACCTCTAATAGACCCTTCAAATATAAGTCAATTATACATATAAGTATTCGATAGTAAAGTTTAATAGAAACAAAGAAATAAGGTTCTAACAATCACGTGTGTATCACTCCAAAACACACAACAAATAGTGCAAAATATAATAAAAATGGTGAGAGCACACTAAACAATAGCAGATTACCACATCTGGCATATACAGTAGGTAAATCTGAAAACAAAGAGGAATTTATACATAGGGTAATATAGTTAAAACTATATGATGTAAAGAATCGATATTGGATCCACTCACATGGTTCTGAGCCACTCTGCAAGCTCACTCAGACTAATAGCTGAAATGCAGAAAATTAGAAATAATGGTGGCCACCTTGTAAGAGCCTGGATGTTTCAAGTATAATGCTTTTCTCTTTCCCAGTAAAGCACCAGCGAGGAACTCACAAAAACTGGATACGGGTGTATAAAAGCACTACTGACTTTATTGAAAACGATCAGTAAAAACAAAATGTAATTAAAAAATCTTACAAAATTAAGTAAAATGGTAGACCACCTCCACTTATTAATATACCTATACAAATAAGGTCTTTCTGAATCTTAATAGAGAAAATAGTCTATACGTTTTATTCTGAAGCAATGAAATGGAATTACTTCAGTTAGTTAACAGTCACAGGGCAAACAGAACAGGAGTCATATTTAGAGGATTGTCAGACCTTTTTTAAATGTCAGCTTTGATAGGTGCCTCTTGTGGGCTAGTTTAAAGGGACACTGTAGTCACTGTAAACATTTCATCTCATTGTATTTGGTATAGTGACTAGAGTCACTGGATGCTGCCTCTCATTTATTGTTAAAGGACCACTCTAGGCACCCAGACCACTTCAGCTTAATGAAGTGGTCTGGGTGCCAGGTCCAGCTAGGGTTAACCCATTTTTTTTTATAAACATAGCAGTTTCAGAGAAACTGCTATGTTTATTAATGGGTTAAGCCTTCCCCCAAATCCTCTAGTGGCTGTCTCATTGACAGCCGCTAGAGGCGCTTGCATGATTCTCACTGTGAAAATCACAGTGAGAGCACGCAAGCGTCCATAGGAAAGCATTGTAAATGCTTTCCTATGCGACCGGCTGAATGCGCGGGCAGCTCTTGCCGCGCGTGCGCATTCAGCCGACGGGGCGGAACGGAGGAGGATCGGAGGCAGAGATCTCCCCGCACAGTGCTGGAAAAAGGTAAGTTTTACCCCTTTTCCCCTTTCCAGAGCCGGGCGGGAGGGGGACCCTGAGGTGCCAGGAAAAATGAGTATGTTTTCCTGGCACTATAGTGGTCCTTTAAACCATTTTTGAGCAGTTTAACACTGAATGAGGGTCCCTGGCTTTCCATAGCCCGGCCCCCACTGGAGGTTTGGCTAAGGCAGAGATCACACTTCCTTCTAGCCATACCAATTCATACCTGCAATGGGCACTGTGATAAGCTGAAATGAGTCAGCAGACACTCTCAGTCAATCACAGCCACCCCTTTCAGCTCAGGATGCTTTCTCACTAGCCCAAGCAGTGTGGATGGATTTTGTTGCTGGGAAATAAAAATAGTTTAATGCTGAATGGAAGCACAATGCCAGGGGGACTCTAGACACCACCACCTCTTCAATTAAATTAAGCAAGAGTTAGTGCCTACAGTGTTCCTTTAAGGACTGATGCTTAACCCCTTAAGGACACATGACATGTCTGACACGTCATGATTCCCTTTTATTCCAGAAGTTTGGTCCTTAAGGGGTTAAAGGGACACTAGTCACCAGAACAACTACAGCTTTTTGAATTTGTTCTGGTGAGTAGAATCAGTACCTTCAGGCTTTTTGCTGTAAACACTGTCTTTTCAGAGAAAATGCAGTGTTTACATTACAGCCTAGTGATAACTTCACTGGCCACTCCTTAGATAGCTGTTAGAGATCCTTCCTGGGTCATGGCTGCCTAAAATGCATCCAAACATTCAGTATCTCCTCCCTCTGCATGCAGACACTGAACTTTCCTCATAGAGATTAATTGATTCAATTCATCTCTATGAGGAAATCCTGATTGGCCAGGGCTGTGTTTGAATTGTGCTGGCTCTGCCCCTGATATGCCTCTTTGTCAGTCTCAGCCAATCCTATGGGGAGGCATTGTGATTGGATCAGGCTACCACTTATGATGATGTCAGCAGGCAGTGGGCAGGTCTAAAGGAAACAGGGACAAAGCTAGCAGCTCCAGACTTGAATACAAGTAAGATTTCTATATTTAGGGAGGCATGAGGGGGACAGGGTGGCTAGATGGTGGTTTTAACCCTATAGGGTCAGGAATACATGTTTGTGTTCCTGACACTATAGTTCTCTTTTAAAGATTTTCTGTCAGTCTCTTGTCAAAATGAGAACCTATAAAAGTTTTCCCTACTTCCACCTATGATGTAGTCACTGGGTAATCAGGACACCACTGGTTTCAGAATGTCTTTTGACAACTTTGTAATAAATCCCAGGGCCGTGATCATATTATACATATGTACATACGTAGTTCTATAGAGCTGCGGAGAAGGGATATCAAAGATCTCACTCTTCACCCCATTGTATCCTTCCCTGCTTAGAGAGAGCCCAAGAGGCTCCCTGCCAGGCCCTTCCTCTCTTGCAAGCCTGGCTATCAGTGTTGCCATGGGTTACCATGGCAATGCACCAAGACTGCACACTGCTGGGGAAGGCAAGAAGAGCCTGGGTAGCTGGCTCACTGGATCAGAACTCACTGGATCCCCTGGGAATGCGTGTCCCCTCTCCCTGGCATAGGTTGGAGGTAGGCAGAGGGGAAATCATAAAATATACACCACCCCCCCACCCAAAAAAACAAAAAACAAAACAGTCATAGCCCACAGATTACAGCCCTATCCCACCCCACAAAGGCAGGCAGACACACACACACACACACACACACACTGCATCCATTACCACACACAATACATCCTCCATAAACACACTGCATCCCTTACACACAACCGCCCTGCATTTTCAATACATACACTCTGCACCCCTTACACACACACACACACTGCATCATGCACACAAACACACACACCAAACTGCATCCTCTATACAAACACACTGCATCCACCTGACACTCACACCAACTGCATCCATTACAATCACACACTGCATCCTTTATACACATGCTATATCCCTTGCATACACACACTGTATCCACTATACAAACATTACATCCACAACAGACACAATTATTTATATAGTGTCAACATATTCCATAGCATTGTTCAACATGAACCAAAACAGACATTTAAATTCTAACACAACATGTGTAATGTGTCACAAGGAGAGCCCCAACATTTCTGATTGCAGCCCTGATAACTCCACTCTAAATGGTGACGCTGTTGGGCGCCTCCTGCGAACTAGTTTGAGGGACAGCATATGTTAGATAAAACAATAACCAAACAAGCAAAAATGTTTTAGAACTTGTTGAAGTATCATCCAAACAGGATATTTACCGATTACATGTAACGTTTATCAGAGAAGTCGAAGAGTGGGGGGAAACGGTAAAATTGCTTCACGAGGCCCCCTCCATGTGTACAAATCTCCAATCCCTAATCAAAACTCTGGGGAGGAAACAAGATTAGGTCCGTGCTATAATTAATGTCACTAGCAGTAAAAGGGCATTAGGGATGCAGTGTGTTTTGATTATTCCTTCATTTTGTGTATATACGTTCACTCTCTCGCAGCTGTGTGGCTATTGCCAAGTAAATCCCTTGAGATCGAGCCTTAGCTGCCTCTTCTCTGTAACTGCATCATTACCCTGCTCCAAACAAAGTCCTTTTTTTGTCAATAGAGGGTGGAAACATTATTGGATTCAAGAACTCATAGTAGGCTTGTAATCAGCTGGGGACAAGGAGGATAGATTTATGAAATGAACCATTTCAAATGGCATTATCTTCCCACAGTGAAATACACCTTTCATAAATCATAGGAGAGTGCTTGGAAAATGAAGCATTTGTTATTCGTGTGCTGTGAAGTATTTGCATCCCCCCACACAATCTTTCTGTGGATTGTTGTCGCTACTCAAAAGAATCCTACAACAACCTGCAGGCCAAACAAACTCCGCAGAGAGTTAGCGCACTAGCTGCGGTGCATCCATTTAAAAAGAAAGATTTGTTACTTTTATTTTTTTCCGGTTTATTTATTTTTTATTTTTCTGACTCTTTTTACAACACCGTCCATGTGCACTTGTGCAAAAGTTAGCAGATGTGCGTTCCTGCAAAAACCCTGTATCGAAATGCCATCATCAGAGGATTTTCTGGGATACGACCCAAAACAGCATTTTGTAGTTATCCAAAATCAAAAAAGTTCATGATTGATGTTACCGCTATAATGTTGGTAACTTTTTGTCAAATTGAAAGTGACACAAATGTTGTCATTAGCATCATACCAGCTTAGTAAATTGCTTTCAGTTTTGGAGACCTGTTAGCAGGAGTACTGTTAACGGGTGTTCTCTGACTTTCTCCGAGCTATATTCCCAATGTGTTGCTTGACATTGTATGGGTAGAGCTTTTAGCAGGTCGTCAATGAGCATCCGACCTCTGTGTGCGTGGATTGTCAGACGCAACACACGCAGCTTGTAACACAAGACGTGAAACAGGTAATGGTTTCAACCATGTAGGAACTGCTGAGATTTAGGTGACCTTTTGTTTTACAATGTTACCGCAGTTGCTAACATTTAAGTATTGCAAACAGTTTGAGACTGTCTTTGAATAGCAGAAAATGGGGACAGTGAAGATGTTGAACTTGACGACCATTCAATTGCTATTGACCTAGCAGGGGATAAGAAAATCTTAATTAAACAGGGCTCTCTTTACAGGAAGTGTTTATGGAAGGCTGTGCAAGTCACATGCAGGGAGGTGTGACTAGGGTTCAGAAACAAAGGGATTTAACTCCTAAATGGCAGAGGATTGAGCAGTGAGGCTGCAGGGGCATGTCTATACACCAAAACTGCTTCATTAAGCTAAAGTTGTTCAGGTGACTATAGTGTCCCTTTAACTAGACACCAATATTTGTAACATTATACCTAGATTCACCAGTCGTATTAGATAGATTTGTATCTATATTATATCTCTATTCTATCTATGTCTACTATAGTCTATATCAGGGGAAGGCAACCTTTTAGCAGCACTGTGCCGATATAGGATTTTGATGTCCCGTAGCGTGCCAATCCTATTTTTTTTTAAATTGAGGTGTGTATGCTGCCGTATTCTGCTTGTGTTATTTTTACTGTAATTGCTTTGTATCGTTGTATTTGTGCGTATATGAGCTATCATATTCTATATGTTCATTAGTAGTTTATGGTATCTTGTATGATACATATGAATGTGGGCTGTGTATGAGGGCTGCTTGTGGAATTGTGTGTGGATGGATATGTCACATTGTGTGTTTGGTAGTGTGTATGTGTGGGGGCTGTTTGGGGTATTGCATGTGAGAGGCTGCATGTGGGATTGTGTGCATGTATGTGGATTGTTAGTGGTCTTGCGTTTGTGGGGATTGTGTGTAGGCTGTTCGTATTATTTGTATGAAGGGAGGCTTATTCTGCAGGTCTGTGTATATCGAGCAGTGTGGGTGGTTTCCCTGGGTTCTAGTGGGGACCAGGCTGGTCAGGTACAAGTCAAGGACAGGAGCTGCAACAGCAGCTGCAGGCTGCTCTACTGCAGTGTGGATTCCCATTCACAAGTGCTGGGAGGAAGGGATCTGAGATCACTTCCTCTCCGTTCTGCAATGCATAAATTGAGGATTGTCCTTCACCACCTTTTCGTATTAGCAGATATCTGAAGTTTCACTGAGACTCCTGATAGGCTAGAGCCTGTTTGGCTCTAGCCGCCTTGAGTGCCGTGGAAAGACACCTTGAGTGCCGTGCATGGCACTAGTGCCGTAGGTTGCCTACCCCTGGTCTATATCTACCAGCTATTCTGTGTTAGGATGGAAACAGATTTCTAAGCAGTGATTCTATTTCAATATGTATTATATATGTATAAGGTTTGTTTCTTGTGCATGTAATCATTAGACCTATGATTTTTTAAGGACTTCAATTAACGCTAAGTTTTATTTACGGGTTACTCCTTTTTTCATAGGGATTTTGTATTTCTTTTTATCCCTTGTTTTTGTTTATATTGAATGTTATCTCCGGGTTTGTATACTTTTGTTGCATTATTATTGGCATGTTGCCCAATGTATCCATTAGAACAGTGTATCTTTAACAAGAGTTACATTCTGCAAGTCCAGCCATATCCTGCCTGCTATACACACACAAGCTGGGCGTTTTTTTCAGCACGTGGTAATATATTGCCTCTAACTTAGGCCACTGCGAGATTTGCGGATACTGATGCCTGTTGCTGTGATGCCCTGTAATCTGAATATGACTTAACCCCTTAAGGACCAAACTTCTGGAATAAAAGGGAATCATGACATGTCACACATGTCATGTGTCCTTAAGGGGTTAATGTGCTCTTTCCTAATGTATGCATGAAGTGCTTATTTACATCAAGTTGTACGATCAAAGCAAATACCAAGCGAGCCTATTTTAGCAGCTGTCACGCTGTAACGTACTCAGGCATAGGTTTGCTGCCATGGCGGCTTCTACGACAAGTGTCATAACAAAGGAAGCATTTGATGTCTCAATCTTCTCTACCATGGGTCTCAATTAGTAAGCAGTAAACAAATGAACTGTTATGACTGTGCACTGGTTCAACACCTTCAGCATGTGTTTGAAAACCCTTACAGATGTGTACATGTTTGCTTGTCGGTGGTACAGCAGGGTTAAGATTCCAGGGGGCTGCAAAGCGGCATATCATGCATGTGATGCACAGCGAGAAGAGACACTCCACGCTGCATGTGACCCATAATTTAGATGCATTTAAGAACTGCAAAACACATTAAAATATACGTCAGAATTATACCTATATTCTTGAATACACAGTGCCCTATTCTCTGACCTCAGCAGAAGTAATTATAAAGCATTCTTACTGCTTTTAGGGACACTCGATGCACCAAAACATCTTTAGCTTAATGAAGCGGTTTTGGTGTATAGATCACGCCCCTGCAATCTCATCGCTCAATTCTGTGCCATTTAGGAATTAAAGGGAAACTATAGTGCCAGGAAAACAAACTCATTTTCCTGGCACTATAGCTATCCCTCTGTCAATCCTCCCTCCCCCCCCCCCCATGGTGCAGAAGGGTTAATAACCCCTTTGGTCTCTTAACTGGGACCAGCACCGATGTCCTTTAGCGCTAGCACAGCTCTGCCCATGCTCCTCTCCCGATAGCGTCAGCCGGTGGTGGAGACCTAATGCAAATGAGCAACTCCCACAATGGCTTGCATTCGGATTTCACCGTAGGAAAGCATTATCCAATGCTTTCTTATGGTGATTCCGGTGACACTGGAAGTCCTCATGCATAGTGTGAGGACGTCCAGCATCATTTAGATGACCAAAAGTCACCTATCCACCATGAAGTCCCTCTAGTGGCAGTCTGGTAGACAGCCACTAGAGGAGGAGTTATCTCTAACAGGTAATTATTGCAGTTTATACAAAAACTGCAATAATTACATGCCCAGGGTTAAGGGTGATGGGAGTCTGCTGAAATATCATTGACACAGCACAGGTCTCTATAACTCCCTCACGTACCGCTCACATCGAGTAGAGGAGAGGAAAATATTTTCTGCTGTGCCTAAAATTGTTGGTTTCCTTTCCATAACTATTGAGTTTTTGTGTCTTTTTGAATGAATTCATGTAGCCTGCTCTCCATCAAAGCACAAATAACTAGAAATATGGCTCCTTTTTATTTATTATATTTTTCACCTTTTGTTGTTTTCCATAAAAAAAAATGTTTGATTTATGACTCTATAGATCTCATCATCATTTCTTTTTCATCGTACTTCACTTGTTTAATGGCAGATGCTCGATGAAGGCCACAAGGAATCAGAAAATATTTGATCCTTTAATGTATAATGATTTTTACATAATACTCTGCCGGAAATATTGATAGACAATTGTATTCCAGCTGTCTATTAAATTAAAATAATCATTTTTTTATGACTTTTCTAACAATAAAAAAAAAAGTTAATATATTCAATACCAGCTATTAAAAAAATGCAAATAATATATATATATATGTCAGTCTGGCCAAGTACAGGAAACTGACGCTCCTGTACCGCGGTCTGCTCCGCCCCGCCACGCTACCAGAAAGGTAGGAGACACACTGGGGACGGGGTGGAAGAAACATTATGGGACAGAAGCTATATGTTGACACGTAATTTCCTTCTTATTAAGTAACAGTATGGTTCTATAGCCTACAAGGTCATTGGCCCTTAAGGGAACATTGCACAGCTCATGGCTTCCAAACATATATACAGATAATGAAGAAGTGAAATATATAATATTGGAGGCTGAAGTGAACTAGTGTTATGTAAGTAGCAAGGATATCAAATTCTGCCCACCTTAACCCCCTTACCCTCCCCCCCCTCTCTCCCACCCTAATGTTGATGGCCTACAAATC
Source organism: Pelobates fuscus (assembly GCF_036172605.1). Classification (NCBI taxonomy): domain Eukaryota; kingdom Metazoa; phylum Chordata; class Amphibia; order Anura; family Pelobatidae; genus Pelobates; species Pelobates fuscus. Next base: position 29,865,732 of record NC_086328.1, read on the forward strand.
CCATAATTCTTTGAATGCAGTAGAATGCCAAAGAATCATGTGAGTTTTAGTTCAGTGGGGCTGGAATTTGAGATCCCTTATGCGAAGGAATCCCCTGGTTTTTAACAACCATTTAAAAAGGGGACTGGCTCCAGAGCTTCATTCTACCATAAACTCTAACGTAGTAGTAGTTATAGTACTTAGAGTGTTTAATTAAACTAGTATGGAACTGGGTAAACATGCAATGGTGGGATACACAATTGATTTTTAGTTGTAGTTTGTTTGTTTGTTTTACCGCTACACTTGCTGCCCATTTAGCTAGCAGACTGTATAGGTAAAAACAGCAGCTCTATTCAAAGTACCCTTACCCTTTTATTCCAAAAGTACACTCAGAGGCCCGAGAGGGGATGGTCTGGGCATCGCATGCTGTTTTACTTGTGTTTTTATCATTTTTCCTATCTTTCTTTTTTCTGATATGTTTTACTTATTTGACGTAAGTCTGCTTCAATAATGCTAGGTCTCGATGTACGAGACAGATTTTGTTCCTTGCTCCATGGTGCAATGAACAAGTCTGCTGTTCCCACTGTAACTGGTGAGATTGTCTTGCCCCTTTCGTTAGGGGTACTTCTCTCAGATGAGGCTATTTTCAGAAGAGCGATAACATAGTCTGCTATTCTGTAAACTAGCCAACGTGATCAGCATATATTCCTCTTCTCACTCTTTGGCTTGTGACTATTATAGGTTGCTTCACATGTTATGTCAAAATTTACAAAAGGGATAGAACTCATGACTTGTAACTATGTATGATTAGTGAGTACCACTTAAGCCATTAAGTTATCTTGTTTGTTAAATTTTCCCTTGTTTATATTTCTTTTTGTTTTATTGTATTAGGAGAGGGCACATCTCCGTATGACTCATCCTACCCTATTGTATCTATAATGTACTTTGTCCTCTCTATATCATCCAATTGCCTCTTACCCTATTATAAACTTAGGTATGGCTTATCAGCATGCACATTATTCACAACTGTCATATGTCAATTCATCATCTATTGTCTCATCTTCTTGACATGCATATTCCTCAATAAAAAAGACAAATGAAAAACTAATTGCAACATTTGGGTTTAAATACCCAAGTTTTGTTTACAGTCCGTTATCGTTGCCTAAAGTTTGCAATTCTTTGGGGTTTTTTTTCGTTCACTATATTCATTGTTCCAATATATATATACTATGTATCACACCTCATCATGTCAAAATCCAATGAAAGGAAAAGCACATTTATTAGGAAACAAATTACCTTCCTAGTATTTTCCTACTTTTGAGGATAAATGAAAACCAGTTATTTGTAAAATACATAATGTAACATGTTCCTTACATTTTCTTAGCCCATAGAAGAGAACGACAGACTAAGTAACGCACGTGGAGCTGTTTATAATGTGGCTCCAATTTGGTACTCTGCCTTTAATAAAATGTCCATTTGATGGCACGTTTATAAAGGATCCCAGATTATGTCCTATATCCTGGTTGCATGGTGATGAGAGCATCGCACATTCCTATAGAGCCTTGTAAAGTCAGCCTATTCCAGACCAGCATGTATTTTCTGTTTGCTCCAATTTACAGTGGTACTTGTCATGTGTGGGTACACAGGGCATTGCACAATACAAGCTGTAGCTTTATGGTAACGCTCATGCCTCAGTAGAAAGACACGGGCTGCTGTGAACATGACTGATGGCAGAGAGGCGAGCTTAGTGTGTTGAGAATAGAGTCGTCACACGTCTTTGTGCTTTGGCTTTTAGGGCTACTGTTTTGTCTTTGAGAGTGATGAGGTCCTACAGTAGTACACCTGGAGTGTCTTTCCTTGAGCGTAACCACTGTGATTCATAGGACAGACACATTACTCATGAATGGTTCGCTAGATGGTATCACTGTGTGCCCAAGTCGAGGGATTTTCATTCAGAGCTTGATTTATACTCTGTGCATAAAAGGACTTTTCGTTAAAGGGAACATTCTAAACAGACAATTTGAAAGGATTTGTAATTTGTAAAAAAAACAAAAAATATTATATAAAAAAAGGAAAACGAAAAGAAAAGAAAATGACAATTTGAGATGGCAAAGCATTTCGTGTAGATACAGGAACTTAAAATGAACAAAATGATTTTATGTATAATTTGTGGGACTAACACAGCAAGACCATGTGCAATGCTACCTGGAGTATATGTCAAAAATGATATACTAGCGGCAGAAGCATACAATAGTAAGGCTTGGCATCAGAACCAGAGTGGGTTTAATTTAATTAAAAATATATATATTTTGTAAGTATTTTTGGTGTTTAAATGTAACGTATCATTTTATCAAAAACAACTTTTCATAGTTTGATATACTTACAAAAACAGAGTATCACTAAATAAAACCTATATTCATATAAATATTAGTAAGACACTTTGCTACGTGGGGGCAGCCATTTTAACAGGTTCTCAATTGATGTATCAACGTATCCTTTCCCGAGATGTTATTAATAACCTTTGAGAGAAGGTGATTGGTTGTGGAAGTCTTTTTAGGAGGAGTTAGTATAAAAAACATGTTCATTTACTTAATTGACTGCAAAAGTTTTGCTCCCAAGCTTCAGAGATACTCGAGGTGTGGAGGTTTAATAGTCTCTGGCTTTAACGCAAAGATGTTAAACGAGCACATGACATACGTAGTATAGATCAATAACTGCAATTAATAAAATATTAAAAGCAATTAATAAAATAAAAGCAATTAAACCGTGAGATAGTTTCTTCAAAGATTCTTTTCTGTTTTTCAAACTACGTGTTGATAATCCACAGGTATAATGATGTAGCAATGTTACTTTTTAGGTCATACATTTTCCTGTGTTTTGACAAGCTATAAATGAGGGTATTGTTTTAAGATTATTATTATTATTATAATTATTATTATTGCCATTTATATAGCGCCAACAGATTCCGTAGCGCTTTACAATATTATGAGAGGGGGATTTAACTATAAATAGGACAATTACAGAGAACTTACGGGAATAATAGGTTGAAGAGGATCCTGCTCAATCGAGCTTACAGTCTATAGGAGGTGGGGTGTAAAACACATTAGGATAGGAATTATACAATTGGAATTTCAGACTTTTTAAAATATTTGCAGAATTGTCTTTAGTCTGATAATCCCCCAATTTAATGAATATAAAACTATTTTCTCTGTTCTTCTGTAAGCTAACTGAAAACAAAAACAAAATCAAAACTTGGATTTGTTTTGCTGGACTTGCACTTATTAGAATTGGCTTACGATTGTAACCAAGCGGGCTGGTCAGCTTACCCTTATCAATGCTGACTATAACACAGAGAGCTCACGCCCCATATTGGGAGAGGTACAAGGATAACTTGTTTATCTTCAAATGACGTACAGGATAATCAAGAAGTCTCCACGATCAATATAGAGATGAGCTCATATCTGTTGTTAGCTTCTGTATAGTGTTCGTTTATCAATGTGTATTGTTTCCTGTGAACTCGATAGACAAGATGGAGTGTGGTGTAGTGGTCAAGGTGATAGTGCGAGTTTACTACATTTGTTAGTTCTATTCCAAAACTAATTTCCAAAAGGGGGAGGGGGAGGGTGGGGGGGGGGAAACTTAAACAAAAAAAAATTAACTAAAAAACTAACGACAATTCTGCACACTTTTTAAAAAGTCTAAAATTCAAGAAAAGCAATTGTATTATTCCTTGAAGGACCACTATAGTGCCAGGAAAACATACTCGTTTTCCTGGCACTATAGTGCCCTGAGGGTGCCCCCACCCTCAGGGCCCCCCTCCGGCCGGACTCTAGGGGGTGGAAGGGGTTCAATTTACCTCTTTTCCAGCGCCGGGTGGGCGACTCTGCTCCTCCTCTCCTTCTCGGCTGAATGTGCATGCGCGGCATGAGCCGCGCGCGCATTCAGCCAGTCCATAGGAAAGCATTCTCAATGCTGGTGTCTTCTCTGAAGCTGCTATGTTTATAGAAAAAAGGGTTAAACCTAGCTGGACCTGGCACCCAGACCACTTCATTAAGCTGAAGTGGTCTGGGTGCCTATAGTGGTCCTTTAATTATTTTCCCCCAACATAAACTATTGCTATTTTATTTTTACCGCTTTACTTGCATGTTTTATGCGTGTAGCAAATTGCAACAAAGTATTCAATATATATATATACATTAGAAAGCTAACTGCTGACATTAAAAATCCACTGAACCTCCGCTGTGTATGATTGGCTGAAATCTTTCAGCCACTTCCTGGTCTGGTGAGAGAGCTCACTACAGATGTAACACATTCTGTGTATTCGCAGCAAACACGCGCTAATGTTTATTTATTAATATAGGTTTCATTTATATGTAATACTTTATACGATCCACTAAAAAACACTGTCTTAAAGAGCGGAACTTCCATATTTGTTTTAATCTCAATCTGATAATTGTTTTATTTCTTCTGATCACACCTGCAAACACTATTTTGATTACTGCTTACTTTCAATTTCAATAGTGGATCGGTCAAAACATATTCAAAGCACATAAACTAGTAACTGCGTGAGACAGAAACCCACACTACACTACTTAAGGATGCATTTTGATAATGAAGCTGATTACTGCATTTACTAATGACATCCAGCTTTTTAAAACCGTGTCGCAGTAAGGGAACGCGGTACACAGAGAAATAATGACACACAGCCATTGAGATGACAGATATAACATCGCAGGGCGTCACGTGGAGTAGGTCAGAATTCTCTCAGCCAAGCTGTCAATGTACTGGAATCTGACCTGAAGTTAGGTCAGTTTAAAATCTCATGTCAACCTTTTAGGGGTGTGCGATATTACTGTTCTGCAACCAGCCTACAGGGAGGTTTGGTTAGAAACCAGAAACCAGAAGCTTTGTATTTTGTGACTCTTTCTTTTTTTTTTTTTTACACATGTAGTCACAGTATCCCCAATCCCAACACCGAGTAACATAATAAGCTCGAAGGCATTCTCAAGGTTATTTAATGAAATGTGTTTTACACGTCCAGTGAAAGGCTGGGGCTTATTCGGTTTGATCAATTCACAAGATAGAATTTCACCCCAAAAAATACAGCATTTTACAAAAGGTTGAAATATATGATGATTTTTGAATGTTCATTAACTCTTTGATCCCAGGTGGAGGTAAACAAAAAGAAAAAACATATACTGTGTGTGTGTGTGTGTGTGTGTGTGTATATATATATATATATATATATATATATATATATATAAAGAAATTATTTTTTATTTTTTTGGTTAATTTTTTCTCCAATTTTGATTACATAGACCAGTCACTACACTGGGAATAGTGGTAAATTGACAAGGGTTTTTACCAGTTGCTGTGCTAATGTGGCTCCTGGTGCAAGAATTTTTTTTGGCACCCCTATCGCAAAAAGTTAGATCCTCTTGTGTCGCACAACACCCACATTGCTTTGCCAGCTGTGGCACTGCCATTTGCCCATCCTTGCAGGGTTGCATTTAGCAGTGTTTGTTGTTTGAATGTAACATGTTTGTGTATGGAGTATGTGTGTGTGAATGTAGGGGTGTGTTTATTTGTAGTGTTGGCATTTGAATGCAGGTATTCAGATACACATGCAGTTATACACTCATTGACACAAATGCAGATATACACTCACTGATTCAAATGCAGATACACAGATACACTGCCACACATGCAGATACACAGACACAGATATATACACTGACACACATGCAGATACACAGACACAGATATATACACTGACACACATGCAGATACACAGACACAGATATATACACTGACATACATGCATATACACAGACACAGATATATACACTGACACACATGCAAATACACAGAGACATACTGACACACATACAGACAGACACAGAAACTGACACACATATAGACAGACACACAGATGCACACACTGATACACAGAAACACACACTGACACACATGCTGGTCAAAATTTACACTCAGACACTTTCCAGTTTCACACTTTTCGAGTACAGGAGTGCGGCTTCACTGGGGTCTAGTCTGCTGGCTGAGGCTGTTGGGAAGCCGATTCTGCTTGTCACTGTTCGCACCCTCTTCTCAAACTCTGATTTCTCCTCCTCTACTTCCTGCGCATGTGTGCTAGGTGGGAGGAAGTGAGCGGCCAATGTGGGAGGGCCCTGGTTGCACTTTTAAAAGACCACAGTGCATGACTTTGCCTCTGATGGCACATGTCCGCCTTGGGTGGCTCTAAGGGCATGGGCCACCCTTAGTGTGCAGGCCCCGGTGCAGCTGTACCGGCGGTAGTTACGCCTCCGGATCTAAAATAGATGAACCACCCCAAAGTTATTTTTCCAACTTGGTTATTGTGGCTTAACATTCGGCTGCATAATACTGTGTGTGATCTCAATGAACACAAAGACATTCCATTGTTACCAAAAAGGGACAAGGTCGAGGTAGCAAAACCACTTCAGCACGATGAAATGGCTTTGGTGCATTGGTATGTTATAAATAAATAAATAAAAATGCAAGGCACTGAATTACAGGGTACAGTTCAATGCATTTTTCTTATGAAACCATTTTTCCCCCCTTCAAACTATACTACTCCTTTCAGTCTGTTATTTCATTGTAAATATCTGTTTTCTGACCGCAGACACAGCAGACACAGCAGGTAGGCACAGTACAATTCTCTTGGAATACAGAATGTTGAACTCCTTTGGGGTGTTTTTCATACAAAAGAACAAGGTTCAACAGTTGTTCCATACATGACTATCTTCCATGTCCACCTTCCAACACAGAGTGATGCTGAGGCATTCTATGCATGGTCCTAATGCCCAGCCCCCTCTTGCATTTTTAAATCTGCCAGCAGATTAAACAATGTGGGATTGTCACTGAAAATTTGGGACTGTTGGTACCTATGGCTTCATAGAATAATGTCTTAAAGCGGCACTGTCATGCCGAATCCCATTTTTTTTTTAACCCCCCTCCCGCCTCCACTACATCCAATTGACCCCCTAGTCACCCCCAAATGCCCCTAAGCCCCCCAGATTACCTATTTTTAAATCTGTATCTTCTGCCCCGATCTTTATTCAGGGCGCCGCCATCTTTGTGTGGGTAGGTGAAGTCCCTGTGGGACACGTCATCTACCCACACTAGACAGACTGTGAGATTCCCGCACATGCCCAGTGAAACACCTGGACATGCGAACGGGAATTTCATCTATTCATTCATTCATCAGACAGACGAATGAATGAATAGAAAAAATCAGACGAACAAACTAACACTGAGTATCACTGAGTATCAGTGTTCGTTTGTTCGATCAGTTTATTACAAGGAGGGAGCTACCGACGTGCAGCTCCCTCCTTGTAATATGTAAAGACAGAAGCGGTGGGGAGCTGTGCTCCCCACCACTTCATAAGCCCCCCAGGTGTCCCCCTCACTCTATGGGGGTCAATATGACCCCCATAATAGCACAAGGGAGATTAAAATCTCCTCAATGTCCCTACTCGCTATACCGCGAGTAGGGGCATGTCCACTAAACAGTGAGCAGCCTGTGGCTGCTCACTGTAAAAACATAAATGGTAATAAGGGGGGGGGACCTACTGTCCTCCCCCCTGGCCCCCACCCCTGCGCGGTGGGTGGGGGCACTAATAAAATAATAAGGGGGGGGACCTACTGTCCTCCCCCCCGGCCCCCACCCCTGCGCGGTGGGTGGGGGCCCTAATAAAACAATAAGGGGGGGGGACCTACTGTCCTCCCCCCGGCCCCCACTCCTGCGTGGTGGGTGGGGGCCCTAATAAAACAATAAGGGGGGGGTGGACCTACTGTCCTCCCCCCCCGGCCCCCACCCCTGCGCGGTGGGTGGGGGCCCTAATAAAACAATAAGGGGGGGGACCTACTGTCCTCCCCCCCGGCCCCCACTGCTGCGCGGTGGGTGGGGGCCCTAATAAAATAATAAGGGGGGGGGACCTACTGTCCTCCCCCCCGGCCCCCACCCCTGCGCGGTGGGTGGGGGCCCTAATAAAATAATAAGGGGGGGGGACCTACTGTCCTCCCCCCCTGGCCCCCACCCCTGCGCGGTGGGTGGGGGCCCTAATAAAATAATAAGGGGGGGGGGGACCTACTGTCCTCCCCCCTGGCCCCCACCCCTGAGCGCTGGGTGGGGGCCCTAAATAAAGATAGGGGGGGGGACCTACTGCGCGGTGGGTGGGGGCCCTAAATAAAGATAGGGGGGGGACCTACTGTCCTCCCCCCTGGCCCCCACCCCTGCGCGGTGGGTGGGGGCCCTAATAAAATAATAAGGGGGGGGACCTACTGTCCTCCCCCCCTGGCCCCCACCCCTGAGCGGTGGGTGGGGGTCCTAAATGAACCCCCCCCCATCAAGGTGACTAGGGGTCCCAAGCCCCTAGTCACCCCCCCCCACCCAAAACATTCTATCCCCTACCTACCCCCCTCACCCTAAAAATAGTGAGGGGGGAATAAAATAACTAACCTGTAAAAAAAATAATTAAACTTACCATTTGACGTCTTCTTTTTTCTAAATTCTTCTTTCTTCAGCCCCCAAAAAGGCCAAATAAAAATCCATCATACCCGTCGCACTTTAAAAAAAAAAAAAAAAAAAAACGAGCGCAAAAAAAAAATTAATCCATGTTCACCCATGGAGGGCACGCCGCGTACTGAGCTCCGCAGGGCGGGTCAAGGCTTATATAGCCTTGCCCCGCCCTGCAATTAGGCTTAGAACACACTGATTGGTTGGTTTAAGCCAATCAGAGTGCTCTGTGTCATTTTACAAGCGTGGGAAAATTCCAAAGAACTTTCCCACGCTTGTAAAATGACACAGAGCACTGTGATAGGATGGTTTTCAAGCCATCCAATCACAGTGCTCTGTGTAATTTTACAAGCTTGGGAAAGTTCTTTGGAATTTTCCCACGCTTGTAAAATGACACAGAGCACTGTGATTGGATGGCTTGAAATCCATCCTATCACAGTGCTCTGTGTCATTTTACAAGCGTGGGAAAGTTCTTTTGAATTTTCCCACGCTGTGTAAAATGACACAGAGCACTCTGATTGGCTTAAACCAACCAATCAGTGTGTCCTAAGCCTAATTGCAGGCCCTGCGGAGCTCAGTACGCGGCGTGCCCTCCATGGGTGAACATGGATTAATTTTTTTTTTTGCGCTCGTTTTTTTTTTTTTTTTTTTAAAGTGCGACGGGGATGATGGATTTTTATTTGGCTTTTTTGGGGGCTGAAGAAAGAAGAATTTAGAAAAAAGAAGACGTCAAATGGTAAGTTTATTTTTATTTTTTTACAGGTTAGTTATTTTATTCCCCCCTCACTATTTTTAGGGTGAGGGGGGTAGGTAGGGGATAGAATGTTTGGGTGGGGGGGGTGACTAGGGGCTTGGGACCCCTAGTCACCTTGATGGGGGGGGTTCATTTAGGGCCCCCACCCACCGCTCAGGGGTGGGGGCCAGGGGGGGGAGGACAGTAGGTCCCCCCCCTTATTATTTTATTAGGGCCCCCACCCACAGCGCAGGGGTGGGGGCCAGGGGGGGAGGACAGTAGGTCCCCCCCCCCCTTATTATTTTATTAGGGCCCCCACCCACAGCGCAGGGGTGGGGGCCAGGGGGGGAGGACAGTAGGTCCCCCCCCCCCTATTATTTTATTAGGGCCCCCACCCACCGCGCAGGGGTGGGGAGGACAGTAGGTCCCCCCCCTTATTATTTTATTAGGGCCCCCACCCACCGCGCAGGGGTGGGGGCCAGGGGGGAGGACAGTAGGTCCCCCCCCTTATTATTTTATTAGGGCCCCCACCCACCGCGCAGCAGTGGGGGCCGGGGGGGAGGACAGTAGGTCCCCCCCCCTTATTATTTTATTAGGGCCCCCACCCACAGCGCAGGGGTGGGGGCCAGGGGGGGAGGACAGTAGGTCCCCCCCCTTATTATTTTATTAGGGCCCCCACCCACAGCGCAGGGGTGGGGGCCAGGGGGGAGGACAGTAGGTCCCCCCCCCTATTATTTTATTAGGGCCCCCACCCACCACGCAGGGGTGGGGGCCAGGGGGGGGAGGACAGTAGGTCCCCCCCCTTATTATTTTATTAGGGCCCCCACCCACCGCGCAGGGGTGGGGGCCGGGGGGGAGGACAGTAGGTCCCCCCCCCTTATTATTTTATTAGGGCCCCCACCCACCGCGCAGCAGTGGGGGCCGGGGGGGAGGACAGTAGGTCCCCCCCCTTATTATTTTATTAGGGCCCCCACCCACCGCGCAGGGGTGGGGGCCAGGGGGGAGGACAGTAGGTCCCCCCCATCTTTAACCCCCGCGCAGGGGGGGGGGGGTTATTAGGTGTTTTTTTGTTTTTTTTTTACAGTGAGCAGCCACAGGCTGCTCACTGCTTACTAGACATGCCCCTACTCGCGGTATAGCGAGTAGGGGCATATTATTTACTAATACTAAGTAATCTTTACTTAGTATTAGTACATTTGGCTTCAAGACCAATTCAGGTCTTTCAGCCTTTTAGTAGATAGCTCCCTGATACCGTGGGAATTAGGGAGTTATCTACTAAGCGGCTGCAAGATGCAGCCGCGGCAATGAATAGGATCGGAGTTTCATTCATTAGAATGAAATTCCGATACGAACAAAGTACCGAATTGCATCCTAACACCAATGGAGAAACAGTGCTCATTCTGTTTTGATGCAATTCGGCAGTTTTGCCGGCGTTCTGTCTAAGTGACAGGACTTTCGGCAATACTGACAGGAAGTATTGTGGGAACTGGGAGGAAAGCTAGGGATCATGGGAAAATTGCTCTGACCAGCGGAAATGAAGCACACTTTGCTCCTCCGCTGGTCAGAGCTGGTCAAGCGGAGGAATCCTCCATAAGACAGAGTCCCTACTTTGTCTTATGATTTTAAAGAAAACTAAAGAAGAATGGAAGAAAAGAATAACAGATCCTGAGAGAGGGGGAGAAGAGGAAGAGATTGAGGAAAGGTAAGTTCGGCATGACAGTGCCGCTTTAACACCACAGAGTTGAATATCAGATTAAACATGAACATAACTTTTTCAGAGACAAATACCCAAATTTAGAGCACTCATTTACATGGAATTAAGCAACCTTTTAACCAGATCATATTTCTTACAGTCATCATTCACTGAAAGTTCCTTGGGCGAATAAAATTATTTTGGGGCAAATTACAATTCAGCATTGGTAACCGATTGATATATGGATTTATTTGTAAATGGTATCTCACGACATTTATCAATGTGATCATAATCCAAATATTGCAAAGCATTTCACTGCCTCGTAATGCTACCAAGAGCATTAAACATTATTGACTTAAACCAGGTGTTTGTTTTTTCTTAATCTCACTATTTTATAATCGATAGGCTTTTATTGCAAAGTTGGTGACAAAAAAAACTGTCTCTTTTGTACGAGTTTCAAATACATTACCAGGTTAAAATGTACAGATAGCCAATGGCTTTGATGTTTCTAATGAATTACAGGTATATTATTAACTTATTAAATGCCCATTGTAGCATGTGTTTTAAGGAACCTCTAAACTGACATTTCAGTGATTGTGCACGTGTGTAATTGTTATTGACTTTGCTAGATCATATTATAGTTACATTGCTTAAAGGGACACAATTGCCACCAAATGAAGCAGTTTTGTGGTTTATAGATCATGCCCCTGCAGTCTCACTGCTCAATCCTCTGCCATTTAGGAGTTAAATCACTTTGTTTATGAACCCTAGCCCCACCTCCCTGCATGTGGCTTGCACAGCCTTTCTAAACACTTCCTGTAAAGAGTCATCTAATGTTTATCCTCCCGTTATTGCAAATTCTATTTAATTTAGATTTTCTTATCTGGCTGTGTTGTTAAAAGCTTGCTAGACCATGTAGGAGTCCCCTAGGAGCAGGAGTACAACCTTTGATTGTAAGTTACATCTGATTGAAAGTGAAACCAGTTTTTTTGCAGGCATGTACAGAACCCAAGGGCAGAGTACAGAATATTTGATAGAGTCCTAACCTCAACATCTGAGGAAAGGGATTTAGGGGTGATTATTTCTGATGACTTAAAGGTAGGCAGACAATGTAATAGAGCAGCAGGAAATGCTAGCAGAATGCTTGGTTGTATAGGGAGAGGTATTAGCAGTAGAAAGAGGGAAGTGCTCATGCCATTGTACAGAACACTGGTGAGACCTCACTTGGAGTACTGTACACAGTACTGGAGACCATATCTTCAGAAGGATATTGATACCTTAGAGAGAGTTCAAAGAAGGGCTACTAAACTGGTTCATGGATTGCAGGATAAAACTTACCAGGAAAGGTTAAAGGATCTTAACATGTATAGCATGGAGGAAAGACGAGACAGGGGGGATATGATAGAAACATTTAAATACATAAAGGGAATCAACACAGTAAAGGAGGAGACTATATTTAAAAGAAGAAAAACTACCACAACAAGAGGACATAGTCTTAAATTAGAGGGACAAAGGTTTAAAAATAATATCAGGAAGTATTACTTTACTGAGAGGGTAGTGGATGCATGGAATAGCCTTCCAGCTGAAGTGGTAGAGGTTAACACAGTAAAGGAGTTTAAGCATGCGTGGGATAGGCATAAGGCTATCCTAACTATAAGATAAGGCCAGGGACTAATGAAAGTATTTAGAAAACTGGGCAGACTAGATGGGCCGAATGGTTCTTATCTGCCGTCACATTCTATGTTTCTATGTTTCTATGTAGGCTGTGTCAGTCACAGCCAGGGGAGGTGTGGCTAGGACTGAATAAACAGAAACAAAGTGATTTAACTCCTAAAACGCAGTGAATTGAGCAGTGAAACTTCAGCGACATGAAAATGGCTTCATTAAGATAAAGTTGTTTCGGTGACTATAGTGTTCTTTTAATTGTCCTTCAATTGGTCCAATTGATTAAAGGGAAATCATTAGTTAATATTGATTGTCCACGTTATTAATTCATGGGAGATGTTTTTTTTTTATGTGGCATACCACAAATGCCACAGCGAAGCCTCACACGTGTTATTGTTATTCAATAACTTCTAATGTTTAATTTTAAGTCAAAATATCTGAATTTGAGAAATGATCAAACTAAATTTTTCTAAAGTGAAATGGCTTGTTTTCCAGTTCAACATCTTTGTTCCTTTAAGTTTCCAGTTCACTTGGCCAAATTCATAATTCCTGGTTTAGAAGATAACCTCCTCAGCCCCAACCAGCATGAAGCTTGGGTCATAATGTATACTCTAGCATGTAAGCTCATCGAGCAGGGCCCTCAACCCCCTCTGTTCATGTACGTCCAGTGGTCTGATCTCAATTATGTGTCTGTTAGTCCACCCGTTGTACAGCGCTACGGAATTTGTTGGCGCTATATAAATAATAAAATAATAATAATAATAAAAAAGGAGTTTTAAAAAAAAAAAACACACATCCATAGAACTTGACTGATAGCATACAGAGGCAGGCGACTTTTGGCACTACAGATGTTGTGGACTACATGTTCCTTGATGCTTTGCCAGCATTAGCGTTGTAAGAGCATTATGGGAGATGGAGTCCACAACAACGGGAGTGCCGAAGGTTGCCTTTTTGCTAATATGAGAGAATCATACTTACAGAGAAAAACACCATTTACATTTACCCCAGTGTGTGCACGAACGTGTGTGTATTTGTATCATAATCAACACATGATTATCTATTATACGTTATATATTATCCTGGTACGTTTGCACTTTGTGTATATCATGGCAGTAATATTGTGTGGCCCTCCGTGCCTCTCTCGTTGTGTTTCTGTTAGCTGCTAGACAGACACACTCCAGCTCCAATACATGTGGGAACTGGTCCAGAGTTCCCAGAGGCTACTGTGCTCCACACACTGTGCCGCTTAACCCCCTGCTAGCTGCAGTTTAACCACATTCTCTTCCAGAACACGGCACCCACCCTCATTCCCTACTCATTTTCTCTCTGGCTTTAGTTCATTACACACTTGATTCAGTGGAAAACCTAGCACTGACATATTTTAATCACTGACAAACTGAAAGATTTGCACAGGGCTCTCCCACAGTCATTACGTTTTTTTTGTTTTTTTCCTACATATTGGAAGCTGGCGCTATATAAATACCAATAATAATAATAATCATGAAATATATACACTGATCAGCCACAACATTAAAACTACCTGCCTTACATTTTGTAGTCCCCCCTCATTCTGCCAAAATGGCTCTGATGCATCGAGGCATGGACTCCACAAGACTTCTGAACATGTCCTATGGTATCTGGCACCAAGATATTAGCAGTCGATCTTTTAAGTCTTGCAGGTTGCAAGGTGGGGCCTCCATGGATCGGATTTGTTTTTCTAGCAGATCCCACGGATGCTCAGTCGGATTGAGATCTGGGGAATTTGAAAACCAAGGCTCTTTCTCATGTTCCTCAAACCATTCCTGGACATTTTTTTTATTTGAATGCATTATCCACTTTTTGGTAGAAACAACTTTTTTTAAGTTTGGCAAGGTGCATTATCCTGCTGAAAGAGACCAATGCAATCAGGGAACACCATTGCCATAAAGCGATGTAAGTGGTCTGCAACAATCTCTAGCTAGGTGGTACATGTCAAAGTAACATCCACATTAATGCCAGGACCGAATGTTTCACAGCAGAACATTGCCCAGAGCATAACACTGCCTTTGCAGGCCTGCCTTCTTCCCATAGTGCATCCTCCTGCCATCTCTTCACCAGGTAAACAATGCACACGCACCTCACCATCCACCTGATCTAAAAGAGAACATGATTCATATGACCAGACAACCTTCTTCCATTGCTCCATGGTGCAGTTCTGACATCCCCATTGAATGTCCTTTCGGCGGGGGATACAGGTCATTACTGGCAATCTGACTAGCCTGTGCCGGCACAGCCCCATACAGAGTAAACCACAATGCACTGTGTGTTCTGACTCCTTTCTATCATGACTTGCATCAGATTTTTAAGGAATTTAAACTATAGTAGCTCTTCTGTGTGATTGGACCAGTGGACTAGCCTTCGCTCCCCAAGTGCATCAATGAGCCTTGGGCACCCATGTCCCTGATGCCGGTTTTCCTTTCTTTCACCATGTTTGGAAAGCTCCTTACTCGCATACCAGGAACACCCCACAAGACTTGCCATTTGGAGATGCTCTGATCTAGTCATCTAGCCATCACTATTTGGCCCTTGTCAAAGTCACTCAGGTCTTTTCGCTTGCCCAATTTTCCAACTTCTAACATATGAAATTCAAGATCTTACTTGTTGCCTATTATATCCCACCCCTTGACAGATGCCATTGTAATAAGATAATCAATGTTATTCACTTCAACTGTTATTGGTTTTTAATGTTTAGCAAAGACCTTTATTAAGGTGGAAACGTTGCTCTGTACAATAAAACTGCTTTGCACCTTGAATCCTGAAGTGCCTAAAGCCTCTTTTTGGATATACTATATCCAAATGGTATATGCCTGTGGCTCCTGGAAAGAGTACGGTCCTTCCTTTCTTTTGTGGTTTTAATGTTGTGGCTCGGTGTATATACAGTATACAGCACGTCATTAATACTTATGGATAAACTACACTTTTATAACTACCAAATGTAAGTCCGTCCACCCTTAGACAGCAGTTGTCTGGTTAAGTTGCTGGGCTTACCCTTAAAGTGCCCCTTTAATGAATAAACCAAACCTTTTTCCAACAGCACACAGTATTGGAGGTATCATACGAAGCTTAGCATTTTATGAAGTCCACTTGATTAAACAATATCAAATACAAATACTCCAAATCCATCCAGAAAATAACGCAAATATACAAAACTAAAAATAATCTAAGTTTAATAAACTTGTCTTAAATATGCATAGAAATAATAAATACTGAATTCCAAAGAAATCTAAAACATAGGTTAAAAGGTCGTAGCAACATTCAGTATATACAGTCATCCTTTATAATTCTAGGGCTACCGGAGTGTTGTCATAATCAAGATCCAAGAATCTTCTATCCTGTCCTATCATTTATTTGCTTTAGGATAATTATCCATAAATAGTTTATAAAAGAAAAAGAAAAGTACCACTGTTACCGGTACATGTATATATATATATATATATATATATATATATATATACATACTTACTGACACACACAGACCTAGTCATACAAATAAAAAGTATGGAGAACTCCAGAGGTCCAGCATAATTTTCATTCTGTTGCATGATTCACCTCGCCCTGAACCATCAACCTATACATGCAAGTTTATTGTTAAAGGGTCTAAATCTGTATCCTAGGGAATTATTTCAATGCTGCACAGACAATGGCTCTTCAAACACCTGACTATTGCCATGCAGGGCAATCATAATACAGACTAGGCCAGTCTTTGTGATTCTGGCACCATGGACAAACTGTTATTCTGCCTATTATTCTTTCGTCTCTCTCTATACATTGCCGCCGCTGCTTGTTGTATGTATGGTGTGCAGAATGTATAAATGAATAGATAGCCTAAAAATAGAAATAAAATATATTTTGCGTACATAAGAATTTGTGAGGTTGTCAGGGTTTGGCAACGGGAGCTCGACTTGTGGAGTCGGGTCTGGTTCGCCCCATCAGTGGCATGTCACCAAAATCATCAGGTCCCCTCCCCCCATGTAACTCTTTAATGCTGGTCACAGAAGAGGACTTCAAGGGACCCAGACCATGTTGATGAGGGCGGTGAGGCCCAGGACCCAGTGTGGAGGAGCAGGGCAGTGAGGAGCAAAGGGGGTCCAGCTATTACAGCAATACTACAGTAATAGCAAACCTCTGGAAAAAGTAAACCGTTTTACAAGTTAAATAATAGAAAACATGAGTATTTGCACAGATAGAGCACGGATGGACTGTAGGGGTGGGGGGTTTTATCAAATGCAAAAATATGTACTAAATCCATTATACAGTAATATACACATTCACCATACATAGAAAGATAACATTTTAATCACTCGTCACTGGAGGCTGCTTCTGTGTGTGTATGTGTATAGTGAAAATACAGTGCTTAGTTTTATGTAGCCTGAATGGGATGCCCCCTGTGGGATGAAAGAGCCCTTTTATTCATCTTTTATTTCCTATTATTTTTTATAATTATTGTTATTTAAGGACATGCAATCCCCCTTGTTCCAATTCCCTCCCTGGCAAACGTGCAAGCTGAACTCCGAGTAGGACTGAAAATCCGAGCAGAGATAAGAGGCCTTATTACAGACGCAAAGAGCGCAGCTTCTGTTGATAGAAACTCATAATGAGTAATTAAGCTACTTTCCAAGAGTCAGGGCTGTCACGGTGTGAAATGGATACTCTCACTCCCTGGTGGATGCGGCTGAGAAATGGCAAGGTGATAAAGGAAAGAAAAACAGAATTGTTTCACAAAGATCTTTTTCATGTACTGCAGATTCCAGGTCTCTCCGCAGGGCCCAATTTACAAGACTTTTCTTTCTTTCTTTTTTTTTTTATCTTTCTTCCTTTTTCTTCTCCTTTTGTGGAGTCCAAGCATTGAATATTGTGGATTTAAATGGAGCTAGAACTTTCATTATAATAATTATTATTAAAGGGTAACTGTCTCATCCTGGGATTTTTCGTATTGTTTTTACTTATCCCTTAGCGGATATGTTTTGTGAGGTCTGAAAATTAAAATTAAATGTAGAAATCCACACTGCTACGTTTACCTTTATCCTAAACTTGAGGTCCTCCATCTTGGCTCCCTGTTTATCAATGGCTCTTTTCTGTCTATCAACATAGCATGTGGAGGTGGAGAAACAGAGACAATGTTTCTGTTTTGCCTCCTCCAATTCAAAAGAACTCTATAGGGTCAGGAACACAAACATGTATTCCTGACCCTATAGTGTTAAAACCACCATCTAGCCCCCTCTTGCCTCCTGAAATATATTAAATCTTATTTGTAGTCAAGTCTGCAGCTGCTGCCTCTGCCCCTGATCTGCCTGCTTACAGCTGACATCACCACAAGTGATTTATTTATTTTATAAATGTTTTCACATAGGATTGTCTGAGACTGTCAATGAGGTAGATTAGGGACAAAGCCAGCACAATTCAAACACAGCCGGGGCTAATCAGCATCTCCTCATAGAGATTAATTGAATCAATGCATCTCTATGAGGAAAGTTCAGTGTCTGCATGCAGAGGGTGGATAAACTGAATGTCAGTCACACTGTGCAGCACTGCCCCAGGAAGCACCTCTAGTAGCCATATGAGGAGTGGCCACTGGAGGTATCCCTAGACTGTAATGTAAACACTGCCTTTTCTCTGAAAAGTCAGTGTTAACTGCAAAAAGCCTGAAAGGAATGACTATACTCACAAGGACAAATACAATAAGCTGTAGTTGTTCTGGTGACTATAGTGTTCCTTTAATGTGTGCCTTTCCTATGCCAGGACTGTACTGGATTGTGAAGGAAATTGCTAAATCTTTAATACACATTGAACAGGAAAAGGAGCAGCACATGACAGAAGGTTAAATGAACGCTGCAACACACTCATACATCATAAATGCTTAAATATGTACCAGCACCACTTACACGTGATTCCCTCTACCCTTACTCTGTGCCATTGGAGTATAACGTACAGTCTTCAGATTTATGGCCCGTCTATATTAAGGTGAGAGTGCATTGACATATGTGGTTTGATGTAGTAAATATGGTTATTTATTATTCATAATAATAATAATACAGACAGTGCAAATAGGCCCATTGTGTTATCTACCAAGTTCATCTCTCAGTGACCAAGGGGACACTACGTGACACATACCTCCCGCCTGTGTCAAAGGACTACACATTCACCCTGACCACTTCATTTCAATGCAGTGGTCTGGGTGCAGTGCTTCTATCATTTAAACCCTTTGTTTTGTACAAACCACAATGTTTACATTGCAACGTTAAACACATCTCTAGTGGTTGACTTCTAGATGTGCATCCTTTACAACGACTGAGTAAATCTTAGTAATACCAAAGCATCCAACTTAATTCTCTCCTCTGAAGCATTTGGATATGAGTGTGGTGCATGCGCATCCGTCCTCAATGCTGCTCTATGAGGAGTTTTGGATTGGACTATATGATTGAGAGTGACACCTCCTGGGTGAGGTCATGGCAGGTCCAGCAGCCAGCAGAGAGATATCGACGCTGGAGAATAGGTATGCCTGCTGTACCGATATCTACCCTTTAGACTGTAAGCTCGTTCGAGGACGGTCCTCATCAACCTATAGTTCCTGTAACATTTTCTAATTGTCAGGAATACAACTGATCCAACACACAGTATTAGTATCACACTAGGAATAAGAATAACGTCTAACCGTACCTTAAAATGGCCGGACTTAACGTAGCAGAGATTAGTCGAAATCCTAGCCGAGGTCAGGAACACAGAACGAAACACAGTTGCAAGGAATAGCCAATAGTCAGGGATACCAGAATTCAGGGAAGTCAGAACGAAGCCAAAGTCAGTAACCAAAGAAACACTATCAGAAACACACTCTCAGATAACCAGCAAAGGGAAACCACGACAAATAACAATAATAATAATAATTAAAAAACTGCACTTTTATACACTGACACAAAAATAACAGATTCCAGACACACGAGGCACCTTAGCATGCTGTGAAGTGTTCCTTTATTGAAGAATGTTGTAAAAACAAAAAAAATTAAATATGGCAGGGTAAGCATTATAGGAAATCTAATCTACAACCGCTATGGTGTAAAAAGTAAGCAATCACTGCTTTAAAAGTTTAAGGACAACACAGATCCCGAGAGAATCATCCAGATAATTTATATTTTCACAGATAAAATAAATGCCTTCTTTAATGTCATTGGTGACTAGGCTCGCAGGAGGTGTATCAGTGTAACAGATAAGAAGCTTCCTTTATCACTTTTCCCAAGCCGTATATTTTTCATTTTCTTTCCAGCTTGCCTTCTCATATTGCCAGCACATGCAAATAACTTAAATGTGATTCTTGCATCAAGCAATTAACTTAGGAAAGTGAGGTCTGAGATGACTAAATAGACCTGTCAGTGTAGCCTGCCTCGGACAAAAAAAAAAAAAATACACATGTGCACCCATTACCTGGTTCAGACAATTAAACATGAAAATTCTTGGTAATTCAGGACTCTCCGCAGTTCACCCGAAATACTTGCGCAAGTTCATTTTCATATTACGCGTCTGTGTCTATGTGTCTTTAGACATGAACTGACAGATCCCCACAGTGAATAGACTGGAGTTATCAATTATATGGTTAGCTGTGCGTTGCATTGAATGCGGCACGGCTCTTCGGCTCTTGAGAGCCTCTGACAGAGGAGAGAAAATAGAGACGGGACGTGAATAATTTTGGTTTGTGCTGCTCATGAATACAGCAGCAGATTTAGCTAAAGAATAAAAAATTAAATGTTTGTGCAGACTATCTAGTATATATGATATTGGAGATACAAAAGTCATTGACTGCCCAAGCTAATCAACAATATGCTTTCTAGTGGTTGCTGAACTACAACCCCCATGGTCCTCAAGAATAGAGCGCTCAGACTAGGTATAAAGTAAGGTCCCTAGGTCTTCAATCTCTGCACTCCGAAAGACCACGTCACAATGCTGGCTGGCCATAGTGAGTAGCCAATGCCAATAAAAAAAAAAAATCTCTTCTTTATCCCCTTGTGGCCGTGAGCCTGCATTTAATTAGTAGTCTCTTCACTAACCAATGAATTATGGGGAGCTGACTAGCGAAATTTAATCCTAAATATTTACATCAGAAAAATTCTCATTTATGTATTTATTTATTTTTATATTTATTTATCAGCCTAAACTTTATACGGAGTCCCACATAGACCCAAAATTAATTAACCCAAGATGTTTAACTTTTAACTAAAATTCAATTCAATTGCACTCAACACCCAACATGCGCTCAAAATTTCGATAAACCCCTATTAGTTCAAGGAATAATCCAACTGTACTCTAAGAAAATCTACCATATCTGTGTGGCCATTTTTACTAGAGTTGAATAGTTCCCAAATCCTTCAGTGTTTTTGCAAAGAACTTGTCATAATCCAAAATTTCTATTTTCTTTTTGTCTTGTATGCCCTCAGAAAACCCTATTTGGTGAATATTAAAAGATGCAGATATTTTTGGCAACTAACACACTAGGGTAATATCTACATTGTCAAATAGGTGTTAATCTGGCGCACACACAAAAGGGGATCCCTCCTTCTTTAACAATTTGCCTATTTTGCCTTGATAAATATGGCATTTGCTGTCTCTAGGCTGTACAGAACATGTATAACTGACTGTGCAGAACTATCAAGCTGATATATTAATTAATACATAGAGAATGATTATCATCAAGCGAAGATTATTTCATTTTTTTTTTAAATTGTATAAATGTTTGGAAAAATGATTTTCCACTATTGCAAAGCAAACGTAATACAAAAAAATAAATAAAAAATCTTCGAGAATTAAAATGGTAACCGTTTTAACATACTGAAAGACATCAATTATTGCTATTCATTAAACTGTGAATTGCCGGAATTCAATGTGAATTTTAGATTTTTGCGGACGTTTTGCAATCCAGCTAATTTTACATAAAATTTGAAAGTCAACTAATATTCCTTGCAATTCTCACCACTACTTTTCCATGAGATTTGTATACTGGTTCGGTGAATACTCTTTGCGTATAAGTGGTACCTTCATATTTAAACTTGATATGTTACACTCTGTGTGCTTTTTAATGGAATCTGGGTACATTTTATTCTTGTTCGAGTCTCCAACTCTTTGTTAAATTTGCTCCAGTAAGGAAGAGCAGGAAAAAACATCCCACTTAAAACCATAAGTCCAAGACTCGACATGTCCTGTTATCAAAGAAAACATAATACATCGGAGATCTTTTTTCCCCTAGTTTCAAAGCAGAAACTCAAGTTTTAACCACAGGATAAACACTCCTGGAGCCTGTATAGATTTGCTCATACTGTACCCACTGACTCTCTAAAATAGCTTAAAGAATATTTATGAAAGACATCTGGTTGTATGGTGTAAATGAATTCCATAGCAAGATAATTGCTTGTCACAAAGCAACTTGTTCACTATCCCTGTTTAATTTTCCCGTAACACTACCCATTTACCCTCAACAGAACAAGCGTTTGACAAAGTGAGATATTTAATATGCCATCATATTCTATTAATTAATTACATGACAATGATCCCTAAACTCATGAGGGGCTGGACTGAGAAAGAAACTGACAAAAGGTGTTGGGGGGAGACACACAATGGGACTGGGGAAGGGGGAAAAAACACACACAAAGGAGTTGGGTGTGAAAAAGACACACAATGGGGCTGGGGAAGGGGAAAAACACACAAAGGAGTTGGGTGAGAAAGAGATACACAAAGATGGCAATTTTTGTTTGGGGCTGGTGCAAGTAGCTCATCTTGCACCGACCCTGAATGTAAATATGTCTTAGTATGGAGTATGTTTGTGTTAATGTAGAGATATACTTGTGTGCAGGGTTTGCGTTTGAATGCAGAGGAGTGTTTGTATGTAGTTTGAATGCATTACTGTGTTTGTATAGTGTTGGTGCTTGAATGCATGTGTACATTTGTGAGTAGTGCTGGTGTTTGAATGCCTGAGTGTGTTTGTATACAATGTTAGTTTTTGAACAAAGGATGTATTTGTAAGTAGTGTTGGCATTTAATTGTAGGAGTGTATTTGTATGTAGTATTGGAATTTCAATGAAGTGGTGGTTTTGTATGTTGTGTTGGCATTTTAATGCTGCGATATAAGATATACACATACATGCAGACACTATAACATACACACTGATTGCATTCACACACACTGTCACAAATACATACTAACAGCTAGGAGGAAGTAACCTGCACTAACTTCCTATAAGCACCATGGTTAAAGAAGGTGGTCCCGCTGTTAAAGAGCAGTAAACAGGGCCCCCTGTGACATGCAGAACACCAAAGCTCAGTTGCATTAGTGACTCTGGGTGTTTCTGCCAATGATCGCAAGGTTCTTGGCTATTTTGGACAATAATGTAATAATTTCTTCGTCAGTGTATGTAAAATCTTCTGATCAATCCATAGTTGGAGCTTTGAATGGACTCATAGTCTGGCCCACCAATCTCTAGTTGTTGCAAGGTAGTATGACACCAAGCATACCCACTCATTTCAGTTGGTGGTGTTGGTTTTGGTATTGTGCCGTGGCCCACCAATTTAGCCCAAGCAATGACCTTTGGAGCTTAATAATTTACAGATGAAAGAACATGTGCCATTATAGAGGGTAGGCATGTGCATGGGGAAAATTTTCGGTTCGGTTCGGCATTCTGAAATTCGGGATTTTCGCAATTCGGGACTTCGGCAATTCGGCACTTCGGAATTTCGACACTTTGGAACTTCGGCAACTTCGGGACTTAGGCACTTCGGGACTTCTATTGCAGCCACTTAGTAGATAACTCCTAATTCCCACGGTATTAGGGAGTTATCTACCAAAAGGCTGAAAGACCTAAATTGGTCTTTCAGACAAATTTACTAATACTAAGTAAAAATGACTTAGTATTAGTAAATTTTGCCCCTTCTCGCTATACCGCGAGTAGGGGCATGTCTAGTAAACAGTGTCTAGTAAAAAATTAAAAATAGGCCCCCCCGGCGGGTGGGGGCCCTAAAGTAAAATGATGGGGGGGGACCTATTGTGAGCGGTGGGTGGGGCCCTAAATACTAATAAGGGGGGGACCTAATGTCCTCCCCCTGGCCCACACCCCTGAGCAGCGGGTGTGGGCCCTAAATTGGTAAAAGGGGGGGACCTAATGTCCCCCCCCCCTGAGCGGTGGGTGGGGGCCCTAAATACTTAAAAGGGGCGGAACCTAATGTCCTCCCCCCTGGCCCCCACCCCTGAGCGCGGGTGGGGGCCCTAAATACTAATAAAGGGGGGACCTAATGTCCTCCCCCTGGCCCCCACCCCTGAGCGGCAGGTGGGGGCCCTAAATTGGAATAAGGGGGGGACCTAATGCCCTCCCCCATGGCCCCCACCCCTGAGCGGCGGGTGGGGGCCCTAAATACTAATAAGGGGGGGAACCTAATGTCCTCCCCCCTGGCCCCCACCCCTGAGCGGCGGGTGGGCGCCCTAAATTGGAATAAGGGGGGACCTAATGTCCTCCCCCCTGGCCCTCACCCCTGAGCGGTGGGTGGGGGCCCTAAATTGGTATAAGGGGGGGACCTAATGTCCTCCCCTCTGGCCCCCACCCCTGAGCGGCGGGTGGGGGCCCTAAATACTAATAAGGGGGGGGACCTAATGTCCTCCCCCCTGACCCCCACCCTCTCCCACACTCACCGAAAAAAAAAGAGACGCTCAAAGAGCGTTTTAAAATAAGTGTTACCTTAATCCAGCGCCAAGAAGCCTTTGATTTCAGGATTTAATGATCTCAGAGCTGGCAACATGTGCGCGCTCTGAGCTGGCAACAGGAGGGGAAAAGATCGACGAAGTGACGGTTAAAAAATATATTAGGGGGGCAGCGACGGGTTAGGGAGGCAGCGAGGGCTGTAATCGGTGTGGGAGGGAAGACCAGAGCTACCGGAACTGAGTTTCGGACTGCCTACGTCACCTGTTCTGGGGGTGCCCCCAGCACACAAGTGCTAATAACTCTGGATATGCCGTGCTTCAAGCTAGAAGACTGCACATACAACCTTCTACCACCATGACCACTTCAAAGAGCTGAAGTGGTCATGGTGGCTGGAGTAACCCTTTAAGTAGTATCAACAGAACTTCTTTATTGTGTATATTGCTGTTAGTGAATGGCAAACCCCTGGTGCAAGGCACCTGTCTGCACTTTATTCCCGATTGAGTCTACCAACCTGCCGAATATTCCAGCTGGAGTCCACAGGAGCCTTGGACATTTTTTTTTTTTAAATCTCTGTAGCTGCGTGAAACAAGGGATCTAAAGTATCTGTACCGGTTGTAAAATAATCTATGCAATTTCTTTCTTCGAAAAAACACCAAGATTTGGGTTAAGGTACTTTTCCTATGCAGCACCATCTACCATATTGTTGCAAATTCGGCCTTGAGATAATTCTATGTGTGTGTGTGTACGTATGTGTGTGTGCAAATACTCATTGACCCTTAAGGTGTTAAGCGATCACAAAAATATTTAATTGCATAAATTAAAACCATCTAATAGAATTGGCATGTCTCTCCCACACCTCAGATAAATTTTAGAGCATTGCACAGCATTTATTTGTGTAAAGGGTGCAGTTAAATCTAAAGATGCAAATCCTTTAATTGTTCCTTTAATTGCATTTCTTGTGGTTCAACCCTGTGTTGCTTCTTAAAATAAACAAATATTGTCCCTCTGGCAGGGGAAAGAATTACACTGCAAATTGATACAGCTTTTGGCAGGGACAAGTTGGCAGCGGGACCAGCTTCTTGAAGTACTCAAACTGTATTAATAAACAGGAGAGGATTTACTGAACACGGGCATATACCTTCAGCACAACATTACTCAAATGATGGGCAATCATTATGATACTTGTATCAAACATGTTTGGTCCAATATGTGGGTTCGATTTTATTAGTAATGCTAACTGATTTTATTTATGATTTTCTTTAATATATAAATGGAGCACTCCTTGTGGATTTTTTAAAAATGTATTAAAGTGTACAATCAACGTTTCAACCCTCCTGGGTCTTTATATATATATATATATATATATATATATATTTATTTATATTTTTTTATTTACTTTTTTTTTTTTTATATATATATCAATTAGTATTTCTCTTTGAGCATGCCTTATATTTTATTTCTGCTCCTTTCCCTTATTGCTCCTAAAAATACTGGTGTACGTGGTGTGATGACTTGGGGTTCTGGGATTTGGAATTCAGCTTTTGGCTGTCTACAGTAGAAAGCTGACAATTGACCTCCAACATACAGCCCACAGAATCCCTTACTGTTTCCATAATTAATGTATGTCCAAGGGGCTGCCTAAAATTAGTGGGAGTTACATTCCTGGCGGCAGCTATTTTAGCAGTGGCTGATTAGGAGTTTAACTCGCACTAATCTTAGGCTAACTGGGACATTTTCCTGGTGTGCCAGTGATTAGGGCAATGAATTATGTAATATATTCTATATTTTTGGATTTTTATTAATTAACTTTTTTATACTCATGTAAATGTACGCAATATGCGTGTGTGTGTATATATAAAAATAAAATGTGTGTGCATTTACATACATACACACATATGCATGCACGCATAAAATAAATCCATAAAGTGTGTACAGATTATTTTCGAGCAAAGTTAGCTATTACATTTCTGCACTTTGCAATTCCCACATGTAATGTTTTCATATAAATGCATTAGTGCTCCTTATTTTGGTTTGGAAATTTATCTTTTGTCGGAAAGTGATGTGTTTAAATTACAAAGTTCATGTGCCCCGTGTCTGATAATTGCAGCGAGATACCGGCGCCAGAGCCACGATTTCAGCGAACAAAGAAAAAAGTCACCACCGCTCGCAGTACAGCAAGGATAACTGGGCCGAAATCTTGCTGCTGCCTCTTTTTTATTTGGGGGTGGGGGGGGGGGGGGGGGGAGAGGGAGAGGAAGGGGGAAGGAAGAACGAGATTTTTTTTTTTTTCCGAAAACCACTTTACATTTTTTTTTTTTTTATAATTAAAAAGAGAATCTCAGATGTCTTGTATCTTGAATATTTACAATAAAACCTTCAAATGCTTGTCAAGTAGGGTATGTGTCATTAGTAAGAGCCTTGCTTAGGCCTGGGTTCCTTCTTTTGGACATGACAGTGCACCAGGATAACAGAAGAATAATTACGGTTCAGCAGGCCTGCCAGGTGTGATAAATGAGTAATCAGCACACTGGAGTCCCAGTCCTCAAAGGAGGACTATTAAGCGTTATCAGCTGCAGGCCTGGCTTGTACAGAGACAGGCCGGGCCCCAGAGCTGTTAGATTCAGCGCAGACGCCTGCAAGATTTCAGCTGCATTTAGGTTTGTCATTTGGCCTCTTTGTGTCTTTGCGACATGGAAAATACGGTATCTCGTGCAGACGATGGCCAGCTATGATGCTGTTTGTTTCGTTAAAAACTGCAACGTAAAACAAGGCGCTAAACAAATGAACTGCTCTTTATTGAATGACACACCAAGGGTTAATCTGATTGAGGTGCGTTCCATTTATCTTTTTTTTTTTATTATTATTATTTGCTGGGTTTTGTATTTCTATTATTTTCCAGGCTTTAATATGATTGGAGAAATGCCATCAACTATGTCTCCAGCTTGGCTGTTTTGGCATACAGTTAGAAAGTCACTTTGAATTCCAGACAAGTGACGCTTTGGTAAATAGCCCTATGTGAGCGACATTGCTTTGGGGCTCTGTTACCAACTCTTAGACGTATTGTCATCTCCGTTTTTACGAGAGAAGATGAACACAGAGAAATGGGCAACAGAGACTGGTGGACACAGTTAACTCAAGGCCACAAAATGAGGGTAAATTTAGAAGGGAGGAAATCCCAAGACCTTCATGTACCGTACCCATAAAAATATGAAAGATGTGGATAGATGGCAATCACTACGTCTTTAAATAGTTATTTCTATAAATGTATCCTGATATTGGACAGCCCATGATTGCATGTAAAGGTTTAATAAGGGCTTAGCATGATGTTGAGGAACACCTAACATCAATACATGTGTTTTAAACAAACATGACAACTGTAAGTCTTACGGAACCTGTTCAGTCTTTTTGGATTATCTAAAATCCTAGAGAGTCTGAGATTTCCTGTGCACTTGTCCCTGTGATTGTCCCCAGTCATTTCATGCTGCTTGTATTAGGAAGGGATCATTGGAGCAAGCCAGGTTCTAGAGTAGCTTTACCGCACTTCATAGATTTGTATTCTCTCTGTTCTCCAATCTATTCATGTTATGTGTAGTACTATATCGTTGAAAGATACTTCGAGTGGTTATATTGAAAATATTGCAGTGATAAAGATCATTTCTCATTCTGTTTTCTGAACGAGGAACTAGTGATAGGCTGAGAACGTCAGCTGATGCTCTCGGTCTGTCAGTGGCCCTTGGTTTGAGGCTTCCTAATTGAAGCCTCGGATGAAGAAATGAAGTGTCTTTGCAGAGCAAAATGGTACCATTTTAATTAATGAACGGTTAATGAACGGTTAACCCTCTTAACCCCTTAACCCCTTAATGACACAACTTCTGGAATAAAAGGGAATCATGATGGAATATTTCCGTCATGTGTCCTTAAGGGGTTACGGTAAGATGGTGCCTGGGACCTCTTGGCATCATAGCAATACAATGCAGTTGTTATGGTGCTGTCAGGATATGGCTTGCTTTGACGGAAATATCAGCGTTAAACTATCTAAAATATAGATCGGACTTGGTAAGCAAACAGAAGGTTTTGAGCACCAGAAAAAAGGACTAGGATATATCAGACTGAGAAATGAAGAATGGTCTGGTACCCTTGGAACACTGGGTAGGACAAAGTCGAGGTCAGGGACATAGTCAGGTCTGCCACACAGGAATAACAAGATGGATAAACTGGCGGGATGATGCGATTAAGGGCAATGAAACCATGAAAGGTCCATGGTTCAAATCCAAGAGGGGTTTACATATGATCAGGTCCTTGTGTTGTATTTGCATCATTCCTTTGAAGCTGCAGTGCGTCAAACAGGTTGCCAACGAACACTGTATAAAAAACACAAATGGTGTGGCTTGCATCATTTATGAAGGATTGAGGGCAGCGTGACGTAAGAGAGATCTAGTATTAACCATATGGGTTTAGAGCAAGGCTCTGGAGTAGGGTATAGCTGTATTACGGTGCTTTAGAGTGGCCGGACTTAACGTATATAAATATGAGGTATATGATAGAAGATAGTCAGATACAGGCCTAGGACAGATAGATATACGAGTATAAAAAAGCTGAGGGTCAAGGATACCAGAATACAGAATAAATTATTAAACAAAACCAAGCCAGTTAGCAGAAATACCAAGAACATAGGAACGCTATCTTGGGCTACTAATACCATGACAGGGGAAGGAAAAGATGCTAGAGAAACGCTTAAAATGGCATAAGGGTGTGGTATTCATTGTGAAACAATTAGGAAAAATATATAAATGTGTTTTCAGCCCTCAAGGGATTTAGGCTACTATGACTTTAAATTTAGTATGAAGGCAGGCGTAGCGTAATGATGTTATTGTACACACCCACATTTATTCGTCATTGAACAGAGAAGGCTCGCCATTGGCTGAGGGAAAAGGAGCGGCACAGCGAGGGCCGAGAGGAAGTATGAGAGCTCAACAAAATTTGTAAGCAGTTGCCTGAAGAGAACTCTGGCGTGTAATTTTTGATAAGTGTTCCTTAAAATTGATGCAAGCTTCTGAGATGAAATGTGGGATTATCAGAAACAGAGACTGGCCTTACAGATGTCTGGAGTGGTCCTTAAAGGGACACTCCAGTGCCAGGAAAACAACTTGTTTTCCTGGCACTGCAGGTCCCCTCTCCCTCCCACCACCCATCCCATGTTGCTGAAGGGGTGAAACCCCCTTCAGTGACTTACCTGAGACCCCAGTCGATATCCCTCGGCGGTGGATTCGGGTCCTCCCACACTCCTCCCCCGCCAACGTCATCCGTCGGGGGAGACCGATCGCTCATTCGTGGCCGCCGGCGGGGGAGACCTACTGCACATGCGCGGAAATACCGTGCACGCCCATTAGACCTCTCCATAAGAAAGCATTGAAAATGCTTTCCTATGGGGAATTGAGCGACGCTGGAGGTCCTCACACAGCGTGAAAACACAGAAAACCTGTGCTAGAAACCAGGAAGTGTCCTCTAGTGGCTGTCTAGTAGACAGCCACTAGAGGAGGAGTTAACCCTGCAATGTAAATATTGCAGTTTATGAAAACTGCAATAATTACACTTGCAGGGTTAAGGGTGGGAGTTGGGCAGAAGTGGTCTGGGTGCCTGGAGTGTCCCTTTAACCCCTTAAGGACACATGACATGTGTGACATGTCATGATTCCCTTTTATTCCAGAAGTTTGGTCCTTAAGGGGTTAAAGCAGTAATAATATTTGTGGGCAGCTCTGCCTTTTATTTGCTGGCACATAAAAGTTTTTCAGCTCTTTGCAAATTAAGATACCAAAAGGATACAGATTAAAGCTTCTTCTTTTTGTTTTAAAAAACTATATTTTGCTATAATAATTTTTTTTTTGTCTTCTGTATATTTTTTTGATTGTTTTGGAGTTTTAGTGAATTCCTAATGCTAAATTGGGTCTGTATGAAGATTCTGTTCTCAAAAAACTCAGAACTGATGCTGCACATTCAAATTTCCAGTTTGTTTTTCTTCTTTTTTTGTGATACCGGAAATTACAGTATTATAAAATGTGTTCTCGTGTTATGAATTTGCTGTTTTGCTATAGTTTTGATATTTCATAATGGCTGTGGCTAGCACCTAGATACTGGGCATTTCAGTCAGTGTGGCCAGTCTGAAAGACCAGTTGAAAGGCATCTTCTGACTAATATGAGCACAAAAACTTTTTCTGGTTGTCTCATAGAGCAATCTTTATAAAAAAGCTCTGACCTGCCCCATGAACATTCTTTTATCGGATATGCACTTTTCTTGTTTTTTGGTTTTCTTTTTTTACCCTCTATTTTATTATTGCTGAAATTGTTGTTTTATCGTCTTAAGCTACTTTTGACACAGAGCAGCATTTGAGCAAAATCTCATTGTCCATTCCAATTGTATGGTTCTCTTTTTGTTTAAAAGAACCGATTCATCACATCTCCACACCTTGGGAGACTCTAGTTCTGATGCCTAATGTATGACACAAGTCCAGCATGGAACCTAGTGGATGCTGATTAATGACAATAGCTCTTTATATCACTTCTGAACTGGTGGTCAGTTTGATAACGTCGAAGAAACACTCCGCCTGTACAAAGAGTTTGGCGGATATGGGCAGAGCTTGGGTGGATGTTGTAGACTGATTATCAGTGAAGAGGATATCTGCCATGCAAGATCCAACTAGGCTCCTGTGATGCCTGTACGATAGGAACCCGATGTTCTTAGCACAAAAGGCTGTACTCACACTGTGGGCCAAACAAACAGTGAGGCTTGGGAGTTCTTGGCACAGCTGACAATGTCTGGGCGTCCATAGGTGCCAGTTGGCCAGGAGACGCAAGCAAAGGTAGGCATGTAGGCTGATACCAATCCCGGAAAACTGTCAGCAGATAAGATACCAGCTTGGCTTCTTTTGATCACAGAGTAACTGATTCTGAGAAATACACGCACATTGTGCAAAAACTAAAGAATTTTCATTTGAGATAAATGGAATGCTGAATTAACCCTTTTTCCTTCAATGTATTTAAATAGATAAATGGCTCGCTAGGTGTGTGAAGGTGTGCAGTTTAATTAGACTGAGCATGATAAGCAATTAGATGGTTTCCTAGCACAATCATTCTCTAACTGCATAGAACACCAAAGTGTGAGTGAGCACTGACAGGATAAATATGGGTCTATGGTGGTAACATCAACAGAGTTCCACTAATATTTTGCAGAAGGCCCAAACAAATTTGTTGCTCTATTGACCAAAACTTTATTAATTGTCTATCGTGAAAAAAATTAACCTTGCATATCACTGGGAATTTTGCGAAGATATTATGTTGAACACTCCATTTCACTGAACTCCATGTCCATCCTTGCAGCCACCTATTTATCTACATTACGTAACCTACACCTCAGATGTCAGATAAAATAGCACCATTAGAGTATTTTTAGAAAAACAAAACATGCCATAAAGGTGTTTATTTGATAAATACGTCCTAAATGGTTGTTCTACCTGCAATACACCCTTGCTGCATCCAACACAGTA
Organism: Pelobates fuscus; assembly: GCF_036172605.1. Classification (NCBI taxonomy): domain Eukaryota; kingdom Metazoa; phylum Chordata; class Amphibia; order Anura; family Pelobatidae; genus Pelobates; species Pelobates fuscus. The sequence goes on from NC_086328.1 coordinate 29,897,608, forward strand.
GACGGCGCAGGAGTCTTGTCCTTTTTCCAGCCAGCTGATTTCACAAATGAACAGGAGGGATTGTTCGGAGCTAATAACCTTGCACGATCCAACCTGTGCTCCTCAGTGAAAGGACGTCTTTATGAAATAATCGGTGTACAAGTGCAGTCAGGTCACACGACTATAGGCAGAGAGGAGGGGCTGGGAGGGAGATGGGTAGAGTTGGAATCAAAAGAGGGGAAAAAACTCATTTCATCACACTTAATGGCAAGGAAATGAAGGGTGAGGAAAAAAAGGACTTTCCAACAAGCAGGGCTCGAACGACAGACCAACGGCTCTGGCGTGTTCTGCACCATTTGCTATTGCTCAAACATTCATTTTAAGAGCTGTGAAGCTATTATTTTAATATAGGGGAAAAAAAGCAGATCCACATATACTCCCTTCCGGTGACTGAAAGGGCAAACTGGGTGCGTATTTTATACTCTCCGGTACGAACAAGGAGGTCACAGAGGTTTATATATTCCCTCTGGTCTAGCCCCTCGGGGATATATAAACAAGATAACCTCAGAAACAGCTCCTCTAAGCTCAATTTACCTGACTTTGTGACTTTGTTACCAGGAATAGAGGTCACTCTACAGACTAGCTTAAAGCCGGAGACACCCTGTGTTCTTTTTACATCATTTCATCTTATCGTCCCCTCTGTTGCAGGGTCAGCTCTAGACAAGACGGTGGATTCTGACATGTGAAATGCAATATAGTCACAGCCACCAGATTTAATGAGAAGATACCGCCTAAAATATTAAACAGATAATTGAATTTTGTGCTTTTTTTTTTAAGGCACAATGCTGTTAGTTTATCATTCGGTTTCATATAGTTGTTGATTTGTAGCAAATTCTATCTTTATTATTGTATTTATGCTTGAAAATAAGTGGGAATTGGTGATATAGTTTGTAATGCTTATCTTCTCAGCCATGATGAATTCTGGTTAATCTTGAGTTTGGAAGCAGTATGTTATGCCTGGTGTTTACAGACTTGCACAATTCACCAATATAATGAATATTCATGTGCAGGCCGAGACTGACAGTGTTCTTTGGTCCTTGTCCCGGTGGATTTTTTCCTTTGACTAGCTTACATTTGGGATTGTAGTATATTGTGTGGACAGTCATGTTATCGAAATGATAAAAATACCCAATTGAGACTCTCAGCCAGAGACCTTTTAGGGCATATCCTAAGGACACATTTGGGGCCAAACATTGGGAAATACTTGAAGGTGTACAGAAGAAAATGTATCTTCACTTTGCAGTCCTTCACCGGGCATATAGAATTTGTGTTTTCTTCTGTATTTATTGCGTTGTGCCTCGATCTTCACAAATATCGCCACGTGATTACTTTTTCGGGACTGAATAGAATCAGATGACGTATAAAATGACATATAAACAATTTAACATTGCTTAATACGGATAAAAATGTGCTGGAGTTTTCATGTGTTTAAATTATGACTGCTTCAGCATAAAATGAAGCAGTCAACAATACAACAATACAATACAATTAGACTAGGATTGGGTTCAACCAAACCGTGGCATTATTATGTAACAGCTCAATAAGAATGACATTGCCACATAAAGCTTCACAAACACTAAATTTTTTTTCTAGTGATAGGTATTTTCATGCAACCGTTTTGAGATTACCGGTACCTATGTTCAATTAGAATTTTTTATTGATTGCTTTAAACTGTTACATAGTGTAGTGTGTGTGTGTGTGTATGTATACACTGCTCAAAAAAATAAAGGGAACACAAAAATAACACATCCTAGATCTGAATGAATTAAATATTTTTCTGAAATACTTTGTTCTTTACATAGTTGAATGTGCTGACAACAAAATCACACAAAAATGAAAAAATTGAAATCAAATTTTTCAACCCATGGAGGTCTGGATTTGGAGTCACACTCAAAATTAAAGTGGAAAAACACACTACAGGCTGATCCAACTTTGATGTAATGTCCTTAAAACAAGTCAAAATGAGGCTCAGTAGTGTGTGTGGCCTCCATGTGCCTGTATGACCTCCTTACAACGCCTGTGCATGCTCCTGATGAGGTGGCGGGTGGTCTCCTGAGGGAGCTCCTCCCAGACCTGGACTAAAGCATCTGCCAACTCCTGGACAGTCTGTGGTGCAATGTGACGTTGGTGGATGGAGCCAGATGTGCTCAATTGGATTCAGGTCTAGGGAATGGGCGGGCCAGTCTTCGTCTTGCAGGAACTGCTGACGCACTCCAGCCACATGAGGTCTAGCATTGTCTTGCATTAGGAGGAACCCAGGGCCAACCTCACCAGCATATGGTCTCACAAGGGGTCTGAGGATCTCATCTTGGTACCTAATGGCAGTCAGGCTACCTCTGGCAGGCACATGGAGGGCTGTGCGACCCCCCAAATTAATGCCACCCCACACCATTACTGACCCACTTCCAAACCGGTCATGCTGGAGGATGTTGCAGGCAGCAAAACGTTCTCCCCTGCATCTCCAGACTCTGTCACGTCTGTCACATGTGCTTTTGTGAACCTGCTTTCATCTGTGAAGAGCACAGGGCGCCAGTGGCGAATTTGACAATCTTGATGTTCTCTGGCAAATGCCAAACGTCCTGCATGGTGGGAATCAACACAGTAAAGGAGGAGACTATATTTAAAAGAAGAAAAACTACCACAACAAGAGGACATAGTCTTAAAGTAGAGGGACAAAGGTTTAAAAATAATATCAGGAAGTATTACTTTACTGAGAAGGTAGTGGATGCATGGAATAGCCTTCCAGCTGAAGTGGTAGAGGTTAACACAGTAAAGGAGTTTAAGCATGCGTGGGATATGCATAAGGCTATCCTAATAATAAGATAAGGCCAGGGACTAATGAAAGTATTTAGAAAATTGGGCAGACTAGATGGGCCGAATGGTTCTTATCTGTCGTCACATTGTATGTTTCTATGTTTCTATGTGTCGGGCTGTAAGCACAACCCCCAACTATGGACGTCGGTCCCTCATACCACCCTCATGGAGTCTGTTTCTGACCGTTTGAGCAGACACATGCACATTTGTGGCATGCTGGAGGGCTCTTGCAGTGCTCCTCCAGTTCCTCCTTGCACAAACGCGGAGGTAGTGGTCCTGCTGCTGGGTTGTTGCCCTCCTACGGCCTCCTCCACGTCTCCTGATGTACTGGCCTGTCTCCTGGTAGCGCCTCCATGCTCTGGACACTACGCTGACAGGCACAGCAAATCTTCTTGCCACAGTTCGCATTGATGTGCCATCCTGGATGAGCTGCACTACCTGAGCCACTTGTGTGGGTTGTAGACTCCGTCTCATGCTACCACTAGAGTGAAAGCACCGCCAGCATTCAAAAGTGACCAAAACATCAGCCAGGAAGCATAGGAACTAAGAAGTGGTCACCACCTGCAGAACCACTCCTTTATTGGGGGTGTCTTGCTAATTGCCTATAATTTTCACCTGTTGTCTATCCCATTTGCACAACAGCATGTGAAATAGATTGTCGCTCAGTGTTGATTCCTAAGTGGACAGTTTGATTTCACAGAAGTGTGATTGACTTGTAGTTACATTGTGTTGTTTAAGTGTGCCCTTTATTTTTTGGAGCAGTGTAGTATATTATGTGGGAAAAAAATGCTATTGAGGCACTAATAATGGTGTGGTAACATGGCACTTCAGATGTTTATGGACACATTTTTCACTCTAAACGAGTATTAAAATTGACTGATCGTCATGGGAATGTAGTGATCTCCTTCCACCATCATATTTCTGTCTTATGTGTGAGAGACTTCATGTGTTAGTAAATATGAGTTTAAGGGTATTGTGTGTATTAGACAGTCAGTTGATGATCACATGTGACTGGGTAGGTTAATGGCCATAGGTTATGTATTTGCTATGTAACTGAATGGGTCAATGGTGGTAGGATTTTGATATGTGACTATGTGTAGATGGTGATAGGTTATTTGGTATGTTACTGTTGAGTTGATAATGGTAGGTTATTTGCTATAGTGCAATGGTGGGTGAATATACAATAAATTCGATATGTGGGTTAATGGTGGCATATTATTTGGTATAAAACTTAGCGTTTGTCGTTATATAACCTGATATATTTTGAAGAATGGGTAAGTACAGCCTGGCAGGGAACCCACTGTGCCAGAGTTCTGCAATGTGATCTAATTATGGATCACATAGTGTTACAGAGCTCCATGAGTACTCCACGACTCAAACAAGCCCTTTATTGGGATGCTGATTGTGCTTCCCAGGTGGCGACTCTTCCTAGGTGCCCAGAAATATTTGGTTCTCTGTGTACAGACATAAAACACACCAAAACCAAGAATTGTAGCAACTCCGTTTTTCCTACATGCTGGTGTTTAGTGAATAAACATCTCTTTATTGTTTATATTTTTACAGCATCAGTGAAATTAGGACTATACTTTAAGAAGGATCTTATCACGGGATTTGTGGATTTTTCGCTTTTTTATTTTTTTTTTATAAAGAACGTTGGATGGATCCTCCAGAGACTCATCAAGCAATACAGAAATATGTAAAGAGAGTGAATGATTTAGTATTTTTCAATAAATCACTGCAAAATGTTTTATTAGCCTGGTAAATTTCTTGCCTTTAACACTGTAAAGGAAGCAGGTCTTGGTACGCGCTTATAAGAGAACTCTTTAAGCCTTAAGGAATTAGGAGGTAAGAAAAAAAATCATTTGCTGATGTGTGATCCTAAATAGGAGTATTTCAACATTATTTTGTATTTAGACGTATGTGGCAGGTTAGTTGATTTATTAAAGAGAAGTCTGTGAACTCCGGTAAGAGATGTGAAAGCAAAAGAAGCTTCAGAGAAAATGCTTCTGGGTAACTTTTTCTTTCATTATTTAGAGAAATCAAGAACTAAAGGTTTCGAGGAGGGTGAACACCAGAAGCATACAAATCAGCCCTCTGCTTTATGTGAATTCTGAGATTAGACTGAGATTTGATCATGTTGCGTTACTTCATAGCAATCTACGGAATTATCATATAGCTTTGCAACTGATAGGAACTCTGGGTGCGTAAAACATAACTGATTGGCGACTACCGCTACAACTGTCCCAGACTGGACATGACTCGTGGACAATGCTTAGGAATCACAGTGCGGCTACATGTAAGTGCAATATTGCAAAATAAAGAGAATGCTAGTTGCATTTAGTATACAGCTCTCTACAACTCTGAACTTTGGGAGCATATGTTGCAAGCCACCTGTAACAACCTTAGCCTCCTAGGCTATTTTCGGACCATCCTGTATCGTTTTGCGGAGTCGAAGTGTTCAGTGCCATTAGAAGCTCTAAGATGCCCATCTCAAAGTACTCTGAACAGTGAGATGGAGCACGTGAATGAACCAGTGATTATAGCTTCGACCCCACACCATGAGCCGAGGCTACATGTAGGGGTTAAACAGAACGGACTTTATTGCAGCTGTGCAGAGGTATTTATACCCACATAAGGTAATTTCCATACCATATGGTAATTAACCATATTGTTCCTCATCAAGTCTTCTTACCAAAAGTCCTTGTTTTTTTGCTGAAAACAACCCTCAGCCCCACCAAAACAAACTAATATCCAGCTCCATGTTGTCCATATTATTCAAACAACCTGAAACAACGAATGCCCCTTGTAAAATTACTGCCCAAGCTAGAGGAAACCCTACCTTGGGTCCATGACACCACCAAAAATGGAGATGTAGTCAGGCTAAGATTGGACAAAGAAACACATATCAGGGATTTCAATGGAACTATCCTGTTAGATCCAGGACTGTGGATGGTCCTGCAAGTGGCCTAATACATAGGCCTATAACAGCATATATACATAGTGTCCTGTTATCTCATCAACCTGTACAACCAGTATTAACATCAACGGGTTTAAAATCCTTTGTAACATGGAATTTTGCCACATGGTTATACCAGTGGACAGAGGGGTCCTGGGATTACTAACAAGTCATGGGGGTTTGCTATAGACACACATTTAGTGATCTATACTGTGCACCCACAGTAGGTGTAATGAAAATTAAGAATAATTCTGTTACAACGTAATAGAGATACCTATTTTCTTTTTGCAACATGCTTATCCAGGGGAGATTCTGTCACAGATAGACCATGGTTGACAGCCAGACTTTTTTCAATTAGTGCTGTCTCTACACCAGTTCCAAGCTGCAGACTTTAAGGCTAGTCCTGTTTGATTGTTAGCACAAAACCCACAGGCACAGCCAATTAGACTTGTGGTCTTTTGGCATGTGCATGGGAACATTTTTCGGTTCGGTTCGGCATTCTGAAATTCGGCACTTCAAAACTTCAACACTTCGACACTTCGGAACTTTGACACTTCGGAACTTTGGTAACTTCGGCACTTTGACACTTTGGAACTTTGGCACCTAAATACTAATTAGGGGGGGCCTAATGTCCTCCCCCCTGGTCCCCACCCCTGAGCGGTGGGTGGGGGCCCTAAATTAAAAAAATTAACCCCCCTCCCCTAGGTGACTAGGGGTCCCCAAACCCCTAGTCATCCCCCTCCCCCCAAAAAATTAACCCCTACCTACCTCCCTCACCCTAAAAATAATGAATGGGGACCACAGTACCTGTGAAAAAATAAAGTTAAATTAAACTTACCTTTTGATGTTTTCTTTCTTCTAAAATCTTTTTTTCAGCCCCAAAAAGGCAAAATAAAAAATCCATAATAACCGACGCACTTTAAAAAAAACAAAACAAAAAACAGAGCGCAAAAAAAAATCCTTCTTCACCCATGGAGGGTTCCGCGCAGACTGAGCTATGCAGGGTGGGGGAAGCTTATAAAGTCTTGCCCCGCCCTGCAATTAGGCTCAGAGCACTCTGATTGGTGGGTTTAAGACATCCAATCCGAGTGCTCTGACAGGTAAATGAAGAGACTGACAGGTAAGTCTTCTCTGTGTTCTCTGTGTCATTTTACACAGCGTGGGAAAGTTCTTTGGAATTTTCCCACGTTGTCTAATTTGACTCATAACACTCTGATTGGTTACTTAATCCATTTTTTTTTAAAGTGCGTCAGTTATTATGGCTTTTTATTTGGCCTTTTTTGGGGCTGAAAAAAGATTTTAGAAGAAAGAAAACATCAAATGGTAAGTTTTATTTTTTTTTTATTTTTTTTACAGGTACTTAGCTAATGGTCCCCCCTCATTATTTTTAGGGTGAGGGGGCAGGTAGGGGCTAGTTTTTTGGGGGAGGGGTGTGACTAGGGGTTTAGGGACCCCTAGTCACCTGGGGGAGGGGGAGTTAACTTTTTATTTAGGGCCCCCACCCGCCGCTCAGGGGTGGGGGCCAGGGGGAGGACATTAGGTCCTCCCCCTAATTAGTATTTAGGGCCCCACCCACCGCTCAGGGGTGGGGGCCGGGGGGAGGACATTATGTCCCCCCCTTTTTTTACTTTAGGGCCCCCACCCACCGTTCAGGGGTGGGGGGTGGAGGCTGGGGGGAGGGGTAATAGGTCCCCACTTTAGGTTAGAAGCCCCCACTCGCGCCGCACGGGTGGGAGCTTGGGAGCGGGGACGTGGGGCTGCTCACTGCTTAATAGACATGCCCCTACTCGCGGTATAGCGAGTAGGGGCATAATTTACTAATACTAAGTCATCTTTTAGTAGATAGCTCCCTAATTCCGTGGGAATTAGGGAGTTATCTAATTATGAATTCCTGTCATTACATTGACTGGCTTAGTAACTTACATTTTATATGAATGTGTGTTACTTGATTGTTGTAAGTGTTGCAATTGCTTTCAGCTGAATCCTGGCTATGTTTGTATACTTTTTATTTAAACTTGTAAACAGTGTAACATTCTTCTTCTTCCACTGGGTAAGTATATTAGTACTTAGGCAATACTGCACTTCGGCACTTCGGAAATTTGGTAATTTCGGAACTTCGGGACCTCGGCAATTCGGCACTTTGGCTATTCGGACGTTCGGAAGTACCCAAATGTCCGAATTGCCCGAAATTCGTCCAAATTCATATTCAGACCGAAACGAATTGCACATGTCTAGTGGTCTTCACTTTTTATTTTGTTATGACACCATATCATAGGTAGCCAACAGGTAAATCACAAGCTGTTGATGATTGAAAATATATTTTAATCCCCCCCTTCAAGCTGTGTACATATTTCTGTTGTCTCACTATGCACCCCGCAAAAAACCTGTTTGTTATTGAAATGATGTGCATATACTCATAATTATATACACATACATATTCACACAAACTTACATTTATATACACACGGACACATTGACGTACATACACACAAACACATAAACACAGACAAACCCATACACAATCATACAAACCTACATATGCATTCATATACAGACACACACACAGACACACATTCATATACACACACAGAAATCACACACACTTAATTTCCTTTTTTTGGGGTGTGTGAGGTTTCACAGTGAGGTGCACCCAGCCTCCTTTTTCTTACATTGAAAGGGAGAGCTGTAGGGGAACCTCATCCCTGAAGTCCAGTGGTTTGCTGCCACGATCGGTCGCTATACTGATTCTCCAGCTCCCATCAGTTCTGTGCTGATGCTGTGGCTGGGGCAAAGGCACAACTCGGCTCTAGGATCAGTACTGGGCGTGCTAGGGAGCTGTGACATCAGTGACATCAGTGCCGTGAGATCCCAGCTGCCCCCTCAGCGCCTGCTCACAGGTATCTGAGAGGACAGCAGCAGAGCAGGCAACTGCTGCTCAGCACCCCCACCAGTAATGCACTGGAAGGCAGGTGCCTGCTCTATGCACCCTCTACCACCTGGGCGGATTGCACCCTGTTATTACACATCTGATCATGCCTCTGTTATTTCACAAATACGTTTTGTTATGTGAATTTAACTTAAAGCAGTGATTATATGCAAGACATCAGTACTTTTAAGTACTTATTTATATGCACCATTTTTGTTCTATATTTAATGCTAAATATTTTGTTGCATCCTGTCAACCATACCTGTTTTTTTTTTCTTTATAAAGTTGATAGTACAACATAACTGTAAAAAATTAAATAAACACCACAACTGTGATTCTTTGTCAGCATTTGATGACACGAATGTCAGAAAACGTCAACTCAGTTCTCAACATTGAAGCACCTCTAGTCTAGCCCGGCTAATTGCCAGTGTTTTAGATTGCAGGGTTAAAACGCCAGGGGCACTGCACCAACACCATTGAGATGAAATGGTCTGGATGCTTTTAGTGTCCCTTTAATTGGGGAACACAGAGAGATACAGAAGTACCTCTGGATTTTGTATGGGTAGAGCAATATAGAAAAACAATACCACAATATCCCATCTAATTACCTTCACCTATTTATTATTATTTTGATTGTTGATTTTTTTTTTAATGTTTTTTTTAGAAACATAAAGAAAACTAATTCCCTTATTTAAATTAAGAGATTGACCTTGTAATAACTTAATTGAGCGTGTACTATAAGCGGAACAGTGTGGGGGTTTCCAGTGGCATTAGGGACAATCAGCAATATTTTTTCTATCCTATCTCTGCTACACCTGGCCTGGAGAGACTGAGTCGCGGTAATTTGGCTTATTCTTTGCATTGAGCACTGTATAGGTCAGTAGAACATCTGCTGGCTTCCATGTGACTCTCTCTAGAACATCTTGTGCTGCGTTTCAAGGAGTCCTTTCAGCCTGCAGCAAGCCTTTCCTGGTGCTGACACTCAAACATACACTACATCGCGTTGGTGTCCCCAAAGTAATGTGCAGCATCGGCAGTACATGTCTACTCGTTTATTGAGCCATTGTTCGATAGAGTTTGTTACAATATTAAGGGGGAAAAAATGGAAAATATAAATCTATGTATTATTAACCCTCAATAACATGTATGTATTTCTTTTAACCACTGCCAAGCAATCTTTTCACTTTGCGGCTTTGAAATCTACAAATCCGCGAGTTATATGGAATGCTCTCTTCGGAAAAAGAGAAATTAAACAGCTTGTATGAGTATTAAAATCATTATCATAAATGTTGCAAAATACAAGAACATTTTTTATAATTTTTTTTATAATTTAGAGAGATTTGTGAACAATATTTGAGAGAAATAGGCCTTTTGTGTACATAGAAAAAGTCTTAGATCTTTGAGTTCAGCTCATGAAAATGGGAGCAAAAACAAAAGTGTTGTGTTTATAATTTTGTTTAGTGTATATTGCATTACATGATAATTTACTGCCTTTTATGGTCTAACGTTCTCTGATCTTTTTGGCGAAGCAATTGGCCTTATTGTGTTTTCATATACTTTGCATTGTTTTGATTTTTTTTTTTTTGTCTTTTGTTTTCTTGACTTTTAGCAACTTATAATGGATTTTTTTTCTTGTAAGAAAAGATACTCTATAATAATTTTTTCTTGTACTTATCTTTACAAAAAATATACTCTTCATTTGAGCTATATGTAGTTCAGTAGAAAATTTAGAGTGTTCCTGAGATAATAACAATGTTTAGAAAACATTCCGATGTACCTTTGCAGGCTATGTAATAAGCTGTACATCTCCTTACGTCCAGTGGTTTGCTGTTAGATTTCAGTCTGCTCTGAGTGTCTAAAATAATGTACTCCTCAACAGGCCGGTTAAAGCAAACCATGTACATAGAGGCAGCCTTTTGATGTCCCGATGTGATGCTGACAATGTTTTGACTCTGTAGGGGCTGCTGATTGCCACAGGGCTATCCAAGGGCTGTGCAGTTCAACAAAGGAATGACAGGGGGCAGAGATTGAGAAGAATAGAAATAGAGAGACACTGAGAGAAGCTGAAAACATGCACGTGGAGACTGATGGATGCAGGGGGAGGCTAAAAACAGTGTGAGATGCTGAGTGGTACAGGCCGAGGTTAAGGGATGCAGCGAGGAGGCTGAGAGATGCAGGGTGAGGTTGTAAGATGCACATTGTGAAAAATACTGTAGCAGTCTATGAGATGCAAAATGTGGTATACTGAAAGATGTGGAGGGAAGGCAAAAAGACACCATGAAGTAGGCATATGAGAGAAGGGCCAGTGCAAGGATTTCTGCCGCCCTAGGCAAAGATCTATTTTGCAGCCCCTTCATGTCATTCTCTCACTGACAGATATACACTGGCAGACACACTTACTCACTGACAGACACACAAAGAAATTCACTGACTGACATACACTCACTCACTGACATACAAACACACTCACTGACAGTCACACACACACAGACACTCACTGACAGACATACAGACATTCCCTGACATGCATACACTCACTGACAGCCACACACACAGGCAGACACTACCTGACAGACACACACACTGACAGTCAAACACTCCCACACTCACTTATAGGCAGACACTCACTGACAGACACACACACTGACAGACAAACACTCACACACAGGCAGATACACACACACACACACTGACAGTCAAACACTCACTCACTGACAGACACACACAGACACTCACTGACATACATACACTCACTGACAGACACACACAGACACTCACTGACATAGATACACTCAATGGCAGACACAAACACACTGACAGTCAAACACTCACACACTTACTGACACAGACTTATACATCCAGCCCCTGGGGTCCAGTGTGGGGCAGCTCCTCACTCCTCTAGTGCCCTGTTTAGTATGCCAGGGCTGGAATGATGTCATATTCCGCCTCCGGCCATCAAAGAGGGTGTGCGAGGGAGGAGTGGGAAACTGCAAGAAGAGCCTCCCTCGCCGCCCACACTGCCGCCTGCCTGCTTCCTCTCCTCTGCCGGCATTCATTGGCAGAGCAGGCACCTGCTATCAGGTTTAGCAGGTGCCTGCTCTGCCATACCAAAAACAGAAAGCTTCAGGGGCGCCCTGAGTTGGCCATATGCCATATGTGTGTGACAAGGCTTCTCCGGGTGCCCCCAATTTCGGGTGCCTGAGGATCTGCCCGGTGCTGAGGGGGGGTGGCTCAGCACAGGGGGGGCCCACAAGGAAATATCCCGGTGGGTGCCACAGGAGGCCTGCGCCTTAGGCAAATGCCTAACGGTGGCGCCGGCCCTGTCTGAGAGAGAAGAAAAAAGTGGCTTGGTACTAAGGAACATCAACCACACGTTAGGTCAAATATAGTCCACAACAGCACAGGGATGTGAAATAGTTTTGTCACACCAGCAGTAGAAGTAAATACAATTCATAGTTTTTTGTCTTTTTGCAATATTTCAAAACGTCTAAGTGACGAGAGAAGATAACGATAACTCTCCATTACCCATAACTTTTTTATGTGTTAGACATTTTTAAATCTGAAATAAAATGAGACGGATGTGTCTGGGAAGAGCATCAGTCTCCCGTCGAGTCTAACCAGAGCCTGCCTTACAGTTGGCATCACCAGATTATTGTGTTGATGCCTTTTTTTTATTTGGCAGGAGTACCGAAATTCTTCAATGTGCAGTGGAATTAGAACTTCATGATCCTTAATTAACATGTTCCTAGCCAATGCTGTCTTGGGATAATGGGAGTTTTAGTGGAGCAGCACTATAGCTACAAGAATAACACATTAAAATACCAGCTTCTACACAGATATACTGATCAAAATCCTTAAATGTTTGACTATTGAATTCTGTGGCAGCTGTGTAAGAGGAACTAGCAGGCTGTAGGTTCAGGTTTCCTAAGGTTTCGAGGTTAAACCTTTCCATGTTTAAATCCAGAATTAACTGTATCCAGTCCCATTTTAACATAGTTGGCGTCACCGGTAAAGAAAAAAAGTCACCTCTCTTTGCACCCATTATTTTACCTTTTTATAAGGGATTGTTCTGAAGCCCATGGATCAGCGCAGTCAGGGGAATGGGCCTTGACAGAGCCAAGGAGTAGGCAGGTGGAGCTATAGATTCGGGGGTGGGGTTTAGGGTGGAGCATGCAAAAGGGTGTGGAAAAGTGCGAGTATATTAAGCGGCCATTTTAGCAAACGGCCATTTTAATTCAGAATCCGCACTTACCTGTTAATTGTTTTTGGCAGGTTGTGGGGTTTCTTTTCTTCTGTCTTTCAGATGGCTTCGCTTGAAGAGATCTTGGACGGTGTGAGAGCAGCAGTGAGAGACAGGGGGATGGCTTGGCTACAGCAGCAACTGGCGGCTCCTGGGACCAGCGGTAACCCCCCAGCGGCTGTGGAAAGGCGATCGGTGCGGAGGGCGAGACCGCCCCAGCGGCTGAGCCCGGGCGTGATGCCCGCAGCGCGTCGGAGACGGAGTCCTTCCAGAGAGGCGAGCGGATCATCAGTTAAAGAGGCTGGCCAGTCGGAGCCAACGCAAACGCCGCCGGCCCCGTCTGTGCGACGCGGTGCCGGTAAGGCAAGGGCGGAGAGTAGGCCTGGCACGGTGTCGCGGCCTACCACGAGGAGCGCTGCTCGCAGGACGGCGGGCGGCAAGGCGGCGAAAGTAGCGACGGCCTCCGAGGAGACCGGGACCGCAGAGGATATCGGAGGTGTGGATAGAGCCCAGACACATCCCGGTGAGTCTGCCGCTGGTTTAAATACCGGGCGGCAAGGAAAGGCGCTGGGGATTGGGAAGGACGGGCTGACACCACCTCAGAGGACAGCAGGGGATCCCAGCGGAGGGAGACCTGATCAGGCGGGCGAGACAAGGCCCAGGCAAGGCAGCGGGGGGACAGCAGGACAGGTCACCCAGCTAGGGCCGCAGGACCGACTCAGGGCGACAACGGAAGGGGCTTCTGTTTGTCAGGGCCAGCGCAGCGCTTCCCCAGTGGACGGAGGAGCGGACAGTGAGGGAATGTCCCAGGGGTACGACACACACTCTGACAGCGGGGCTAGGAGTGTACGGGAGGGCCATAAATGTTGCTCCCGGGGACGGCATGATTACAGAGACAACCCTAGGCCTATGGAATACAAGAGACGGCGCAGGACTAGCGCCAGGCAAGTCCGGGCAGGGTGTGTCAGGGAAAGGAGCCCGTCTACTGACGGGTGCAGTAGGCAAGGATCAGTCTACAGGGCCAGGAGGAGAGGGGAACGGCGCTGCGAGTCTGGGTCCTCCGACGGGAGCGCTCAAGGACGGCCGGACAGTTCGTACGGCCCAGAGGGCCTGGCTACTAGGCGAGAGAGGCGCAGGGGTGACGATAGGGAACGTATGGAGGAAGGGCGGGTAGAGGGGCACTCGAACAGACTACCCAGGTGTTCTTCTCCCTACAGGTCGCGGAGCGGTACACCTGCGGTCCCGCGGAGGGATCTGGCGGAAAGGAGTCGGCGTCAAAGGGACACCCCGGAGCCGCACGCGGCGGAGGGAAGGAAAACGACCCCGCGGCCTTCCGCGGCCGGAGGATCTGGCGGTGAGTTGCCTGTCATATCACATTCTGATTCCATGTTAACTTGCCTAAAATCATTATTAGACTCATGGGGCGGTGGGGAGGGGGCTTCACCGCAATTTTCGAAGGTATGGGTTCCGGAGGTAGGTTCCGGGACGCCGGGGCAGGCGAAGGGGGCGGTGAGTGGTGTCTCCGGACGGAGCACGCCCGAACCAGGCGACAAGACAGGCTTAAGTTCGGTGGGAGGAGGGGAGGTTTCTGACGCGGCGCGGCAGAATGTACATGTCTCTTTCGCGGGCCCCTTGGGATGTCACCTGAAGTCTGAGGTGAAGGACAGGATTTGGAAGGGTGAGTTCGTAGAGGTTTTTTCTCTCCTTCCTCTGGAGGAGTTCCTCGATCTAAAGGATGAGGATAAAAAGGATGCGAAGAAGGAGGAGGAAGAGAAGAAGCGTAGGTATCGGAAGATACCAAAGACGTTTGCGAACTGGTTGCGGGCTTTTTGCATACTGGCCAGCGTCATCGGGGAAAAGTTTCCCGATCGCTGTTCACAACTTTTTTGCTATTTGGACGGGATAGGGGACGCTTACCGGACGTATGGTGGGATTGCTTGGTGGAAATACGATGAGCAGTTCCGCCAACGTTTAGCAGCGAACCCGAACATGAGATGGGATCAGATGGATCTCCCCCTGTGGATGCGGCTCATGATGGCGCAGAAGGCTGCGCCCTTTCACGGGGCGGCCGGTGCAGCACCTGGAGGAGCGGCGCCGGCCGGACAAAAGAAGGGTTTCTGCTGGCTTTTCAACGAGGGCCAATGTAAATGGGGCTCGTCGTGCAGATTCAAACACGAGTGTTCCGGTTGCGGCGGTACACATGGAGTCAATAGGTGCTTCAAGAGAGGCAAATCGACTAGCGGGGGAGGTCCCAGTGGCGCCACGGCTCCTGCCGCTGCCACTGGGGGCAACTCCGGTGAGGGTAGGCGAGATGCTGCCATGGCTAAAGCGCTACGCTAATCGGGCTGACGCGGAATTTCTGAGGGAAGGATTCACGGAGGGGTTTAAGATACCGTTTAAAGGGACAGGGTCAGGGACTTTATGTTTGAATTTACGTTCCGTTCGGGATCACCCAGGGGTGGTGCGGGACAAATTGATGGCGGAGGTACGGCTTGGCAGGATGGCGGGACCCTATGCGGTCCCACCTTTGCCGAATTTGAGGGTGTCTCCGTTGGGGGTGGTCCCCAAGAAGGAACCAGGCAAATTTCGGTTGATACACCATTTGTCTTACCCAAAAGGGGCGTCCGTTAACGACGACATTGACGCGGCCCTGTGCTCTGTGTCATACGCGTCATTCGATCATGCGGTGGAGTTGGTACGGAGAGCGGGGCCGGGAGCGTTGATGGCGAAGGTGGACGTGGAGGCGGCTTTCAGGTTGCTTCCTATTCACCCGACATGTCACCACTTACTGGGTTGTTTCTTTGATGAGGGTTTTTTCGTGGATCTGTGTTTGCCCATGGGCTGCTCTATTTCTTGCTCGTACTTTGAAAAGTTCAGCTCTTTCTTTGAATGGGTGGTGCGTCTGGAGTCGGCTGGGGGTGCAGTAGTGCACTATCTGGACGACTTTTTGTGTGTAGGTCCGGCAGGGTCCGATCGTTGTGGGCAAATACTAGGGGTGTTGCAATGGGTGGCACGGGTCTTTGGGATCCCGTTGGCGGCGGAGAAGACGGTAGGCCCGACGGTATGCTTGAGCTTCCTAGGGCTGGAAATAGATTCGGTGAAGGGTGAATGTAGGTTGCCTTTGGATAAACTGACAGCGCTCCGCCAGCGGGTGGGGGTAGTCAGGGGTTCGAAGAAGGTAACCTTGAGGCAGTTGCAGTCCCTGCTGGGGAGCTTGAACTTTGCTTGTAAAGTGATCCCTATGGGGAGGGTTTTTTGCAGGCAGATGGCTCGAGCAACCTGCGGGGCGCGATTGCCAGGTCATTATATCAGAGTCTCCGCGGCAATGAAGGCGGATCTGGATGTTTGGTTGTGTTTCTTACAGGAGTTCAATGGTCGGGTATATTTTAGGGAAGAGGCGACGTCTTCAGAAGCGATAGGCTTATATACGGACGCTTCCGGGAGCGTAGGTTTCGGGGCCTACTTGGCTGGGAGATGGTGCGCGGAAGAGTGGCCAGAGGCGTGGAAGGAAAACGCCTTGATCAGGAACCTGGCCTTCCTTGAACTCTTTCCCGTGGTAGTGGCGGTATCTTTATGGGGCGAAGAGCTCGCGAACAGGAAGGTGATCTTTCATTCTGATAACATGGCGGTGGTGCAGGCAATTAATAATATCTCGGCTTCTTCGCTGCCTGTGGTACGGTTGTTGAGGCGTTTGGTGCTGCTGTGCATGTCTTGGAATATTGTGTTTAGGGCGAAACACGTCCCGGGATTGTTGAATGTTATCGCTGACGCCTTATCTCGTTCGCAGTGGGAACGTTTTCGGGCAGCGGCGCCGGGTGCTCAGGAGACAGGTCAGTCATGCCCGGCGGAGATGTGGCGGCTCGGGACGTCTTGCTTGGGGGCTTTATAAGAAGTTCCCTGGCGCCCGGAACGTGGACTGCGTACACCAAGGTATGGTATGAATGGGAGGAGATGATGGGGCAGTCTGGAGGGGCGAATTCGCCGGCAGGTAGGTTGGACACGCTTTTGTGGTTGTTGTGTCGGTTATTCGCGGGAGGGGCTTCTCCCGCGAAGGTGGACCGTTACATGTCAGCACTGGCATTTTGGTTTAAATTCACGGGTAAGGAGGATATTACAAAAACTTTTTTGGTGAAGCAGGTGTTGAAAGGCTTTCGTAAAGGACGTAGGTCTGTAGACTCGAGACGGCCTGTGTCGTTTAACATTCTTCAAGGCCTGGTTGACAGGCTGCATGACGTTTGCACATCTGCGTTTGAAGCGCTCTTGTTTACCGTAGCTTTTGTTTGGGCGTTTTTTGGGGCGTTCCGCATCGGCGAACTGGTCAGTTCTAATAAGTCCGGGGTGACTGGGATCAGGTTCGAGGATGTGTGGCTGGGACAGGACAAGGTCGAGATACGCCTGAGGCGCTCCAAGACGGACGTCTTTGGGCGAGGTAAGACGATAAGTTTGTTTGCGTTGCCAGGGTCGGCAGTCTGCCCAGTAGCGTGTGGGCACAAATACTTGGGCGTGCGCCCTCAAAGCTCTGGGTGCTTCCTCGTTCACGAGGATGGTCTTGCGCTGTCGCGCTTCCAATTTGTCAGGGTATTCCGCATGGGGCTGCAACAACTGGGTTTGCATCCCATGCAATTTGGGACTCATTCATTTCGCATAGGGGCTGCAACGGAAGCAGCACGGCTCGGACTCGGGGATGACCGGATTAAACAGATAGGTCGGTGGGAGTCCGCGCGCTTTAGGACTTATGTGCGAACAGATAAGTTGGTTTGAAAAGGGTGTCTGGTTGGGTTTGAGTTGTGGTGTCGATGCTCTGCTAGTTTATAACTTGTGTTTCTTTACAGGTCGGGTTGTATGGTTGGTGGGTCACTCCTACGTTTATTGGGCGCAGAAGAGGGCCGCAGTTCGGAGGAATGGAGCACAACTGGGCTTTCTTCAGGACACTGTACAGTTACAATGGTTTGGTTTTCGTGGTTTCAGCTGGCAGAGCATTAGTGGAGTGATTTTTGGTAAATTGTTGGAAGGCAATTCTCCGGACGTAATACTGATACATGGTGGGGGTAACGATTTGGGGCTTATCCCTCAGAGGAAGCTAATTAGGAGAATGAAACGGGATTTGGATCGCATCCGGGAGCGGGTGCCGGGGGTGGTTATAGTGTGGTCTGAGATGGTGCCTAGATTTAATTGGAGACACGCCAGGGACACAGCGGCGGTGTCGAGATGCCGGGGGAAGGTTAATAAGGCCATGTCAGTTTTCGTTAGGAGGTCAGGCGGGGTCCCGGTAAGGCATTGGGAACTAGAGGGTATGTTACCGGGGTATTATCGTAAGGATGGGGTGCACCTTTCGGAGGTAGGTTGTGACTTGCTAAACCTCGGTTTTCAGGAAGGGATCTCCCGGGCCCTATTTCTGTGTGGTGGGGGGCGCTCGAGACATTAAGGGATCAAGTCTCGGGCTGTGGCGGGATAGGGCTAGGGTAATTGGGATGGAAGTGGATTAGCAAGTGGCTAGGCTAAGCTTAAGTTGAATTAGGCCAGAGTTGGAAGTGGTCTGTTGGTTCGAGCTCATCGGTGGCTCCGAACCTGGTGGTGTAGGGGTGTCTCGGTACACCCCTACAGTTAATAAAGTTACAATTATGGGGCCTCTTTGGTAGGCCGTGTGTTATATATTTATGTGTTATTTATATTGTTATATATTGTTTATGGTATGGGGTCATTGTCTGGGTTAATGCTGTACGGATGGGGGTGGGGGTAAATTAATTTATTTGGCAATGACCCCAATTTGTTATCTTGTTTATGGAAAAATTTAAATAAAGCTGTGGACTTTTATTTTCCAACAGAAAATTGGTGTCTGTGTTTATTGGTGGGTTATGGGGAAGAAAATGCCACAAGCCGAATAACGACTGTGCGCATGTCATGAAGCCCATGGATCAGCGCAGTCAGGGGAATGGGCCTTGACAGAGCCAAGGAGTAGGCAGGTGGAGCTATAGATTCGGGGGTGGGGTTTAGGGTGGAGCATGCAAAAGGGTGTGGAAAAGTGCGAGTATATTAAGCGGCCATTTTAGCAAACGGCCATTTTAATTCAGAATCCGCACTTACCTGTTAATTGTCCCTCCCACCCTCCCTAGGTTTTTAGCAGGTCCCGTTTTGTCACAGCGGCGGGATAGGGCTAGGGTAATTGGGATGGAAGTGGATTAGCAAGTGGCTAGGCTAAGCTTAAGTTGAATTAGGCCAGAGTTGGAAGTGGTCTGTTGGTTCGAGCTCATCGGTGGCTCCGAACCTGGTGGTGTAGGGGTGTCTCGGTACACCCCTACAGTTAATAAAGTTACAATTATGGGGCCTCTTTGGTAGGCCGTGTGTTATATATTTATGTGTTATTTATATTGTTATATATTGTTTATGGTATGGGGTCATTGTCTGGGTTAATGCTGTACGGATGGGGGTGGGGGTAAATTAATTTATTTGGCAATGACCCCAATTTGTTATCTTGTTTATGGAAAAATTTAAATAAAGCTGTGGACTTTTATTTTCCAACAGAAAATTGGTGTCTGTGTTTATTGGTGGGTTATGGGGAAGAAAATGCCACAAGCCGAATAACGACTGTGCGCATGTCATGCTAGCTCGCAGCTGGAAGATATAATTCTGGAAAGCAGTTGCTTTGGACGTTGCTGTTTTAAAAGCATTAAGTAGAAAAAGCCATCTACTTGTACTCAACGTAATGACTGTACTGCAGCAAACTGTTCATGTAATAAAGTACAGGGATGTCACAAGAGAGCAGAAGGACCTATCTATCTAAAGTGATACCCTGCTTGCTTATATTAATGACATGCTAGGTGGGAAGAGGCTGCTTGAAGTGTATTAAGGAAAATCTGTAGCAGCACAGACAATCTGCGCTATCGTTACCCTCCGAACAGCCTGCCTAATTCCTGTTGGAGCACTGCCCATGACTTTACGGTATCGTATATTATTTGACCCATCAGTCAGAAAATATACCCCTCGTTATTGTTTCATTGCTGTTTGTTTATTGTTACTTGTGTTTTTTTTTTTATACACAATGCTACACCCTCACAGTCTGGCATAGGTGGCGTTCCAAGCAATCCCTTTAAATAGTCGTTGTCAACGTGTGGATTTTTATTGATTGTAGGTTAAATATATGACATCATGAAATCTCGATTGAGACGCATTCCACATGTTGCAAGACTTCCTTCTAGTGAACATAAGTGGTTACTACCAGAGCTTCATAAATAAGTAAAAATAAATTAAAATGGAGCTCTGTATCTTCTAACACCACTTCTAGCTGTAGGAATGCCAGACATTAGCTCTGGTTTGCAGAATAATTTTTTTCCCCCTTAATTATTTATTAACAAATTAATTAAACATGACTGAAGTGCTAATATGCGATAATGTGTCCATATAGAAGCAATATCTTAACAGTTCCTGAAAATCATGTAATATGACGACCTATGCATAATTTGGGTGATAGATTTTTGGGCATTTGCAAATTTTATGAAAAAGATACAAACTGGACATATTCTCCAGTATAATATAACTTGTTTTTTCAACTTAAATTATTTTAAATGCTTTTTATTTTGATTTTTTTTATTCTCTCATCAGTGCTCCCCAATCCTTAGTTTAGTGCAGGGGTGCCCAAATCGTAGATCCATAGATGTAGTAGAACTACAATTCCCATGATGCATTGCATGCTTTTAGAATGACAAAGCGTCATGGAAGTTGTAGTTTTAAAACATCTGGGGATCGTTCGGGCACCCCTGTTTTAGTGAATACATCACAAATGCTCAGTACTCCAGCTTCTAACATTGTTTCGTAAAAATGATCAGATCAAGTCCACGACCCCTGTATCATCCGCAGGAGAGTACAGTTGCTGGAAATCGATTTCCAGATCAATATGTATCAATTCCAGTCTACAGGGGCCATGCATATGGCTGTTATGTAAGGGTATTAAAATTAATTGTTTGTGAAAAATAAGCTCTCTATGATTTGTTTTTGTATGAAAATGTATGTTTATATTAGCCGTTCTACTGGATATTCGATTTAATTGCATACACGCCTCCCTTTTTATATGTGTAGGAGAGAACGCTTGATCCTATACATAATGATGTCTTTGCAAATCTCTATTTATGTTCAATATTACTAAAAAAATTATAGTAAGATAGTCTCCATTTTAAGTAAAGATCCATTCTAGTAAGTCAAAACTTTTGTAAAACCTACAAAAGAAGGACAATCGGAGATCAAATTCTTTGTTTATTTTGTTTCTTTAAATGTATATTTTTTATGATATATTATATATAGTTCAGAAACAAGATGGATCGTAAAACCACCTTGCAGTGTCCCTTTAGCATACTTTCCATTCTAAACGTGCTTGTCTGTTCGTTAACTATGAAGAGCATTTATCAATGTATATCATGTTAGATGACACTATTAATAGCAAAACTCATTACGACCCAACCTTCTGACATTTAGGTTAATGTGTGAAATAGGATATACAAGCTGATAACTGATACTAAATGACCTCTTATCGTTGCAGTGATGGAATTTCAACATGTTGTTAAGGATCTGTCATTTGCCCTCAATTCGGGTTCTGTAGTCTGTGCTTAAGTGTGAGAATCTGCATCTAAACATAATGACGTGCTCCCTCAATAAAATGGTGAGCTACACAAAGTAGCATTACTGCTGTTATAGGAACAGATAAGGGCCTGCATGGCGCATATGGGATTTTCTGCGGCACTCTTTATCTGAGGGACATCAATTAAGCCTCCTTGTACATGAATACCCTTGTATCAATTAATGTTATCCACGGGTGGTGAACGGAGTGGGTCCCCTTTACAGGCATCGTGCCCTTTTTGTTGCAGTGCCAGAATCTGACAAACAGTGTTAAAATAGGGACATATGCTAAAATGAAAAACAAGGTGCGTTTGTTGACTTCATTCTCTGAACTCTTCCATATTTAATTGAAGGCCTCACTAGGGAAGTCTGTGGTGTAGATGGGAGCAGTTTGTAATACGTATGGCTGTGCGCCCCTACTAGCATACCGAATGCTGCAGAACAGGATTGCCCATTTGTTGCAACTAAGCAGTGCAGTACTAAAAAACCTTACTCCCTTGCAGGAGGGTGACTTTCCCTGGGGTAGTTCCCACTCTGACTCCCTTCTCTCCTTCCTCCCATGCAGCTCCAGGTGGTTGCTGGGAAGAGTGACCGGGGCAGTCACTTCCTCCAAGCGTGGCAGCGTATGACCATATCAGAGAGGGCCCGGTCGTGCTGTTAAAGCACTGACAGGGCCCCCTGGAAATTCATTTCCATGTGATGGCCCTCACAGCATGGGCTTCCTGATGGGCCCCTAAACACGCGGCCCCTGTGGTTACACCGTGCAGGCCCGGGTCCACAACACATGGCGGCAGGCACCCGGTCGCAGGGGTCTGAAGGAGCCACTGGAGTGATGGGCCTGGTCACTGTTGTGACTCCTGCGACCACGGTAGTTCCCCCACTGCAGTCAGCTACCTTAAAATGCAACTTCCCAAGCCACACAAATTTTAATAAAATTAAACCCAAAATACATTCACAAATTAATGTTGCATGCATTCACACAATTCTAAAACACTGAGATAAATTGGTAAACATGTCTTTGGGGGTTCTGGCACCCCCTAAAGCCAGTTATCTGAAGTGCATGTTGATTCATTTGGATTGTGATGCCTACAGTTCAAATACTGAGAACAAAACAATATTTATGGATGCCATTCCAGTGCATTTCATACTGAGAAAATATGCATTCAGAGATATAATATTGGATAAAATAAAGTGTTGATGTTGCTTTGTCCTCATTTGCCAGTGAACTAGTAACTGATAAGTGTCTGATGCTACTTCGAAAGTTTTATGGTATTTATAGTGATGAATATGCAGTAATGTGAGCTCTTAAAATCTCGGCACCTTTTCTTTAGTAGGTACTGTAAAAGAACATGATATTTGAATAAACTGTATGATATCACGTCCGCAGTAAGAAAGAAAAAAAAAAAATCCCCTTAACTATTATATGTTCGACCTTGGTTGCACAGTGTAAACTTTTATGGTATCATTTTCTCATAGATTTTAATGGCAACACTTCGCACTCTGTGATTTAAGTGTGGAGGACCTCGGTGGGAATTTTTCACCCATGGTGTTAAGTCAAAGACACAGTGATTAGTAGATTGGGTGTCCGCTTTATTGCTCTATTTACCGGAGTGGCTTTGTAAATCCAAACACAGCACCCTAATTTAGCTGGGGGTATGGTTACAGGATCCAGTACCAGTAGGCATTCAGATGACCCTGTACTGAGGGATCTGATTTTTGGAGGATGCCAGCTTAGCAATGTTAAACTTCAGTCTCTCTAAATTTAGCCCGGTGACTTATATCAGCAGGGGACTAGGATTACAGTCTGCGTTGGTACCTGAAATGTATTAGACGGTAAGAAAAAGGCTCATGTTCACTCCTTGTCTTTTAGCCTTACTGAACACCACACATGAATTACTCTACTTCCGCTTTGAATTATTTCTTTACCAACGCAACATGAATACTTCCCTTAGGGGGCGATGTTGTTACCATGATTTTTCGTCATCAGTATTAAGTCATTCGTGTGTGAATCACATAAAGCACTCTATCTGGAGCCCCCAAGATAAGCTGCCTATTCCAATTAGTCTTTTACTTGTACTGTCTTTAATGGACCAATAAAAGTAAAATTTTGAAGCATTTTCTTTTTTGCTCTCTATTTTTCCCAATGGATTTCAACCTTATTTTGTGCCTCTATAGTTCATCAACTTAAACTCTGATTTTTTGCAAAGACTATGAATGATGATCAGCGTCAGCAGGATACGTTGTACAAGCCTTTCCTACATTGCTCTCTTTTCTCATTCCCTATCATTTTCCCCCATATTTCAGGTTTGATATGATATTGGAATAATACTTCCCATAATGTATGACCTGTCACTATGTATGCCTCCATATTCCCTCGAGAAATCCTGGTACCCTTACTCGCCATTGCTGCCTGTATCAACCTTTGCATACTTGAGTGCTAAAGGTGGAACATCTGCACCATGTTATGGCAACAATTAGATAATTTTGCACATGCGACATTGGGGCCGACTGATATTGGCCATCAATGACTGATAATGGTGATTGACAGCTATTGGGATAATTGTATTGTAAGCTTGTTTGAGCAGGGCCGTCTCAGACTTCTAATCTCCCCTTTCTATAATTGTAAAGCACTGCGGAATATGTTAGCGCTATAAATATTAATAACTGTGTTGTCTTACCAGTGAAAATACAGCCTGTGTCTTTAAACACAAAATTCAAATGTAACGAGGAAGTCCCTACTTTAAGTCCAACTTTTAAATGTGATAAAATATTTAAAATTTACCAGCACCAGTAATACGCCATTTTTAATAAATAATTCACACCTAGGAAAAGCTGGCAAATGATGGGTTTACTTTAAAGTATATAAAAAATGCACTCTTTTTTTTTTCTTTCTTTCTTCAAACCCGAATGAAACTTTGAGAAATAGTGCGGTTATTCAAATCCTCTTTTAATAATAATACATTTCTCTCTGGTGATATTATCTATTCATATTCCAAACGGTGGAACTCTTTAGCTGGGATGGCCCTCAGATCTCCAAGGAAGTAAAAAAATAAATGTATCACCCGCAGTTTATTAATCTGAAAGAAGTCGTCTACTCAAACACACCGTATCTACAAAACATGTGGGAGTTCTTCGGAGCAAAAGCAATTGCAGGTTCATTTGTTATTTCCAAGTACTGATTCTTTATGATTCAGACAGTGCCGTATAACAAATGCCGATCTGTTTTCAGGCTGTTTGCAGTCATATATTTTTCATTTGGTTTCACTTGAAAGACTGAAACATCACGTCTCCTTGGAGGAATGATGATGTTACACAATCTCTGGCTTTTTTTCCCCCCTCCTTACTTTTTTCTCGTACACCCTTTCTTTTGTCAGGTGGCATATGATATGCTTCTCAGCCGGTAATTTAGAGTCTGTCAGTTTTTCTGTAGGCACTAGGGACCCCTCTCTGATCATCGCTTTCCTTGCACTGCTCCGACTCTGTCTGCGAGAGGGTCTGCGCCTGCTGAGCGCAGGGAGTTGGGTGTTGGGTCGTGTCACGTGCCAGACATTGTTAACATCTCGATTTTAGGGACCTTTCTGGAGAAAGTCCCAGAATGGGAAGTTGTATATGGTTTGGTAAATGTCATAACACAAATTTGTCTTCATAGAATCCTACTCGTGCAGGGTAAGCACATCATAACTCAACAGAAACAGGACAAACTGCAAAATTATTGCACCATGGTTTATTCGCGTCCAAAGCTAGAGATGACATACAATTTTCATTTTATTTTAAGAAAGATAGAGAAGTACAGAATGGTGCAATAAATGTCCACATTCAAAGATATGAAGCTCCTTCGCATTTTTCATTTCCTTTCTTTAATGCAATCTTTTTTATTTTATATAAAAAGTTGTTTAATTTTCAGGCATGTAACTGAAACTATATGTATGATTTCATGATGTAGGCATATGTATTATATAGGGTCGAAGTATATATGTATTTTTGGGTTTGTTTATTTATTTATTTATGTGGTCTCCATTTCTCCAGGCTTTATTCGATCATTTAATTTAAACATTATCCATCATCAAGGCATATTTCTTAGATCACTCCACCCCTGATATCTAGCTGACCAGACTAACTCGAGACTGACCCTTTATCTTTCAGTGAGAGTTGTGTGGGTTCAAATTGAAATGGGGCTGAGACGTACACCATAGATGATGAATGGAAGAACAAGGAAGAAGAGAAAGAGATCTTTGGGCCACTTTGCGTTTCCTTACATCGTTAATGAACCCACCAGGAATTAATTCCAGAATTCCTCTCTCATAGTTGTGGTAGTAGAAATGTATCCATCAATTTCCCCTCTACTGCATAGTTCTGCTCATCATTTCTTATAGCTTTCATGGATTACTTGATTGCTATGAGCAAGTAATTCCAAACCCAGTTGAGTTGAGTTCATGATATGGACGTTCAACAATCTTCAGCCTACTCCCTTAAATAGCATATATATATATATTGTGTATTAATCTTTGGAATAAATGGGGCAGCTTCATTTTGCATGGAATACTTTACTTCCTTCCCTAATTGGATCTACACAACATGCTGAGCAATTAGATATGAAATCAAACGCCATCTCCTACAAGTCTCTACAAGAGCATGCGAAGCTCATGATTACAGTGCAAACAAAGTAGCATTTATGGGTGGAAAGATGCTTGAAGGGCACATATTGAAGTATATGTACAGGTTTGAATTTCTTTCCAATACCTATGAGTTAGTAATTTGGCAAATGTATTATGATTGCATTACCTTGTATGTCCTTAAAGGAACACTAGAGTCTCCAGAACAACTACAGCTTATTGTAGTTATTCTGGTGAGTATAGTCAGTCCCTGGAGACCTTTTGCTGTAAACACTACCTTTTCAGATTAAACTGTAGTGTTACATTTTAGCCTAAGAACACCACTCCTTAGATGGCCACTAGAGGTTATTCTTGGGTCAGTGCTGCATAACGTGCATGCTCTGAACTTTCCTCATATTGATTCAATGCATCTCTATGAGGAGATGCCTATTGTCCAGGGTGGCTTTTGGCTCCACTCTCACCCCGCCTCCATGGCTGAGATCATCAGAATTGACAATCTCAGCCAATCCAATGCTTTCTTATGCATTCTGATGATGTCAGCCAAGGAGGCGGATTGGGGTAAAACCAATGCTGAAATAAGGTGAGTTTTTCTCTTTTTAAGGGCGAAAAGGTGTTTAACTTGTGTTTTTAACTGTATAGGGTCAGGAGCATTTTTTTGTTCCTATAGTATTCCTTTACGTAAAATATTTAATTCTGCCCAAATTATTTTAAGAGTTTTCCTAAAGATTTATCTGAACAGGGATTACTATATATTCATTCATTTACAATATTCCTCCCAAATATTTCTGCACTGGTTGAAGAAGTCATTAAAAGTTATTTGCTTAAATGTAGCGTACCTTTCAATGGTTTTGTTGCCCCTGAACAGCAATCTAGATAAAAAATAACTTTGTCCTTATTTCACGTGGCCACTTCCTAATTCTATTTTATTTACTTTACTTGATTGTGTTCTGGCTTTCATTTTACTTGCATGTTAAGGGTTAATATCAATACCATTTAGTGGTTGAATTTTTTACACGTCATCTTGGCTTATATTCAAATTAAATTAAATGTAACCCCCCAAAATAACAGATTTTTTTTTTCTTTTCTTACATAGAACTTAAAGGAATAACGAAATGACATTCTGATATTTTAATCAATGTAATTGTTTCCAATGGGTCGACTGTGAGCATAACAGGCCAACCGTTCATTATCTATGGAGAAGTTGAAATAATAAGGGGTCTGTTTGAGTTCTTACACTTTACCAAACCGCGTTACTGCAGTTTCATAATGAGCACAGTCTCCAGGGTACTTGGCTCCTACCAGCTACAGGAGATGTGAATTGATGTGTATGTTTTGCAAATTAGGAAGATTTATGATACATTTGGGAAATACATCATAACAGAAAATCTGCCTTTCTATTTATAATTTGAGATATATTGATGGTAAAACGTTTTGATCAGAGATGTAGTGTTTCTGTTTGTGGGATGATAAAGATGCTATCTATCTATGGATTTGTATAATAAACGCGGCACTCCCCCTGTGTGTTACTGTTGCCTGCTTTTTATAAACAATATTTGATTACAGTATTTAGATACAGTGCAGCGTTTTTCCTAATTTATTACAAATTTTTCCTCTTTTTTTTGTGGCAATCTTTTTATTTATTTTTAAATTTTTTGAAGATATATATTTTTTTTTATTAAGATTGTTAGCTTCGATTTTTTTAAAAACTGATTTACACAGGCAACCTGTTTATTCCACCCCCCACCCCAAAAAAAATAAATATATATTTAAAATTGTTAGTGAAGCCGATGTTATAAAAGTCCCTATTGTCATTTAAAAAAAGGATCTCTACCCTAGAATTTAAACATATATTATTTATATAAACCAGTATTTTCACCTAGTGTGATGTTGCAATGCAGGATAGTAGAGTGAATTAAATATAGCGTGTTCTGAATGAACTGAGGCTTAAAATAGTTTTTGGAATAACTCACAAATAAATCAGTACTGAGAAAAATGGTTTAATAGCTACTCTGCTGAACACAATGCTTTTCGAACTAAATATAGCATCAGGTATATCATCCCTGTTACATTTGAATGCCCAAACCTTGGACAAAAATAATTATTTCATCATGTCACAATTTGCTTCATTCATGTTTTTGTCCGGGGTTAGATTAATTCTGTTCGGCAGCCAAATGACACGAAGAAAGGACAGTTATAGGTCGAATGTCTTTGTTGCCATAGCAGCAGAAAAAGCTTCTCAAAGAGTTCCGTGTTTTAAGGAGTTTACAATTCTTAAGGAAAGTGTAATAGTACAGATCAGTTTAAATTTCTCAACCCGAAAATGTTGGGAAACTCAATTTATTTTTTATATAGACAGCATAGCAAATCTCACTGAAGTAACCGTTCTGAGACCTTTGATTAAAAGTGATGGCTACATTTTTTCTTATAGGTATCTGAATATAGTAAAAATCATGCATTTCACAATGTTTACATAACACCTGAAAGCCCTGTTTTATAATAAAAAGGCCGACAGGTTTATTATCACTTGTAATAAGTGCAGTGTGTGGTATTTGTCAGAATTCCTAACAAAAATCTCCTCTGCAGTGCCAAAGCATTGAATCTAACAGATGTAAGTAATACCTATTAGAGAACTTTTTTTTCTCTAATTTTTTTTTTTTTTTATGGCAGTATAATAAGCTTAAAATCACACAAGTCAATGTGAAAGAAAAAAAAATAACTGCACTTTTAGATGGGGGCTTTTAAATGCATGTGATAACTTTTTGGGATTATACACTTGGAGTTTTGTAGCCTTATTGGAACAGAGTGCAAGTCAATCATATTCCACAAATGGAACAATTACACTGGATACATGCTTGTTAGTACTCTTCATATCCGTGGTACTGAGAAACCTCTAGCACAACATTAGCTGTGGATCATTGGTCTTGTGCTTACCCAAGAGCACTATGGGAATTAAGGTCCAAACATCTTTGGTTTCAGAGATTGTCTTCCATGTAAGAGAATAAAGACAATATAGAAAGTATTCTGAGTATGGTAAGTTGCATGCATTGGCAAACACTTGTCACACATGTTGTTTTGTTCCTTGTGAACTCTATGAAAATATGACATACTTGGTATGTGAGTATAGCAAACGATGGGTTATCTGCTGTTTCCAATTAATCTTGTGCTATATCTAGCTTTAAACAGATTAACTGACTTAGACCTTCTTACTGGATGAAGCAAGGGTATCTTTGTTCACATCCATTATAACACATTATTTATATGGAACTAGAAAGGAGATTTGTGGTTTCCATGCCACCCAACTGCCCTAGTTTCTGCCAGACAGTCACTATTTTTGGGTACTTTCCCGCCTGAGTTTCCTTATCTTAGGGACACCAGAGAGTTGTCCCCAACATTCATCCCCACAGTGCATCATGCCCTTGGGATATGTTTAGGGCACTAGGACCCTGCAGTTGGCACTGGAACATGTACTGCCCTCAATGGGCCAGTCTTAGTGATGGACAGGCAGCCGGGTGTGCATTTAACTCGGGCAGACCTGCCGCCTTTCTGATGAATCTGCCCCTTTGGGGCAGAGCTAGTGATGCAATCACACCACTGACCATGGCCCTTTGCCTTCCTCACATTGGTGTTTCGATTTGCAGGATGCCATAGTTGGGAGGTATGGGTTTCTGTCACACAGATCCCACAGCTGCCTCCTCACCAAGGACCCACAGCACTTTCAGCAAGGATGAGAAGGGGAGGGAAAATATGTTTTGAAATAATTCCAGGTTTTCCTCACTTTGCGACTGCTTGGACTTACGACCAGCTCTCTAGTGCGGGGATTCGCCACGTTAGAGAGCTGATCTATGTTCAAGCAGTTTTCCCCGAACAAAGATTTGCGAGATTCCCTGCGCTAGTGAGCTGCTCTATGTTTGGGAGAATTCCCCCAGTATGTAAATGTACATGTGTGTATATATGTATATTTATATGTGCAAACCTTTCCCACAAGGTGGCAGGATGAAGATCCGTAGGGTAACAAAGATTGGCGACTTGATAAGAGAGCATGTTTAGTAGAAGTTGTAGACTAGTCAACATACTTCAGATGTGAATTTTTGGCATGGCCTGGACTGGATAGGACATGAGCCTTTGTGTTTTCCCAGTTCCGTGTATTCTAATTTGTGGACTGCTTGTGCAATAGATGAATGTATGTCACATGTTCACCTCTCCATATTTGTTTTTATTGTTTGAGATATCATGTTATCATAAGGGTCAGCAGGAGATATTTAAGAGTAATAATAAGCTAATTATTATTTTTGGTGATTATTTACAGGCAAGTGGGTGTTAGGAAAGCCATTGTGGCCCACCAGTTGGACAGCCCTCCTCTTAAAGTGCTCTTGAGCTGCAAGAAGGCCCATATGTTGCAATTCTGCAAATAGATTGTGCAACAACAAAAAAATAAAGTAAAAAAAAATAAACAAAAACAAAAAAGCTATTTGGATTCCAGAAATCTATCTTGCAAGAGCTCCTCTGTGTCGGATTTCTAATATAAGGTTTATTATTTTCTTTTAGTCTACAGCAATCTCCTTAGCGTGAAATATACGGCAAGCGTGTATTTTACAAACACAAACCGCCTTTGATATATTGCGAAATTCACTCCCGTAGTTTCCTGCCATTCATAAGACGTTCGAGCCTTTATATGCCGAAGTCCCTCAAGTGAATTACAAGCCCCTATTCACTCCGGGCCATCCATTATGTGATAAATGTATGCTATTCTTCCTTTGAACGCTGCACTTTTTTGTAAATGATCCTCTTCATCCTTCCAGAGCAAACAGTTTTAAAATATCTG
This sequence comes from Pelobates fuscus, assembly GCF_036172605.1. Lineage (NCBI taxonomy): Eukaryota > Metazoa > Chordata > Amphibia > Anura > Pelobatidae > Pelobates > Pelobates fuscus. Next base: position 29,928,625 of record NC_086328.1, read on the forward strand.
CGTTTTATAAATTTGCCATCACCACAGTGGTATTAATACAGTTAGTCCTCATTATGTTTCTGTGTTTGGAATGTGCTAATTTTTTTAGTTTTTTATGGTTATTATTGTGTTTTGGTTTTAATTTGCCTGAAGCAAGCATACAAGTGTTGTTATTCCACGTTCCTAGTTGAAGCATTCAGGCCAGCTACAGGCTATAGATTGGCTAAGTATTATGGGGTATGTAGTTCTTGAACCACTGGATCACTGCCTATTAGCTACCATCATTGTTTGGTGAAGGAGAATAGTTAAAGGGACACTATAATCACCAAAGCAACTTTAGCTTAATGAAGCAGTTCTGATGTACAGATCATAGCCTTGCTATCTCACCACTCAATTATTTTCCATTAAGGCGTTAAATGTTGTTTATACAGCCCTAGTTACACCTTACTGCTTTAACGTGCATAGCTTTCTTAAACACTTCCTGTAAAGTGAGATCTGATGTGTATTCTTCCTTTATTGCACTTTCTAATTTAGAATTTTTTTTATCTCCTGATCTGTTACTCGCTTGCTAGTCCTTGCTTCCTGTGTGTGATTAAAGTGCAATTTACAGAGCGGGGGTAAAAACTTCTAAAGTAAGTTAACAACTGATTTTTTTTTTCATGCAGGCTGTGTGAGTCATAGCCTGGAAAGGTGTGGCTAGGGCGACACAGAAAGACACCAAAGTAATTTAACTCCCAAGTGGCAGTGAATTGAGCATTGAGACTGCAGGGGCATGATCTATACACCAAAGCGGCTTTACTAAACGTAAAGTTGTGTTGGTGACTACAGTGTCCTGAGTACAGCTTGAGCGCTAAACTTTTTGGGCCGTTCCCTGCTGCCCCCACAAGTGGAACATCCAATAACAAAGTCGGGACGACGAGGCAGGACCCAAAAATCGTGACTGTCCCACTGAAATCAGGACGTTTGTGAGGCATGCAAAATATATATTAGTTAGCGCTCATTTTTAAACTGGCAATCTGCTGATCCAATGCAATACTTTACTATACTTTGTGGTAAATACATATTTTTACTTCCAAGACTTTTGGGATCTCAAAACATATCCTGGGCATTTGCAGCATTGGGCAAGAGAGTGTATGCACCCCTCCTAGAAATATTCCTTTCTCACATTCTTATTTGGAGCGGGGGAATTAAACAAGTCTATCTTATGCCATAACACACTGCTGTCCATGACACCAAGCTGGAAAAATAACTACTTGTACTTAAGTAAACAGCAAATTTTGGTTAAATTGCAATCCCTCACAAAAATTACTTTGATTTCAAAGTATTATGTTTTATTTCGAGGTGTATATAATATGCTTTTTTGTCCTACGTAATAACAAACACATTCCTTTATTATCCATATATATATATATATATTATTATTTTTTTTTATTTAAATGTTGTCATTGTTTACAAGCTTTATGTTTCTCTATATGATTGTACATTTTTTAAAGTCTGTTTTTTTTTATTTTCTACCACCTGCACTTAGAGGCTGTTCCACGACTCCACCACCCTTCTGCACGTATTCACTCGTGCTCTCTGAAGCAGTAAAGTCGTTTGTAATCCGTTTACTTATTTATTGCCTTTTCAATGTCGAGTCACACAAGCTGATTTCTTTCTGCTATTTGGTGACACAGATGTTGAGCATATGTGGAATTAAAGTTGGTTCAGAGTTGTACATCCATAATCCTCTGGGTGTGATGTTTTGTTTGTTCCATGCCGGGAGGGGGGAAGTAAATGCAATTGTCATGTTTAGCTTCTCTCTTCAGCTGGTTGAGTTGCCAATTCATTCGGTGAAATGCAACAATTTCTATTGACAACATTAAAGTACTATGACTACTTCTGGCTTAAACCCCAGCTCATCTTAACTCCATATCTATCAATAGATTTCTCTAAAGTTATGCTGATAATTCACTAGATCAGAAAGTGTGGGCTCAGTTTTTGGGTCGACAAAATCAAGGATCCATCCATTAAAATTTTGCTATGCAAATATGGTGAAAATATTGAGTTTTCTTTGAGTGATGCTTTAATGGTTTTCAGTACTGATGCTGCTGTAAGGGTTTACGATGTATTTAGGATTGGGGGACAATCTATAAAAATTTAGTAGGTACCAGAGCTATACTTGATGTCACTCTCATTGTTCTCAGCCAGACAAAGCAGAAATTGTTTCGATATTTTGTCATTGAGGTGAGGCATGGCCATTAATCATCGTATTACCAGTTGACTTAAACCTAAACTGCCCTGCTTGGCCAAGTCTTGTTTGAAGCCAATATCTCAATGTCCAGCTACCCAAGAATATGGGCAGAAAATAGATACTTTATATGTACAGCTGGTTGGTAAATGTGAATGGCTTATAAGCCCCAGTCTGTGTTCCCTTCTGGCAATCTTTAATATTGACAGGTATTAGACTCACAATAGATACATTGTTTTCCACCCTTTTTGGATAAAACCCATTGGCTTAGAGTGTCGACTGTTGCTCTTAATCCAATAAACACCTTCCAAACACAGGACATGATGTCACTAATGGAAAAGTGGAACTTATTAGCAATATCCAAGCCTTCCAAAAATCCCAATTTTGGTTTCCTGTTCAATCATCCCACTTCAGTTCCCTTTTGTCTCGCATCTGGGGAAGCATGAGTGAATCATTAGATGCACTAGGGAATGGCAGTGGGCCACTAGGGTCAGTCAGAAAGTGCTTAGCAGCACTCCTTACATGGGCCTGAAGGCTGGAGTTCTTCCAGACAGCCTGTCTATGGGTGGTTGCCACCTTCTTTGGGTGGGCATGCCCATTATGGGAATCTCCAGTGATTAATTTTGCTGTCAGGGCCCCGACTCACACTGTCCTGATTCCATATCTCCCAATGTTAGAATGTATGAATACCAGGAGAGGAAACCAGATCAGAGGCACCCAGTGGACTCAGATAAGTGCTACAGAGAACTCCTGGAACTATAAGGTTTGCAGAGCACTGGTTATTGTACATAGACTGTTCATGTAATCAGTTACATCCTTCTTTGCAAAAACTCGGTCTTGTCCAATGGATGTCAACTGGCATCTCCCCCTCCTGTGTTAAAGAGGAGCCATCACATCCTAGAATGTTTCATATAATAGTCAGTTATCCCCTATATTAAAAACACCTGTTTGAGTGGTCTGACCAAATAAAATGAAATGTATAATTCCATACTGCTCTAATTACCTCTATCCTGGGACTGAGTTTGTTCATTGACAGGGAATGGCAGAGCAAATAACAGTTATCAGCAGAGAACCATGCTAGAGGCAATGGGCAGCCTTTTGTACCCGTCAGCCAGCATAGAGACCTCCTCACAACTTGCATCAAATTACTTCTCAGAGGCAAAAATAAATCAATGACCTATCTAAGGAAGGAACATAGTAAGTAGAGGAGGACAAACAGACACAATGTTTCTCTTTCTTCTCCTCTATTGCAGTGTGTGCCCTGGTTGTGCCAGGATTGAACAGGATTGTAATTATAACATCTTTAATATACATTTAAAACAAAATGGCGCATCACATAAAAAAATGATTGACGTAACGAGAGGTGATTTTCAGTGTTTCTGCAGTGTTCTGATTTCGAAATAAGCCTTACTCTTAAATATGAGTAACATTCTACTAGCCCGGTCCCAAAATGATGCCAATGAGGACTTCATTTAAAGATGGCACCTCAATGCCCCTACTTACTATATTTCATTCTGCAACACATTCATATTCCCTCTGATCACTGAACTGATTTTTTTTTTTTTTTTTACCTGACTTAATTTACATCAGCGCCATCAAATACATTAGCACTGGATATGCTATAAAACATATAGTATATAATATTCATGAAAGTTTAAAAAACACACATGTATATTGCAACAGACTCTAATGGAATTCTTCTATTGCATGTCCTCCGGTGCTGCAGGCTTCTACTGCTCCCAAAAGAATGATATCCACTGGTAATTTCAATTTGGCCATTTACGCTATACTAATGTCTATTTCGTTGGAAATTAGCAAATGTTAGAGGCCAGAGGAAAGAACGGTGATTGGTTTGTTTTTTTCTTTTGTGTGTTAAAGCATAATACATCCGCTTGGCTTGTGTAGCAAATTGCTAAACAATTCAGGCAATGCCTTTACCTATGCAAATAACATTTGAATGAACTAATCTATAATAAAGCAGTTCAGTCCTTGTATAGGAATAAACAAACATGCTTACAGCCGTGGATGGTGATTGCTGTTAAGCAGACCTTATGAATTACTAATAATGAAGGCTAATTTCTGTTCTTGTTTTGTTTAAAAATGCATATCCTAAATAGTGGTATAATGGCTTTGCACAGCCTAATAAAACACAGTTTATTATACAGAACGAATAATACATACTATTTATGTCTCTTAGACCTATGTTAAGTGTTGTGAAATTTTCCCTGCAAGCTGTGTACGTGGCTGTGTATATAGATTGTTCTATGGGATCAAAATCTCACTATTCAAAGAATATATATATATTTTTTTTTATAGAGACATTATAGTCAACAATTACAAGAGCTGTTTTGGTGTATAGATCATGCCCCTGCAGTCTCACTGCTCAATTCTCTGCCATTTGGAGTTAAATCACTTTGTTTATGCAGCCATAGTCACACCTCCCTGCATGTGACTTTCACAGCCTTCCTAAACACTTCCTGTAAAGAGTCATCTAATGTTTACACTTCATTTATTACAAATTCTGTTTAATTTAGAATTTTGTATCTCCTGATCTGTTAATAACTTGCTAGGCCCTGCAAGAGTTCAATTTACAGAGCAGTAGATACAAATTTCTAAAGTAAGTTACTTATGATTGAAAATGAAACCAGTCATAGCAAGGGGAGACATAAACAGAAATAAAAGTGGGTTAACTCCTAAATAGCAGAGAATTGAGCAGTGAAACCTCAGAAGCATGATCTATACACAAAAACTGCTTCATTAAGCTAAAGTTGTTTTGGTGACTATAGTGTCCCTTTTAAATTTCTATTCATTTTATGTTTTTACTATTTATATCAATAATTATGTTAGTGTGGTTTTGCTGTTGTAATTATTGGTGGTTTTTATTTTGGATTCTAGCAATCGGGATCCGGCCATCCAATCTTTGTGCTATATGTTGTAAAGCAATAGGGAATAATCAACGTGTTTTTAACAGGGATCCAAAAACCTTCTCAATAGTAATTTCTGACTGTTTCCCAGAAGTTCCTGTTTCAGAAGACCGCCAAATTTAGAGTAATGGGAATAAAAGTGGAACAGAACACTCTTGTATCGGAAAAGGTAGCGGAAAGATTTATAAAGCCCTTGAAAAGCTGGAAATGGATTGTATTCAATAGTGATGGTTAGGACACAAAGGAAGCTGCACATGGGAAAACCTACAGATTTAATAATTTGCTCTACAAGTTTGTCAAATATGGGTCGTAAAAGTGTCAGCAACGCTGTTTCGTTCTGACATCATGTGCAATACCAGCTGCTATTTGTTAGCTTCCTGTCATTCACCTCATGTCATACATCACTTTAAAGATCTGCATTGCGAAAATTTTAATAAATGCATATTTACGTAATACATTTTCTAGATTTTTAGAAAAAAATATATATGACCCTAAAATGCAGAGTTTAAAGGTAAATTCTAAAAGTTCCTTCTTAAAAACTTAGAATCCAAGAGCTTCATGGAATGCAGAGATGTACTCGCTGTGCTAACTGAAAAGGTCTTTAACAATAGAGCCTATCAATATATGTTTTATTCAATTAGCTACCCTCATAAAAAGAGCAGTCCCTGGTATTTTAAGGGTCACAGTTACCAAAATAACAAGCTTAGTGAAGTGGTTTTGGGTGTATAGATCAGGCATCTCTGCTCAGTTATCTGCTATTTAGGAATTAAATCACTGTTTATGCAGCCCTAGTCACATCCTTCCTGCATGTGACTTACACATCCTTCCTAAACACTTCCTGTAAAGTAAGATCTAATATTTACACTTCCTTTATTGCAAATTGTGTTTAATTTAGAATTTCTTATCTTCTGCTCTCTTAATAGCCTTCTGCACCTTGCAGGAAACTCCCATATGTAATTGAATGTACAGAGCAGCAAATAAACACTTCTAAAGCAAGTAAGGATCTAATTAAAAATGAAACAATGTTATTTTCTTCAGTCAGGCTGTGTCAGTCACAGACGGGGAGGTGTGGCTACAGCTACATAAGCAGAAACTAAAATAATTTAACTCCTAAATGGCAAATAATTGAGCTGTGAACTGCAGGGACATGATCTATACACCCAAACTGCTTCAACAAGCTAAAGTTGTTGCCTGTAATATCCCTTTAATATATGGGACTCGTTTATAGAAATACTTGTGATTGCCACCCTCTGCTTGAACACTGTGTAGGTGCTTGAAACTTTGCAATCTAGGTATAGCACTGCCTTGATAAAAGTCCCGGGGATGACTGAAACGTTGATTTTGTTTGTGTGCTGTTATGCTGGCTCCTTAAATATATATATATATATTCATTTTTTGTTGTAAAGGAAGCTGCCAACATTTTGAACTGAGCCTTGTGCACCCTTTTCTTAAAATATTTCCACCAAGTTATGATTTGGCACCTTCACCAGAACCCATTAGTAATGACAGATTAAAATCCCTCGGCAGACTATATCACAAAGGAACTGATTCAGTGCCAACCATTATTGCTTGAAGACTAGCCCACAACCCCCTTTACAGGCATAACACTCAACCTCCCCAGGACCAGCATTCTATCTGAGCTGTGTTCATACATTGGTGGGTTTTTTTTTGTTGTTTGTTTTTTATCTTGTTTTGTTGTGGTTGTTTTATTGTATTTATTTTTTTCATTTTGCACTCTATAGTGTGTAAACCATTTTAATTACATATTTTCTTTGAATTGTGCACATATTATGTGTATAAGAACAATGAAAGGATCCCATCCCGTTTTATATGGAAAAAATTGGTTGATGAGTTAAAGTGTCTGTTATTTATCTCCGTGATAAATTCGTCCATTTAATAGGAAACTGATGAAAAAAGACTCTTTTCTTTTTAATTTATTTTTCTTCTTCTCGATGACTCTCTAGTATACCGTTGTAGTAATGATTTAAATGAGTAAGTAAAATCCTCAAAGTGATCATACGCCCTGCCAGGGATTTGTGTGAATGTCTAATTGACGTGAATTTTATTAGAAAAAGCAATCTTGTTCTGCATGCGGTGGAAAGAAAAAATAGAAAATTAAGTACTTTTTCCATTTTTTTCACTCACTACAGTTCATCTTCAAATATATATCAGCTTAGGTATCTGCAAGATTATTTTAATTATCAGTTTAAGCACTATATATAATTAACTGCTAGAACGTATATAAGTCAAAATTCTGTGCATTACTGAAAATCCAGTTCATTTTTATTCAATTTTTCAGTCTGAAAGTACTCTGTTGCTTGCCACAAGATTATTTAGTAGCATTTAAAATTATATTGGCGCAATTACGTTCTTGGATCAAGGCCTTTCATATATTTGCATTCATGAGCCAATGCAAGTCCATTATCATTTCAAGAATTACTGACCGAATCGAAACAAATTTAAGCAGGACACTTTCATTCTGATAAAAGACTAATTTCCTGGCATTCTGCAATTTGAAGCCCTGGCTAACACAGGGCATTGCATTTTGTTAGGGAATAGGAAATGAGGCTATATAACACTTTGGATATCCTGTAGCCATAAGTCATTGCCTTTCTGTGTAGATCACATCTGGTATCTGTGATTCCTTTATATGCCTTAGTTTTGCAGTCTACATAAAAGTTCTTAAGAACCCTCTGTTATCCTCAGCTTGCCATCTTTCCAAGCGCCCCAATACCGGGAACTTACAACTTTCCCAAATTGGCGATATTAATTGTCCCATTTATGGATCACAGCCTGAAGGGCACGAGTACAGAAGAAAGATTAAAAACACACAGAATTAAGCCTTGTGCTTAATCTCCCACTACTCTTGAGCGGCAACAATGGCTATAGTATTCATTGACCCCAGTACATAGAACTAAATATACTTGTGGTCTATCCCAAATCCCTGTGCAAATTTAAATAACTGGAGGTTATTAGTACCATTCCAATGGCCATTAAAGTGTAAGCTCACCTGCCACGTCATGCAAACCTCATAGGCGAGTACTGTAATAAGGCTGTGCAATACAGAAACAAATAAAAAAAAAACACACAAAATTAAAACTCCCACTACTCCTCGGCGGCAGCATTACCTACACTAACACATCACCTTGCTAATTTTAGTTTAAAGGCAAAATCTTAGAGGTTTGCCTTGATAGCACAGATGGGCTGACACTTTATTGCCCATTGGAGTGATACTGAGTATATTTGACCGTACACAGGTACCTTTTTTGTTTTTCTTGTAGTCAGAATCAAGATAACTTGTTTTGCCACAAAGGACACATCAAAACTAAATGCAAAGTGCTACAGAACTACCGTAAATGACTCTCTTTTTAATAAAACACATCTCTAAACTGTTATATTGTTTTATAATAATAATAATAACAATTACAACTTTATGCATGGTCTGTTTTATAAGCGAAACATATTAACTTTGAAAGGTGATGGGTCTGTTTTTTATTTACACCGTATTTAACATTCAAAACAGCCACAAGACTGAGACAGTGAGCTCCTCAAAGTATACATTGGAACATTCAAGTTTACAAAAAGACTGAAAAATCCAAACTCGTGTAACCTAGTCATCATAGGTGTTAGTCTATCTGGTAATATGGTAGCTAGGGAAAATAAAGGTAAAAAATAACCACATCAGCAAAGTACCACTTTTGTTAAGTTATGCCCCTCAAACAGGTAAATGTTGTCTAGGGGAGAGGGGAATGAATTCACTTAGTCACATTCAGAAGCAAAGACTTATTTTGGGATGTTAGAATCAATCTGTGATCCAGGGAGGGGTGATTTACCTTTAGATTGTTAGCTCATGAGTTATCTTGCTAAGCACTTTGTATAAAGTACGGTATTTTCTAGATTGTAAGTTCTTGTGCAGAGTCTTCTGTTTGTCTTCTATTGGTACATGTTTATAATGTGTCTGTATTCCCTCTATTGTACAGCGCTGCAGAAAATGTTGGCACTATATAAGTACAAAGTAATGATAATAATGTAGTATATTAGATACGTTATGGAGATTATTTTTGAAGGGTATCAGGGGTATAAAAGAGACATTTGTTGAAATTTCACTTGGTGTATTTGTCTATATTTAAAGAGGGGTTTGCCCAGTAAAATAAAGTACCGCTAGTCAGTCGGGTGAAGACTTGGGTGAAAGAAATATTGGCTTACAATAATTTTACTGTCCATGGCCGTCCAAGGAGTCGTACTTTGTTTCCCATGGTTGGTCCCTATTTCTTCACCTTTTCTAACTTCCCAAAAAGTGCTCACTGTGTGTTAACTTAAATTAAAACTTAAAAATGTTAGGGGCAAAATTCTGTAATTTTCCCCACAATTTAGAAAGTTCTGGACGTTCCCAGAGGTAATGTAGCCCCATGAACTTCAAGTTAACTACAACTACCTTATTTTAAAGGAACACTCAAAGCGCTATCACCATTAAAGGAACAATCAGGACACCACAACAACTTCATCTATTTAAAATGTAACCTCGCAGCACTACAGAATTTGTTGGCACTTTATAAATAATAATAATAATAATAATAATCTAAATAAAAAGAAACATCTTGTTCAAGCCAGTTTTATGAATGGGGAGTCACTAATTGACTGAGAGCGTCAGCTGGCTGCTCTCAGCAAATCAGCGGCGCTACTGAGATTTCAGAAGCCAGATGTCACCTGAAGGTTCCCATAGGAATTCAACTATTTTAGAACAATTTAACCCCGTGAGGTAAGAGTGTGCCGTGGCCTTCCTGGCACCATAACAACATAATTTAGATGAAGTTGTTATCGAGCCTAAACTGTCCCTTTAAGTACATTAATTTTAAAAAGGCAGAGTTAGGAGCATTTGGAGCATACAACATAACAACTATACAGAGTACATCTTATACTGATAAATATACCAAGTAAGGCATATCTCCCCCTCCCCTCCTCCCCCCCCCACCCCCCCAAGTCTCCTCCAAGGGCCAAATTTAGTAGTGAAGGCATTTGTTAATAAGTGAAATATGTTTGGCACTGCACTGTTTAGTAAATAATGCCCAATGATTTCCCATGGTCATTGCACATAGTATGACCGTTAACCCATATGCACACTTTTGATAAAGAAAAAAAGGGTACACTACCATGCATTTTTTTTTTTTTTTTAATTCTTTATTTTTAGCGTGCATGAAAGTATAACAAGTGGGCTCGTCATGCCCCAACAGCTTTGACCAGCATATATACAGACAATTAACATTTGGTTGGCATGTGAAGTATTCTGCACGATTTTTATATAAATTAGTTAGCATTAGTGTTATAATACTGCACTTTTTTTTTTTTGAAAACATTTTAAACCATCAACATTTTGCACAAATGCGCTATGTAAGAATACAAATATTATTTAATTCTAAACTGTGCCTGCTGAGACAGGCTTGCATCACATAAAAGTTAAGCGGAGCGTGGATAGTTGTCAAACAACTGGTGGCCTGTTTGGCAGGGCGGTGAGGTGACATTCCAATTTGGTTAAGCCATTTTGGCGGGTTGTAATTAAATTGCTAGGCTGTTGTAGCCTTATTTGTGGTTTCGCGTTTCCACGGTAGGCTGTTGCAGTATGGCAGGGGGACGGTAGGCCTTCTCCCTGTCTGGGCAGCATGCCACCCGGTGAAGGGCTATGTTACTGCGGTCAAGCTGAGATGTAGCTGGGTGGCGTACGGCCCTTATTGCAGGAATATGCCCTATGTGGGGGACAAGGTAGTTGCGTAGTGTGGTCGCAGATGGGAAGGGGGGGAGGGGTGCGATGGGCTCTGTCCTGGTGAGAGTCAGGGTGGCGAGTCAGTCAAGGAGGTGTTCCTATATCGTGTCTGGTCCGTGTGGGCTATTTGTGGGCAGTGGGTAATTGCATCCTAGTTTGGGCGACCCTTTAGTCTAAGAGGTCTTGGGGTAGTGGGAATACATATATTACACATTACAGAATTGTGAGGAAAGAAAGAAGTGTAAACCAATGTTCTCTTTAGCAGACAGTCCGTGGCTGTATACGGATATCTGGAGCTCTTCTTGGCCGTTGACCCCGTTTTCAGGTCTCAGCTCTGTCAGGCAGGGTGGCTTGTGCGGTCCTGGGAACAAACTCCCGGATTCTTGCCGGGTCCAGGCCAGCCAGGCTAGGCTCCCCATTCGCAGCCGTCGGCATAATACCCTGGGCCTTCATGAGGTCCTCCAACTCCCGATACGTTCCCGCCCTGTGTGTTGCACCTTTAAAGGTGAGCAGGATGGTGTGTGGTTGGCCCCACCTGTATTGGATGTCCCGGTTCCGGAGCACTTGCAAGAGGGGTCTCAGGGACCGTCGCCAGCTCAGTGTGTGTCTTGTGAGATCCGGAAAGACCTGCAGCGTCGCTCCTTCAAAAGTTATCGGAGTCTTCCTCCGGATAGCCGCCAATAGTGAGGCCCTGTCCTGCAGGGATTGGAATCGGAGGATGAGGTCAGGTGTCATGTCCTGTGGGGCCTCTGCTGGCCTGGGGAGACGGAACATGCCGTCCAGTTTCATGGCTTTGGCCTGTTTAGGAGGGAGGAAAGCTTCCATGAACCGCCGTATGAAATGAGGTAAGTCTGTAATCCCCTGTGATTCCGGTACTCCCCTTATCTTGAGGTTGTATCGCCTCCGGTGCTCTTCCAGTGCATTGATTCTGCCATCTGTCTGCTGTAGTTTGTGTTGTAGGTTTTCCAGACTTTGTTCTACCGCTGTCAGTCTGGCAGTGTGGTCGGTGTTGGAGGTTTCCAGCTGGGTGAGCCTCGAGGTGTTGTTTTCGATCGCCTTTCTGAAGTGGGCCATGTCACCCTGTAAGTTTGCTCGGAGTTCCGCGAGCATCGCCTTTAATTGTGATGCCGTGACCGGTTCTCTGTCTCCCGCTGTTGGGAGGGTAGGTCCCGTCTTTTTACTGGAAGTGGCACTGTCCCTCAGTCCTGGGGAGGATTCCTCCGAGGAGCACGATGAGCCCTCATCAAGGAGCGCCATCTTGTCCCACGCGGCCCTCTGCGAGCAGCGGAACAATTCGCCAATGTCATGGCTTACCGGGCTTTTGTCAGCCTTTGGTCGCTTGTTTTTGCGCCCCATGCTGTCAGGCGTATAGTAGTGGAGTTTAATTTACTTATTTCTTTCGATTTTTGCAGGTTTTAGGGCAATAGTTTGCAGAGCACGGGAGAAGTGCGACTGCTCTGGTTCGCTGCTTGGCTCCGCCTCACACTACCATGCATTTTAAGCAAGTTATTTGTTTGAATAGGTAATCAAGAATTAAAAAAAAAAATTCTCAACCAAATTTTGAAATGTTAACAAATATAGCTGGAGATCTATTATTAGTAATATTTTATTCAGCTCTGATATTGCGGGGTAGATTTTGTGAGTGTGTCAGCGCACCCCTGCTCACTGTTAAGTGAATAACTGCCCTTGGTTTCACGTGGTGAGTTGCACTCGCACATTGTTGGACAGTTACCCTTTTGCCCTTCACCATGTGAACGCTCATTGATTATATTTCCAAGCAATAATTACAACCAGGGACAATCTACACCAATCAATCCATATCATTTTGCAAAAGAAAAAGGGTGCACGCCGCCGTGATTGATTTTAAGCTATTCATCCCTTCTAAAGAACTGTCTTTGAATGGTGAAACAAGTGCCTTTTTCCTATTTTTTTTCTTTCTTCCATGCAAGGAAAAAAAATAAAAAAATCTTAGATTGCACACTCAATAAATTGTGGCTTTGTCTATTTTTAGTGATCATTTGGGTTGTATCATAGCAAAGAAATCTGGTTCAGATTAACTGTGTAATGCTGGTGGAAGAGTCATCTGCAGTTAATCATAGGACAATCAAACGAGGTAGGCTGTTTTGCTAGATTTGCTGTTGAAGGGCAGCACGTTACCTACGCTTTTTAACTTCTAGTTTACTAGAGAGAAATGGTTGTCAATTCAAAGCATGATGAAATAAGCCTGTGCTTGTATCGCTATAGAATGCAGAGATGTCAAGGTTCCAAACCTTGCGTTCTGCTAAGGTAGAACCTTACTGTCTATGCCAGGGCTGCCCAACAGGTAGATCCCCAGATGTTGTAGAACTTCAACTCCCATGATGCTTTGTCATTCTAAATGCACTCTAAAGGCATGCAAAACATCGAGGTAGTTGTAGTTCTACAACATCTGGGGATCTACTTGTTGGGCAGCCCTGATCTATGCCATTTCTCAATGCTTTCCTATGGACGCTCTGCGCGATGGAGGCATAATATGCCTCCAGCGTCGCAGATGTGCCTCTAGTGGCTGTCTGGTAGACAGCCACTAGAGGCTGGCTTAACCCCAAATGTAAATATAGCAGTTTCTCTGAAACTGCTATGTTTGCATCTGAAGGGTTAAAACCTGAGGGACCTGGCACCCAGACCACTTCATTGAGCTGAAGTGGCCTGGGTGACCATAGTGTCTCTTTAAAAAATATCAACACCAGACGTTTTACTTTGCTCCTTTGATCTTCCACATTTTCATGACCATACCACCAACAGTCCTGATTTAGGTGGGACAGTCCTGATTTTTGGGTCATATTGCACTGTCCCGACTTTGTTTTCAACTGTCCCCAAAAAGTGTAGTGCAAGTGCATCACTAGGTACACTTTCACTACACTCAGGGCTCAAGCAACTTGCAGAGAGCATTGGAACAGTGCTCTGTGCAAGTCCTACCTTCAGTGGGCTGGCCTGCTTTATTGGCTAGCAGCCTGGTGTAATTTGGACGGACCCACCGCTTTCTAGACAACCCCAACCCCTTTTGGGTAAAGCCAGTGTATAAGGAGTAATCTGTGTATATCAAAACAGTATATACGTGTAAGACATTTACCAAAGGGTTTTAAGCATTCGTTTCCAATTAACCTTAAGGAATATTTAGGCCAGTAATCAATGGTCACTTATTACGGCCTTTACGTGTAAAAATATAAAAAAAAACTCACACAAAATATACTGTCCCTTTAAAAATGAATTCAAACAAAGTGCAATTGATGGATATTTTAATGAAATGTAGGTGCCAAAGCATGACTGCATTCGATGTCGGAAAGGAATGGGCAACACCAACTCGACGAGGTTCCACCTCTTCCGAAATCACAGGATTAATTATAGGAAGCAATAAAGTATTTTGATAATGGAAGCTGCCAATAAGAACATGGAACAGATTGCATCTCTGCAGATCTGTAGGGAGCATTTATGATACCTTGCGATTATTGCTGATAGAAGGAAGCCTTTTGCAGAACAAGCGGCTGCTAATTTATAACGCAGGTGGAAGCCCCTGTGCTTTGATCTCTCACCCCACAAACACATACACACACCAAGTCACGAGTGCACCTGGATATGAGCCATACCTATTTACAAATGACCCTAATTTTCTGCTTGATTCAGCAGTAACTATCTAGTCTCCCCCGTGATGTAATTAGGCCTTCAGAGTTCACATGTGCCCATTATATGCGCTCTCTTGTGTTTTGCATTGGTATCTTTTTGTAGCCGTAATCATGTGTGTATATATATATATATATATATATTACATTTTTGTACCAATTGTTTGGCTAAATTATGCACAGTGGGCCTTCCTGGTCCTAAATTAACATAAAGTATGCTAAACAAGGTGTTTTTTCCCTGATAATTATACTCTGAAGCTTCAAGAGCCTATTTTAGTAAATGTACCTTTGCTCAGTCTTGCTGCTAACTTTCATTTGTATATCTGGCTGTGTGCAGGCTCGCTGCGCGGCCTGCTGTTTATTCAGCTCCCTTTTATGAACTTTTCATTCCTTTTTGTTTGAATCCTCCAATTTCACGGCCGATTACGGAACGCCTTATTTTTTTCCATATTTAAAAAAAAAAAAATGTTTATAAAGAAAGGTAGGGAAATGTATGCTTTTACACCATGCTTAGTCTGCAGGTTTTGCATTAACACTCTCATTGTCCAAACTGTAAAATAAAGAGGATTTTACATTAGGGAAGTCATGTAGATGAACCGCCGCGAACAGGTGAACTCCGCAACAACTCCCATGATTGCTGGCCAGCCTACGACTGAGGGTGATAGGGGTTGTAATGGGACAAATATAATCACCAAATGTCACCCATGCGCACTTTAACCCCTTAAGGACACATGACATGTGTGACATGTCATGATTCCCTTTTATTCCAGAAGTTTGGTCCTTAAGGGGTTAAATATCACTGACTGTAAATTATTATGGCAGACAGCCAAAGCAAAGACGTCCCTGTGCACACACCCATCACACATAGGCATATGCATATTTAGCTGTACTGTACCAATCCTCAAAACATTACTTACTAACTATTCCAAACTTTTGTAGGTAACAAAACAATTCAAATATATATATATATATATTTTTTTTTTTTTTTTGTTCTGTTTTTTGCAATATTAAATAGCTGTACAGTAAAAGCTTGCCTTGTCCATATTATTGATAACCTTGGGAGTTCTATTCTAATTGAATAGTCTAATTAAAACCTTATAAACTTTGCTTGGCTTGTATTTAGACAAAGGGGACATTGAACGGTCACATGTAATGTTCACAACTAACTACGTAAACACTGTAGAGGGTGCAAATGAAACTTAAGGGGAAAAAATGCACACACAAAAAAGGTATGGAATTCTAACTTTCGATTGGGACCTGGCCAGGGGCATTGCAAGGGGATGGGTCTGACAGGTGCTGGAGACCAAAGTCGGGTCCTAAGAAGCCCCGGGTCTAATTTTGACACAATTAAATTTTTAGCTCCGAGTGCCCTGTAAACTGAGAGAAAAATAATACCTTTTTACACATAATTCGTGACAGTACCACTTTATTGCACCCTAGTTGGAGTAAAATATATATGGCAGATATTGCTGTGGGGTTGCTACACCATAGGTAGAGGTTAATACATCAGGTTTGAAGTTCTGTCCCTTTTCCAACATTTTTGAGTTACCAGTATATCAAAATTTCAAAAACCCTCAGTTACTAATAAAACAACATAGGCTGCAGGGAACATGTCAGCAGCCAACCATTATAATGTACAGAATCCCTTAGAATGATCTGAAGGTTAACTGTAATGATCAACACAATATATAGACCATTTAAAAAAAAAAATATTCTCTGTAATGGTGTCTATACACTATGTATACACTAGAGATGTTTATGTATAATACACCTATGTGAGCTGTTGAAAAATGATTATTGTCATGCATTGCTGCAATTTAATATAAGTTCCCCTAATTACAGCTGGAGTCCATGCAGCAGTGGAACTGCAGCTGGTGTATGTGTGTATGTGTGTCAGTGTGCATCTGTGTGTTGTGTACCTGTATGTTGTGTCACTGTTTTCATCTGTCGGTCTTTTTATCTGCATTTGTGTCACTGTTTTTGTATGTGTGTCTGTGTATTTGTATGTGTGTTTGTATCTGTTTGTCTTTGTATCTGTATGTGTATCAGTGTGTTTGTCTGTGTAGCTGTATGTGTGTCAGTGTGTATCTATGCATCTGCATGTGTAGTTCTGCGTATCTGCATGTGTGTCAGTATGTATATTTGTATATGTGCATACTCTCAGCATCTCGCCAATACTACATACAAATACACCGCTGTATTCAAATGTCAACACTACACAAACACACCTCTGTATTAAAACACCATAAATAAACACATTAAAACACCAAAATTATATATAGACACACTATTGCAATTAAAAAACAAAATACATATAAATGCACGTCTGCATACAAACGCCAACACTACATACAAACACACCTGTACTTTCCCTCGCACATATTCTATACAAAACATGCTTACATTTAAGCACACAAATAGTGTTCAGTGCTAAATACAATCCTGCAAGGAAAGGCAAATACAGTTTTACGAGATATGGGGATCTACCTTTTGGCCACTATTGCGATGAGGGTTTTTTGTTTGCATTTTTGCACCGGGGCACTGTCCAAGATACTTCTGCCACTGGGTCCATCCAAATTATTTTCTATGACTAAGATGCCTAAAGAGCTGGATCTGACGGCCTATAAACCAGAATGCCTCACTTTTATGATAAGGTGAAATTAATAACCAATCCAATATTTCAAAACTTAAAATGAATCACTTTTCTAATTTGCACAATAAGGTAATGTGAATTTGTTACGGCGCCTCGACTTTCTGCTTAATCCATTGAGTGGATATTTAATCTTTTTTTTTTTTTATACTAAAATGAAGGTAAGAGTGGAGATATGAATATTAATTTAATCATATGCAGATCACTTTAATTTAGCTAATGTTTAAGATATTAAAAAGCAACTTTACAAATTGGTTTAGGTTGGAAAACCTTTTAGAGGATTCCCGATTTCATCAGTAAGTGCACTTTAGAGGATACAAGATTTGGTATTGCTACATTAAGTTTACAGTTATGCAAATGACGAGTGGTAATCCCAGGTCTTTCGTGAGCATATTTTCAAGGTAAGGTACATAAAATTAACACTCGTTCCTGCGTCGGAGAGTTGGCAAGTTTGCAAACTGAAGCAAATAAGTAAAACAGGTAAATAAATAAACTTTATAGTTTGCCCCTTTAAGGAATTCAGAAGCCCATTTTGCATAATTGCATCCCTCCCCGAATGGGATCTATGTCATTAGCCAATCACACAGGTCTTAGCCATAGGGCAAGCTCAAAACAGAGATGGCAGGCAGAACCATTAATGCATAGTTATTTACTTTCCATTCAGCTACTCTGACCTTTAATGTAAAATGTACTTTGAATTCACTTTGAATTGTCACTTTAGTATAGTATATAGTTTTATATACTGATAGTTATGTCCTGGTAAAAGCAAAACAGTGTTGGGTGGGTGGGGATCCAGATTCCTTAAACACTCTAAGCACCAAATCAACTTTAGCTTAATGAAACCGGTGTCAATAGCTTGTCCATGCTGTGTCACTGCTCACTCCTCTAGGTGATAAATTATGCACAGACTCTTTTCTTTTTAGCTGTGTGTGATTAAAGTTCAATTTACAAAATAGGATATTATAGTAAACATACTGCGCTGTAAATATATATATATATAACGAAACAAAATAATCTTGCACTCCACCATCCAAATATATATGCCCGGTGCTTGTCCAGCAAAATGCAAAAAATGTAAAAAAGATAGCACTCCCAGGGCTTGTAAATAGAATAAAACTTAACTTTTAATAAATCAGCAGAAGGTCGACGTTTCAGTCTGTTAACCACAGACTTTCATCAGGACTAGTGCAAACACCATAAAAGCGCATATATATACAATCAATACATATTGGTAATCAACTTACCCACCACCAAACTAATTACTCCTCCCTGTCAGCCCCGGCTGGGTCTGCCGCGGGTTCCGCCGACGTCAGTGCGTGCGTCGCAATGACGTCATTACACGGCGCCGGCGTCATCACCACACCTCGTGACCACACGTCCGTATGCATCATGGGGAGTGTTGCCATGGAAATAAACTCCATGGCAACAGATAAAAACAATAACAAAAAGGCTGAAACGGAAATAGAAGAACATATTAAATAGCATTGCTTAATGAAGACACCAAAGTGTAACTTATATCCCTATGTAACAGGGGTGTTAAGGACTTATATATAACTACAGTTCAATTCTAGGAGGAACACTATAGTAGAAAAACCTCTAAAGGGGCAGTACACTATAGAGACGGACTGTACAGGAAGCCTAATGTTAGTTACAACTAAGGTAGACAGATCTATAGTTATGGTATAAGGAAAAAAAACCTTTCATATAACAACATCTGTACAATCACGGAGCCACCAGAGCCCACTAATCAAATTGCCTGCCCTGATAGCGCAACCAAATTAGCGACTACAAACACAGATAAACCAGGCCTTGTCCAGGGTAATTGGACTATAGTGTCATTATCCATAAGATTACTAGGTCATTGGCCCAACTGTATATTAATCGGGTAACCGAGGTGTACCACCTCGACAGCTTACGGGTGTAATTATCAAATAACCAAACTAGGTCCAAAATATTAGAAAAAAATTATGAGAAAAAAATATAATGTTCACAAACACCACAACTGTGGAGACTCCACTGTGTGGATGGGAATCAATGTCCTCATGCTGACTATACTGGTAAGTACCACATCCAAAAGACATAGAAATATGGAACGAATGACCATCCTCGAAACTGAACAACCAGGGAGGTGGCTTAACCCCAAGGGCGGGCCCGCATCCCCTATGCCAGTATTCATCAGGTCAACAACAGTATTAGATCATAAAAACACAGATAACGAATATTTTTCATTTAGTCCATGAGGGTGGACTGTTTGTAGTGTCCTTATCCAGTACAATTCTCTTTGTAGGAGCATCCTTTTATGGTCGCCACCCCTCCTAGGTACAGGGACATGATCAATGGCCATGAGCTTCATAGATGGCAAATTATGGCCAAGTTCAAGAAAGTGTTTCGCTACCGGTAACTCCAACTTCTGGTCCCTATATGCTGTTCTGATGCTGGACCTATGGTTCCGGATACGTTCCCTTAGGGGCAAGTCCGTTTTCCCAATGTACGTTAAGCCACACGGACACATGAGTTTATATATCACGAAATCGCTGGTGCATGATAATCGATGTTGAATGCGGAAACTGGTTCCTGTATGTGGATGTGTGAACGTTTTTCCAGGAATCATGTGTCCACATGTCACACATCATAGGCAGCGATAACATCCCAGATTCTGTGGAGTATTACCCTTTGTATAGCAGTGAACTGGATCGGTATTCACCAGCAAATCTCTCCGATTTTTGTTCCTCTTGTAACAAAACATAGGAGGATTCTGGAATATTGGAGGTAGTGTCACATCGTTACTGAGTGTTCTCCAATTTTCCTCAACAATTTGTTTGAATTTGAGAGATGATGTTGTAAACGTGGTGGGGAAGACCAATCTATTGGTCTGTGTCTTTGGAGCAGGAGTGTCAATTGTGGCCAACCCTCGATCAAGTGCCTTCTGTAAAATCTGGCACGTATATCCACGTTGTCGAAATTTCTCCCACATTAACCCTAACTGTTCTTTGGCTCTTATCGGATCTGAGTTGTTCCTCAGGACAGGGCCGGATTAAGAGCACACTGGGCCTGGTGCTGACAATTATGATGGGCCTAATTACGGAATCTTATTGACCAAAAACATTAAAACAATCATACCTCCCAAGCGTCATGTATCTGATGGAGATGGTGCTGGAGGGAAACTCATAGGATGCAGCTATAAGAAAACACATACTCTATGCTAATCTCTCTCTAATTTATATCTTTCATCTTTCAATTAAATCCATAACCCTTAACAGCAGTGTCCAGTGAAGCAGGCAGTCAATGGGCAGGGTAAAAGGGTGGCCACTGGTGCGAATCACGTGACCAGACCTGCCAAAAGGCGAGGACATGCCCAAAAAGGGGGCATGTCTGTCCAAAGAATTTGAAGGACAGCCTGACATGAATGCATGTCAGGCTGCCCGCCAATCATGCAGGCTGTCCAACTAAGGGCATACTATGCAGGCAGCATCCTGAGCTTAACATAAATGCGTCTAATGATGCGCTCACTCAATGCTTTCTAAGGACTGTCCCCTAGCACTCGCTGGTCCACTTGTCTCCTTACCTTCTTACTAGCAGGCAGAAGTTCCTGGTATATAGTCTGAGACAGATAAAAGGTGTATGTAGTGAGTGTAGATGAATGGGGACATGCCAAAGTGTTAGAGAGACCAATGTCTGCATTACCTAAACTAATTGTATTGTCAGCCAGTCCACACAAGTTTTGTTCCCACACATCCCTCTTAAGCTTCCAAACTTAAAGGGACACTATAGTCACCAGAACAACTACAGCTTATTGTATTTGTTCTGGTTAGTAGAATCATTCCATTCAGGCCTTTTGCAGTAAACACTGTCTTTTCAGAGAAAATAACTCCACTGGCCACTCCTTAGATGGCAGGTAGAGGTGCTTCCTGGGGCAGTACTGCCTAGTGTGCAGCACTGCCATTCAGTGTCTCCACCCTCGGCATGCAGACACTGAACTTTCCTCATAGAGATGCATTGATTAAATTTATCTTTATGTGGAGATGCTGATTGGCCAGTGCTATGACTTGTGCTGGCTCTGCCCCTGATCTGCCTAGTTGACAGTCTCAGACAATCCTATGGGGAAGTATTGTAATTTGCTCAGACCACCACTTCTGATGATGTCAGCAGACAGTCAGTTCAGAGGCAGAGCTAGCAGCTGCAGACTTGAATACAAGTTATATTTTACTATACTTAGGGAGGCAAGAAGGGGGCAGGGTGGTGGTTTTAACATAATTGGGTCAGAAATACATGATTGCGTTCCTGACCCTATAGTGCTACTTTAAGCAAGAGTATGTGAAGAGTAGTTAAGGTTGCCACCTTTCTTGGAACAAAATACCAGCCTTAATCCTTTGTATAATCACAAGGAGTGACATCAGAGAAAATTCTGTAAAATCACCAACAAACTACTCACAGTTTGATTCTGCTGTATAGATGGATTGCTCCCAGTGTCTCAGTCTCGCAAGTCTCTCAGTGTCCCTATGTATCACAGTGTCAGTTTCCCCATGTCGCCCAGTTCCCTAGTCTCCCAGTGTCTCAGTGTCCCAATTTATCCTAGTTTCTCAGTGGGTCCCCATGTCACTAGGACACTGAGAGACATGGGGACACTGAGAGACCTGGGGACACTGAGAGACCCGGGGACACTGAGAGACCCGGGGACACTGGGAGACATGGGGACACAGACATTTAGGGAAACTGGGAGAAATGGGGACACAGACACTAGGGACACAGACACTGGGAGACATGGGGACATTGAAACATTTGGGGACACTAAGACACTAGGGACACAGAGACATGGGAACACAGACACTGGGAGACTATGGGACACTGGGAGACTAGGGGACACTGGCTGGGAGACAGACACTTGGGGACACTGGGAGACATGGGGACAGTTGTGGACTTAGACATGGTGACACTAGGCACACAGAGACATGGGACACAGACACTGGGAGACTTGGGGACACTGAGACACTGGATGGGGGACACTGGGAGAAACAGCGTCCCCATGTGTCTCAGCATCCTCATGTGTCTCAGTGTCCCCAAGTGTCTCAGTGTTCCCAGGTCTCCCAGTGTCTGTGTCCCCATGTGTCCTAGTGTCTGTGTACCCATGTGTCTCCTAGTGTCTCAGTGTCCCCATATGTTCCCTAGTGTCTCAGTGTCCACATGTGTCTCAGTGTCCATATGTGTCCCCTAGTGTCTCAGTGTCCCCATGTGTCCCTGCTGCCTTTCCCCCCGTCCCTCACTTATCTGAGCTGTAGAGCTGCTTTCTGGACTGTGTGCTGTGTTGCTGGTCCCCACGGATCAGTGAGTAGTACAGAGAGGCAGGGATATGCATGGACATAAAATACTAGACGCCGCATTGACTGCTACTTCCTATTAGCGCTGATGAGCTGCGGGGCCGCCATCTTGGATCGGTCACAGTGTGATCTGTAGCATAGACATATATAGAATATATATGTCTATGATCTGCAGAGCAAGGTCCTCAAAGTAAACATGGTTAATCTTAAAATCCACCTGGAGGGTGTATAGATCCAGTAGCATGATGTTTAATCCTGGGATATTAAATAAAATTAACTGACATTTGCTGCTTTAAGACCTCTGTGGTTATTTATGTTATCGACTAAGTTTACTCAATACATTGAAATTATTTGAATTTCCAGATTGAAACTATGCGTTGCATTTGGATTTAGGTTTGCTAAAATTACAAGTTTAGTGAACTAACCCCACAATCTATCATCTTAATATACATGTTTTAAACTGGGACTGGATCTTTGCCTGATTTGTAATGTATTTACTTTTCACCTATTTTTAACTAATATGGATTTTGGAACTGTGCAAAATAAAATGTAGATATCTACAACTCTTTATTATTGTGAGCTCTGTCTTTTGCACTTTGAAGTCCGCATGGAGATAGCATAAAGAGAATAGGAGAAATCAAACAATCACATCACTATTTACTAAAGTGAGATTTGTCACTAAGGCAAAGTAAATTAAAAAAATTAGGGACAGAAGTCCTAATATATAGACATATAATACCACACCGGGTGCCCGCATTTCATGGCCCCCCGAGGTCAATGCGGCGTCTAGGTATTATATGTCTATGGGGATATGCTGTAACTTCCTATCCCTGCCTCTCTCCACACACAGTGACCCCTACTGGCCGGTGCTGGTATTGCAGAGTAATCTCCACTTATTCTGAGAAAAATACCTGCATTTGTATTGCCAGTATTACTGCAATACCGGCACGGCCAGGCAGTCTCAAATACCAGCTGTGCCAGTAAAATACCAGTCAGGTGGCAAACCTAAGAGTAGTGTGTGTGTAAAAAAAATAAAAAAAAATGTAAAAAAAAAAATATTTTTTTTTTTTTTTTTTTCAATGGGCCTATTCCATGGGCCTGGGCCTGGAGCTGCAGCTCCATCAGCCCCTATGTTAATCCGGCCCTGCCTCAGGACACGCAAAAATTGCGAGTAGGGCAGAGAGTTTTTTAATGAACCAGGGTGAAAGCTATTGGCCTGAAGTATAGTATTTTGGTCCGTCGGCTTAGAGTATAGGGTATAAGCCAGCCGCATCCCCTCACGTAGTACTCTGATATCCAGGAAATCCACAGATGTCTCATCCATCACCGCTGTTAGTTTAATGTTATTGGTGCTTGAATTGATGGATCAGACCATCTCTTTAGCCTCAGCTATGGAACCAGTGACCAGCATAAAAATATCGTCGATATATCTTACATACTTCAGGATACAGTCCTGATAGGGTTCCAGAATATGTCTGGTTTCAAATTCAAACATGTAGCCATTGGCATACATGGGTGCCATGGCTGCACCCATGGATGTGCCAGCAATTTGTCTGTACCACTCCGTCTCGAACCTGAAGTAATTCTGGGACAGGACTATTTCCAAGAGCTCCAACGTGAACTCTATAGGAGGTCCTGTATAGTGCGTAGATTGCGATAATATCGATCTCATTGCATCTATTCCCTCCTGGTGGGGTATCACGGTGTATAGACTTGACACGTCACACGTCAATAGGACAACTGGATCAGAAGGTAATATTGTCTCGGATAATATTCTCACGAAACTCGGAGTGTCCTTAATACAGGTTGGGAGATGTTCAATGGGTTCTTTGAATAAGAAATCCAGCCATTTTGCCAGAGGTTCCAGAACTCCCCCAATAGGCGAAACTATGGGGCGGCCTGGAGGTTTGTCCAAATTTTTATGGACTTTAGGCAATGAATAAATCACGGGGGTTCTTGGTGAGGTTGTTTGGAGATATTGGTATAGTTCCATAGAGATATAGTTGGAACGCAGCCCTCTTGATAGACATTCTTCAATCTGGTTAATGACCAGGTCTGTGGGGTCCTTTGAAAGTTTGGCATAAGTATTATGGTCCGATAATTGTGATAGAATTTAAGAACGGTAATCAGAATAATTCTGGATGACAATGCCTCCCCCTTTGTCAGCCGGACGAATAATAATCTCTTTATCCGCAGACAAGGATTTGATGATGGCTCGTTCATTCTTAGTGCAGTTGGAATGATGAGGATAATTATGTTTCAAATGGTCAGAAGACTCCTTCTGTACTGAACGTAAGAAGGATTTAATAGATATTTGGTTAGGCATAGGGTCGAATGTGCTCTTCATTCTAAATCTGTTAATGGGGTTCGTTATATCCATAGTTTTGGTCTTGAAAAAGTCTTTCAATCTTAACGACCGACCAAATTTATAAAGTTCCACTTCCCAATCCAAGGGCTTAGCTCCAGAAGTGGGGACAAATGATAAGCCTTTACTGAGCATCCGGGTTTCTTCTGGTGTCAGAGCTCTAGAGGATAGATTGAAAATTGGGGCTATCTCTGTTGACGAGGTGGCCTCCCTCTTGCCCCAGAAGGTACGCCCCCTCTGGCCACGTCTAGTAATGTGCCTCCGCCTGATGTTCCGTGCCTGCTCTGGTACCGTGTCCGTATAGAAGGTTCCTCTGTTGAAACTTTGTCTAAAAAAGGTTGTGCAGTGCTTGATGGGCTACCAGTTCTCCGTGTTGTGAAAGAATCGTGTGGTAGGTCGGACTCAGAGGTAGATTCTCCTGAAGTTCTATCTATTGTGAACTGTCTAGGTTTACGGATGGGTCTGCGTTTCTTAATGAAGTACGGTGTGTCCGACTTGCCACTAAGCCATCTATATACACGGTGCTCCTTATAATCCGCTGTCACCCTCTCCTGTTTTTCTCTTTTGAATCTCACCAAATCCGTCTTATAGTTCTTGATGTTGTCCTCCAGTTTTAATAGGGTAGTTGCCGACTCCGGTGCTGATAGTAGTACCGCCTGTCTCGTTTCTAATTCAGAGATCCTTCTCCTAACTTGAATTAGATCCTCTCTAACGTCCTCAATAATAATAAGCATCAGATCTAGTGAACATTTGTTTAGAACGGAGATCCAACGTTTACAGACTTGCGGCTTTAATCTACCAATGGTAGGAATATTTTTGACACGAAAACCTCGTGGAATTTGTAACTTGCGAGGGTATTCAGACAAAAAGAGCCCATGCAGGTCCAAATCAGTCTCTCGTTTTCTAAGCTTTAATAGTTCGAAGTATATATCCACCGTATGTTGTCCACCGTATCCTGTCTGCATCCTCCTCACTGTACTGCCATGTTTCCGCCTGTTCGACTAAATTTGATTAGTGGGCTTTGGTGGCTCCGTGATTGTACAGATGTTGTTATATGAAAGGGTTTTTTTCCTTATACCATAACTATAGATCTGTCTACCTTAGTTGTAACTAACATTAGGCTTCCTGTACAGTCCGTCTCTATAGTGTACTGCCCCTTTAGAGGTTTTTCTACTATAGTGTTCCTCCTAGAATTGAACTGTAGTTATATATAAGTCCTTAACACCCCTGTTACATAGGGATATAAGTTACACTTTGGTGTCTTCATTAAGCAATGCTATTTAATATGTTCTTCTATTTCCGTTTCAGCCTTTTTGTTATTGTTTTTATCTGTTGCCATGGAGTTTATTTCCATGGCAACACTCCCCATGATGCATACGGACGTGTGGTCACGAGGTGTGGTGATGACGCCGGCGCCGTGTAATGACGTCATTGCGACGCACGCACTGACGTCGGCGGAACCCACGGCAGACCCAGCCGGGGCTGACAGGGAGGAGTAATTAGTTTGGTGGTGGGTAAGTTGATTACCAATATGTATTGATTGTATATATATGCGCTTTTATGGTGTTTGCACTAGTCCTGATGAAAGTCTGTGGTTAACAGACTGAAACGTCGACCTTCTGCTGATTTATTAAAAGTTAAGTTTTATTCTATTTACAAGCCCTGGGAGTGCTATCTTTTTACATTTTTTATATATATATATATATATATATTGTTTTCACGGAGGCAGTGTGAGGCATGGCTAGGGCTGCATAAACAAAGTGAATTAAATAATTACTCTATCCATCATGAACAATGCAGTGGTTGGAGTGAGGAGGAGTCAGTATGTGCAGTGTTTTTAGCAAATATACATAATTACATAAATAATTTCATAAAGATACACATAGACTTCAAATATATAAAAATATATATTAGAATTCTATGTGCATATTTATGTAATATTTTTACATAATAAGGAATTCTAATGATTGCAATTTGAGGGGCCTGCCTGACAACCCAGGCAGAAAGTCCAGAGAATTTAAAGGATCACTATAGGGTCAGTAAGACAAACATGTATTCCTGACCCTATAGTGTTAAAACCACCATCTAGCCCCCCTGGGCCCCTCATGCCTCCATAAATATAGTAAAAATCTTACTGTATTCAAGCCTGAAGCTGTAACACTGCATGCTGTTAGACTCAGAAAAACAAGCAGTCTGCTGACATCATCAGAAGTGGTAGCCTGATCCAATCACAATGCTTCCCCATAGGATTGGCTGAGACTGACAAGGGGGCAGATCAGGGGCAGAGCCAGCATTATTCAAACACAGCCCTGGCCAATCAGCATCTCCTCATAGAGATGAATTGAATCAATGAATTTTAGGGAGCCATGCCCCAGGAGGGATCTCTAACAGCCATCTGAGGAGTGGCCAGTGAAGTTATCACTAGGCTGTAATGTAAACACTGCATTTTCTCTGAAAAGACAGTGTTTACAGCAAAAAGCCTGAAGGTAATTATTCTACTCACCAGAACAAATTCAATAAGCTGTAGTTGTTCTGGTGACTATAGTGTCCCTTTAATTTGCTAGCACTATATTTAACCCTGTAACTTTCCATGACACCATAAAACCTGTACATGGGGGGTACTGTTTTACTAGGGATACTTTGCTGAACACAAATATTAGTGTCAAAACAGTAAAACATATCACAGCGAAGATATTGTCAGTGAAAGTGAAGTTTTTTGCATTTTTCACACACAAACAGCACTTCCACTGACGATCTTATTAAAAAAGACTGGCCATACTCCATTTTGAATACCCTGGGTTGTCTACTTTAAAAAAATATGTACATGTGAGGTGTAATTCAGAGATTTATGACAGATAACAGTTACATTGTCACTATTGATACATTTTTAAAATATATATTTTGAAACAGCAATGTCCTACTTGGACTTATAGGCCTATACCTTGCAAAAAAAAAAAAAAGCTGAGAACATGTTAACATTGGGCATTTCTAAGCTTAGGACAAAATTAAGAAACTATTTAGCACGGGTGTTTTTTTGGCAGTTTTACAGATTTTTGGGGGTCAAAGTAAGAAAGCGGTAAGCCCTGGTCCTTATCGGTAAGAAAGTTGAAAAACGGTCTGGTCACTAAGGGGTTAAATATATGTGTGTATATATATATATATATATATATATATGGAATTCAGACAGACTCTGTGTTTTGGCTGCATTCTCTACCATCAGCTTTTGGGTTGATAGATGACAGGTTTGTAGATGTTTGCAATATTCATGTTCCAGGGCTGTCTCAACACGCTGGGACCAAGTGTTTTATAAAGGATCTGGGGAGTCGAGATAAGCCATCAATGCAGTAGGCAGCACACGTGGATTAAAATCCATCCCTTCTAAAGTAGAGGACACTAACCAACGCCGCACTATATAAATCTCCAAGCAAACTGTGCGATTGTACCCTGCAGGGAAATAGACGGCGCATTTATGGGCCTCTACACCAAGCTCTTTGGAATAATCTGATATTAAGCAGCGGGGGAGCCGCGTAATGACAACTCCAAATTAGTTTAATGAATGTTTACATAAAAGAAAAGCTTTTATACCAGCCCAAAAAACACAAAGTGACAGCTTCCTGTTGAGTTTTCCTACAACTAGAACAAATCAGTTAATGAAACAGAGAGGTGGTGAAATCCACCCTTCTTTTTATTTCTTTTTATTTCTTTTTTTATTTTTTTTATTTGACTATTCCAGCTGCAATAAAAGGTTTATATATTTGTTTTTATTTTTCTGTTTCTTTCTTTGTGTGTTATGAAGAACACATCATGAAAAATTATCTGTCATTTTATAAATATGGATGATTATATACTGTAACTAAACCTGCATCATATTGCTTAAGTCAGGTGTTTAAAAAAACAAACAAAAAAAAACACAATTACATTCTGCGAGGTTTGAAGTTGCTGTGTAGTGAATGAGTGAGTGCGCCGGATTGTGTATGTTTTATATGAATTCACCAAACAGACTAGAACTAACTTATCTTTTTTTAAATCGATATTTACTGAAAAAAAAATACAAATGCAAAACACAAAGTAAAAAAAAAAAAAAAACAGGTTTTTGTTTAGTGATGAAATGGTGTATAGAACTATGTGCTTGAAGTTCATGCTGATCATCTTCCACCAGATAATCGGTAACTAAAAACGATTCAAAAGTGCAGCCAGAAATCTAGTTCTGGGTCATGAAAAAAAAAACTGAGACTTTTTTTGAGGCTCATTTGGCATACACCTTGTTCGCACCTATGAGCTCATTGTAGTGGTTATGGTGCAGTGTTCTTTGTTTGCTTTTCCCATATTCTCTCAATCTTTTCTTGAGCAGTTTGATCAAACATTAAAGTTATTCTTATAACCAACCCCCAGACTCTCCGCCTGCTACAAGTCAACATTATCTGTCCAAATTCATCCAATCATATATAGCAGAGTACAAGTTCTGAGGACAGGTGACATCACAAGCAGGCGAGTACAGGTTCATGACATCAATGTATATTGAGACTCGGTGCTATCAGTTCTGATAGGATATACATTCACTCTGCCCCACTATAGCTTCAGGCTTGCTCCAGGACATTTGTAATGATCGGCATGTACACAGGCCGGTTGGCTTGCCACTTGACACATTCCGAGTGATGTTCCCACTACATACCTTACTACCGTATCAAGACAAACATGCCAAAACAATCTTAATGCCATCATGGTGTTTTGAACTGCATTATACTATACATACATATTCGTTAATGCAAATTTTAGCATTACATGCATTTTGTCTAATAACTTGATGTTGGTCTCACTATTCTGTCTGCATACCTGCATCACAAATGATTTGTTCTCAGTAGGTAAACCTCTGATTTATCCTTTTAGTTTTTTTTTTTTAAATAATTATTCTGAACATTTGTTGCCTTTGGGTATTTACGAACAGTAATTAGAGTATCTAACATCACTCACAGGCACATACCAACCTAACGGCAGGACAATCGTACGCTGCTACAAGTTTGAATATAAATAGTTTTTTGAATACAAACCATTAGTGATGATTATAGATTGTTCTCCATTACATGGGGTCTGTCCGCGCATTGCACAGATCTCTCACACTTACAGATCGATGGGCAGCCCTAATGCATTATAAAGTTTCCTTCAATAACCTATATTAGATTTGCCCTGTGACGTCTTCTTATTTTTGTGATTCTTGCGGTGGTTGTGATGTTCTCTGGCAGCGGAATACAAGCCACCTCTTTTTTAACTTTTGAAAACATTTTGCATTTTGTTAGAACAATAATTATCAAATATTCTGTTTGATCATCATGTAGTGTCTTTGTAGTTTCATTGTGGTTGTCTGGGCAGATAAGAATTGCAAACCTAAACAGAAAATAAAATCTCTATTAAAACGGTACTACAGTAATTTTCTTTTTTAATGTTTCACGTATATGAAGGCAAACACTATGTGATCATACATAATGTTACATGTAGCAGATAAACAATACCATGTGGAATGTTTAAAGATTAATACATGTTCTATGGAAAGCTCTTGAGAAAACATTCGGCATAGGAACACCTCCGTAAAATACGTAAAGTGGACATCAGGTGATTTCTGTTTCCATTTCGATATTTATTTTCCCTTATAAATGTGGTCCGCGATATCAGTGGCAATTATAGGGTTAATCAATCCATTGCATGTGAGCCTTTTTTGCCCAACCAATTTAAGGATGTATTGACAAACTTTCAGAAGCAGGCCTTCTGCCTTCATCAATTCATCACATGCAGTGGGGTATCTGCACTTAAGTGCAATAGCTATTATTGATCTTTAACAGCCATTCAAGTGAATTAACAATTGATAATAGCCATCACATTTCTACTCCTCCCTGCTGTCAAACAAGTCTTCAGAACATTGAATTGTGTTGCTGAAGAGTTAACCCAGTGATCGCTAAGCTTGGTACCCCAGATGTTTCAGAACTACACTCCTCAAGGTGCTCTGCCTGGCTCAGGTCTGACTGAGCGTCTTGGCAGATGTAGATCACAATTATCTGGGATGCCAAGAGTATTGATCATTGTTGTTAGTGCCAATGAGGCCAATCACCAGAGCATATATACAAGCCTATTCAAACAGGGTGGGCAAACAGGTCACTCTTTTATTTGACTGCAAATACTGTCATTCTCAGCCAAGATGTAGAAAGTGGTGAGAGCTAGCATACTAATGCGTGATGGCACAGGGTCTGCACCCCTCTGCAAAATCACGAGCGTCTAATGGGAGCCAGAGAGGATTATGGGAAAAGCTGAGCACCCTCTATTTCTTGAAATGCTCTGTTTTATAATTATTGCAAATTAGTGCAGATTAGAAGCCTCAACCGGACGTGTGGGATGAGAAAGCAGTAAGCAAATGAAGCAAGCAAATTAGATGGTTAATTTGCATGGAATCGGTTTGACACCAATGACTAGGTTGCATAAAATATTATTGTGGGATTTTAGTCTTCATTGCTTAGATCAGCACCCCCTCACCCCCCATGCATTTGGTTTTAGAAAACCGCATTATTAAAATTATAGAAAATGTTACAAAATGATATCAAGACTTATAAACCAAAAAGAAAATGATTAAAACAAAATACTTATAATCTTCAGACCCTCAATATGAGCTTGTAAAGTAATGTGTATCTGTCTCCGATTGAATGTTGTTACTCTTTACAGGAAGTGTTTAGGAAGGCTGTGGAAGTCACATGTAGGGAGGTGTGCCCATGGTCGCACAAACAAAGTAATTTGAATCCTAAATGGCAGAGAATTGAGCAGTGAGACTGCGGGGGCATGATTTATACACCAAAACTGGCTCATTAAGCTTACATTGTTTTGGTGATTGTAGCGGTTTTGTTTTCTATTCTTAGCAGCATCACCAAATCGTGCTAGACTCAGAGCCACAGAGGTAACAGAATTCCCAACTAATAGCTCTGAAACTAGTTTCAGTGGCCAACATTTTTCAAAGGGTACAATTTGTACTTAAAAAAATACATTATTTAAATGATGACACAAGTAGAGTTTTTTTTTTTTATTATAGACAGAACCTAGAACAATGTTCATATTCTAGCTCCGGACAGTCCACATCATTATGACAGTATAACGTTATTTCACATGGCAGAATGATAACGACCATTTCTCGAAGTCGTACGGTATGAATTTTTGGAATCAGATATGAGAGACGTACCATAATACTAGGTGTTTGTTCCACTCCACCTTCTATCAGAAGGGTAAAGGGTTAAGTATCAAATGTCAGAAAATGTATCAAGTGTCTAGTTCAACTTAATGGGTCATTGATTTAAGTCAATCAACATATTCAAATGTGACTATTAAGACACAGTTCCTGGAAAAAGACAGTACGCTGATTTATGCACCACCCTAGCAGCATTGTTGAAAAGGCCTGGATTCATGTGTCTGCTTGCCAGCACTACTTGATAAGCAATTCTTACATGTCAATACGCATCAAAAGGACATACCTCAACATCTGCAAAGGTGAGCCAAAACTTGACATACTTACCATTTTGTATTTATTTTTGTTTTATCGTCAAAAATATGTGCGCGTATTGTGACCCGATGGTCAATAAAGAGACAGGTAACCTAGATTAATTCATTTTCAGGAAGCCATGGAATTAATTAAGTAGGTAACTGGCTAAATACCCAGAAATTGATGACTTAGAGCTTTATAAAAAATGAAAATGAATATTTAAAGAGAGATGAAAAGTCTTTGCGTGTGCCAAAGCTCTCCAGGAATTACATGTAATTGTGGTGCGTCGTGACTCTTACTTCGCAACATTTCACTTGGACAAAGAGGGACCTTTTAATTGTAGGCGTGTGGCAAGGGGTGGGACTTTTCTGAGAAATTTTATTTGACACTAATAACAATGTATACAACTAGAATGATATTTAGAACAAGAACAATGTATCCTATTTACAAATACGGATTTCTAAACACATTTATTGTAGTTTAAAGACACATTACTGGGAGTTTTATTGCTGTGGAGCTCTGTTATACACTCAGGCGCCTCAACAATATGGAACGCCTAAAAATTAGGGACATTAGGATAGAGATAGGATAGAGACAGAGAGACTTGGACCCAAAATATGGATTGTCCCTCCTAAATAAGGGACAGTTGGGAAGACCTTGTTCACATATGACGTCTTCCATCTGGGGTGACTCTAACCTGCAAAAAATACCTGTAGGAAGGTTTTATAGGAACAAAAAGGGCTTAATCCCACCATATACAACAATGTTTTTCATTTCTTAATTTTGAAAGATAAAGAGTATGTTAATAATGGTTTAAACCTAAGAAGGAGCTCGGCGTGCAAGCTTTGTGACATTCACATCCATATTTTGGATCTCTGCATCACAGTGCTTCTAAGTGACTTTTTCTATCTGTGAAATATACTTCCAGGAATTTCTTATCAATCAGATAAAATAAATCTCTTAACTGCTTTTAATCAGAGTGTCCACTAAATAGGGATATTAAAGTTTTCCTACTTAGAAGTTTTAGAAGACCCGCCGGAAGAAAGTGGCCACACCCCTGGCCACTGGACCCCTAGCGGTGATGTCACCGATGGGAATCTGCAAATTCTGCCAAGTCCCAAGATGGTGACAGTGCCACTTTAAAACGCATGTGCGTAATTACTGTGGAGTACAATCAGGGCATTTAAGGGACCCTTTCATGTTGACTGTTGGTGCATATATTTTACATATTCAGGATGAATGGCTGTTAGCTCTCTGGCTCCAAGTCAGGGCAGCCTCTCTGATTGAAACCGGTTGTAAAATGTTAATAAATCCTGTTTTGAGCGCCCTTGCTGTAAATTCATGAATATGATAGCAGCGTATTTTCAGTAGCATCTTCAAATGATTTCATAAAAGCGAATTTCCAACCTCTGAGTTTTGTTGTTCTTCTTCCCTCTCATACTGATTTATAACCTCTGCTAAATACACGTATTGATGGAAACCTCATCTAGAAGCATATTTTGCATCCAGTTTAAGGAGAAAACAAGCCTTCGTTATAACCTCATTTTTTTTTTTTTACATGAACTATTAGTATAGTATATGACAGCCGTACGCAACCGGGGTGTCTCAGGATTAATTATGTGCATCATTAGACCATATATGTAAAAGTATGATTTTTATTTTTATTTTTTTTACTTTTTTTATTTTTTATTTTTATTTTTTTTGAAGCACGGAGACTGTAAAATATGTGAAGATTTGCTGCCCATTTTTCCTGTATAAATGAAGGCATCAGAATGAGGCACCTGCTTCATGGTAAGGATGATAAATACCATTTGGAGTTGGCAGTGCTTTTACGCAGTCTGCAGACAGTGTAAACTCCACATTAATCACCTGCAAGTGGTGATATAGGTTTGCGTTCACCACTAGAAAGACTTGATGATTGGGAACGAATTCAACACTGCTCCATTTCACTGACAGACGAGACCTTATTTTTAAGCCTGTGTTCAAAACCTTTTACATCTTCTTATTTATTTGTACATTATAGCTGTCAATCATAGTTGCACACATTAATATTTTTTTTTTAAATGCAGTTCTGCAAGTTTTTATTTCAATTTGCAGATTTATTTTATTTATTTTTTGCTTTAGTCCTGTTAGCAGACATAATTACGAGTCACAGATTTGAACGGAAATTTGCGGAACCTATTATTAAAAACAGGAAATCGTCACGTATTAGAACTGTTTTTGTTGTACATCTGAGTAATAGCAGTATTAATGCAAAATAAATAAGATGAACTCCTTGTTCTTCTACACCTATTATACCTATTATTCTGCAGAGGAGATACAAGTAACTGAACGCTCAGTGCTGGGAGCTCTAGTCCTTACAAGGACTTTCCCCGTTGGATCCCCTGCAAGCTGGAACAGCAGACACAGGGGTTAAATCTTCCTTCCCTCCACTAACAGGACGACACACCGTTTTGGAGTGAAAGCTGGAATAATTTAATGGCAGTCACAATTTGCTTTATATGCATGTCCCCATGCAAGGGGCAGTGGCGTACATACCAGAGTCGCAGGGGTCGCGGCTGCGACCGGGCCCGGCCCACCAGGGGGCCCGGCCGCCCCTGCGACCCGGTATGTACGCACTGGGCCAGCCTCTTCTCCTGGGGCGCCCAGGAGCCGGCCACCTCCGGGCCCCCCGAGGCTGGTCCTGGTGTCACCCGGCTGGCCGGTCCTGCGGGCGCGCGAGGGAGCACTCTCCCTGGCTGAGTGCTTCCTCTCCCACAAAGTTACATGTGATCTGGGTGACCAACATATCCAAAAATCACCCAGATCAGTTCAGGGGTTCAGGAATTTCCTGGAAGTCATTTATTTGACCGACCGCAGACATGGTCCCATGCCCAAAACAGTTCCAGAGAATCAGGGCTTGCGGTCGGTCTAGTTCGTTAGTTTGAAAATGAACAAACTACCGAACAGAGTCAATAGTCTTACCCTGGAGCTGTTCCCCTCATCCAGACGAATGATTTCACCGAACAGTGCCCTTCTAAGTTGTATAAAACCAAACGCAGGCGATGATGGAAGTCCAGTCCAGTTTCTGTGACCGATTCTAGTTCCATGAGATTCATGCCCAAACACCGCTGCCTGAGTTCATGCGAACAAGATGGCCACTACCTCGTGGTTGTCTATAGGAATTGCAGCCACCCAGACGAACAATTAGAACACTGCGGTGAGAAACTTTTCAAGTTGTTAATGGGTGTTAACAAGCTCCAGGGTGGTCTCTGGTTTGTGCGGTTGTTCGGTAACTGAACCATATAATCCCAATTGCGCGAATAGAGACGTTAACATTATATTTCACAGGGTCCATAGTCTGTGGGCAGGAGGCTGGCAAGTAGGTTCCTCCTTTGGTTTATTACAAGGAGGGAGCTACCGGCGCACAGCTCCCTCCTTTAGCGGCAGGGAGCAGTGCTCCCCGACACTTCCTAAGCCCCCCCCATGTCCTCCCTCACTTTATGGGGGTCAATATGTCTAACAATACAGGTGGGGGCTAAGTGTAAATACCCCCCACAGGTGACCAGGGGTCCCCAAGCCCTTAGTCACCCCCCACCCACTACCTACTCCCTTCACCCTAAAAATAGTGAGGGGGAACAATAAAACTAAATCTCTGTAAATAAAAAATAACTTACCATTCAATGTCTTCTTTTCCTAAAAATCGTCTTTTTTCAGCCCCCAAAAAGGCCAAATACCCGTCGAACTTTGAAAATAAAATAAAAAACCCGAGCGCAAAAAAAAATCCAACGAAAAAAACAAAACCCGGTGCTAAAAGAATAATCCATCTTCACCTATGGAAGGCATGGCGCAGACTGAGCTCCGCAGGGTGGGGACAGGCTTATAAAGCCTTCTCACGCCCTGCAATTAGGCTCAGAACGATCTGATTGGCTGGTTTAAGCCAACCAATCGGAGCAGTCTGACAGGTAAATGAAGAGACTGACAAGTAAATCTATACATGTACCTGTCACAGCACTCTGATTGGTTGGCTTGAAGAGAATGCTCTGTGTCATTTTACACAGCATGGGCAAATTCCAAAGAACTTCCCCACGCTGTGTAAAATGGCACAGAGTACTCTAATGAGTAGGGGCAGAATTTTCTAATACTACCATGGGAATTAGGGAATTATCTACTAAGCATGTACAAGATACAGCCTGGGCACGAATAAGATCGGAGTTTCATTCATTATAATGAAATCGGACCGACTTAAAAGTACTGAATGTCGTCATAACAAACTGTTTTCATTCTCTTAGGACAAAATTCAGTAGTTTTGCTTGTGTTCTGTCTAAGTGACAGGACATTCAGGAATACTGACAGGAAGCATCGCAAGATCACAGAGGAAAGGTAATAATTGTGGGAAAATTGCTTTGACCACAGGAAACGGACCACACTTTGCTCCTCCGCTGGTCAAAGCTGGTCAAGCGTAGGAAACCTCCATAAGACAAAGTAGTCCCTACTTTGTCTTATGTTTTAAAGAAAAGACAGGAAGAAATGAAGAACAGATCCTGAAAGAAGGAGAGAAGAGGAATCGATTAAAGAGGTAAGTTCGGCATGACTGTGCCGCTTTAAGCAATGAATACATCACATCCCGGAGATGAATCCTATTTTTCACTGCTTTGAGATAGTAATGAAATGACCCAATATCCAGTGGCACTACTACTTTTATTTGGGGTCTGTAGATGTTACACCTTTGCCTCTACTTGCCTCCCAGCCACCTCCCATGCAGAGCATGTCTCCCTTTCTGGATTCTTTGCTGGTGGTTTGGTGCCACAACAGATTGACATCCATCTCTCATTTTGTATAAACCTTTAACAAACAGTGTCCAGATTAATCACAGCAACTACAGCATATAAACTGTAACTGCTGTGATGGAAAGCCGGGAGCCACCTGTTAGAACAGGGATGTTAATGTCAAGGAATTGATTCACAGTTGAAGTTAGGGACTATCTCTTTACACAGCTTGTTTCATAAAACACAGTACAATGTATGCGCAAACATCATGCTCTTCCCTTAGAACACACGGTTGTGTAGCCATGACAGGTGCAATTTAATATTGATGGCATGCTTTAGAATGCTGCTCTTTAACCCCTTAAGGACACATGACATGTGTGACATGTCATGATTCCCTTTTATTCCAGAAGCTTGGTCCTTAAGGGGTTAAACAGGCTTTTCTAAATTACTGAAACATGGTCGATAAGACCAACAGAGATTAGCACCGCCATCGCCAACTTGGTGATGTCATCTGCAACGCCACTCCAACTTTAAGAAGACGAATTTAAACATTTCAACAAGAGGAGCCTTCACTATAGCAGCTGCTTCACATGCAGATGTTTCAGCCTCTAGACTATGGAATTTCTCACTGTTCATTCTCTGCAGCTGCTGCTTGCCAGAATAACAGTACGCTGCACCTTAGTCGTCAAGCCTATTGCGCGTTATGGTTCTTAAGCCAGATTTCAATTTATTAACTCCTTCAGCATTGGGTTTGTGATAGCCAGAGTTACATGGTGTAAATGTATCCTGAATTTATTCCTGCAATTTGTAGCGGTATTCTTCCAGCGTCCCATTGAAACACATGGTTGTTTTGTTTTGTTTTGTTCTTAACTGTGCTTACACATAGTTGAGAAGTAGTGATGTCCCGAACAGTTCACCACGACGTTCGGTCCGCCTCCTATTCGTCATCATTGAGTAAACTTTGACCCTGTACCTCACAGTCAGCAGACACATTCCAGCCAATCAGCAGCAGACCCTCCCACCTCCATGACGAATAGGGGCGGGCCGAACATCGCGCGTGTTCGCAACTGCGAACACGCTATGTTTGACGGCGAACGGTTCCTGGCAAACTGTTCGGGAAATCACTATTGAGAAGTTGATAAGCACAATGTATTTTTACGTACAGAAAAAAAAAAAAACAACAACTCCAGAAAAGCTCTCTCATATGCTAAAGAAAAGTAATTATTAAGAAAATGAAAGTAGTACTAAATAAACCCTATTTGCACATGTTCACAACTTAAAGGGACACTACTTGCTGGAAATAACACCCCATTGTTTTAAGTCATTATGAAGATTATGCAAAAAAAAACATATATAATTTTTGCAACAAGGAATTAGCTTAAAGGAACACTCCGAGCAGCATAACCTCTGCAGCATGCTTGCTGTAGTGGTTATGGTGCCAGAAGTACACTGGTGCTGTCCAGCAGTAAGAATTCATACCGATTTAGGCCTCCATTTAATACGTTTTCTAAATGAGTCAATATAGTAGGAAAAACGTTACAATTATTGTATCTATAGAAGTCACCATTATAGTCTATGGGCATTTTTGTAGATATGTTGGAAAATGTTTTTAACAGTATTTAATTATTTTGGAAATCTCATAAAATTTAGACTTTAGCCAGGATGCATAACTAAATGTAAATATAAGGTGTTAATATGTACTTTTATGTATATACAATTTTTTTTTTATCATGCTCAAGTGTGTAAGGAGACTGGGGTGTTCCTGTAACAAGTTTCAGACATTTTTTTTCCCATGAAAACATAAGTGTGAGCATGCACACATGCTATATCAGTACGTTATTGTGTAAATCATTTGGGCATTTCCACTTTAACGCTAGATTTTACTTCTTCAAATTCCTTTTTTTTTTTCTCAGAACTGTTTGTTTCCTTTTGACAAGTTGGAGAAGCTGCATTCTGCTTTTTTGTTGTTGAAGAATGTATTTTTGTGTCTTTGCAAAAATTGGACAATTTCCAGCAGGCACATAAGCAAACCTAACATGCGTTAATAGTCTTTACTATGCAGTCACTCGGTCCAGATACTGTGATTGTCCCTTTAAGAGGGAGTTTTACTTCTTAAGAATGTAAAATCCAAAGATGATCATTAGTATAGAATATTTTTTTGTGTAATGGTGCCTGATGTCTTGATTAGGCAGTCGACATCACCACCATATACAACCCCTTTCTGATGTTCTAAACTTTTCCTTAACACGTATTGTACAGTACTGTAGGGGGGGTTAAAGATGTGGCTTCCGTTCATACATGTAATTGTATTGTTACTGATAAATCAAAATAGAGGAAGCCCACTTTAGTAGTTTCAGTGGGATTTTGTGTGGTTAACCACAATCACAACATGTTCTAGAAGGGGGCTTCATTGCACAAGATCAGCAGTGGTTTGTTATGACTTGTGCCTGCATGTAGTGCCAATGGGTACTACAGAGTGTTTGAGGGGGTGTAGGGTGTTCTTCAAGGGAAGCCCATGTGGGTTTGAGATTGTGGTTGAATCCAGTCTTCAATATGTGCCTTTTCATACCCTTACACGTTGACAGAGAAAGTAAATCCGTTGTTTTCCTCATCACAATGCTAATTGACTACAAAACAAAAAGGTGCCGTAGCTTCAATGGAATTATTTGAATCTGTATTTTTTCATCTTGATTCTCTCGTTTGCTAAATGTTCGTATTTGGAAATATCAGCTATAGGACACTTTGGGAAAGATTTAAAAAAGTGGTAGAAAATAAATATATTTTAATCTAAAGAATTGTATTCCGTGTACTATTGCCGTGTTCATGGTTCAATTGCTTTGTATGGTGATTGCTCAACTTATTAGAACTTTCTCCCAATTTTCACTGTTAAAAATCGCTCCATTATGTTTAGAAGATACAATCACCCCAATGCACTAGTCTGC
Source organism: Pelobates fuscus (assembly GCF_036172605.1). Taxonomy (NCBI): domain Eukaryota; kingdom Metazoa; phylum Chordata; class Amphibia; order Anura; family Pelobatidae; genus Pelobates; species Pelobates fuscus. The sequence goes on from NC_086328.1 coordinate 29,968,702, forward strand.
AAAAGTATTCATCCTTCCCTCACACTAGGGTACCAATGGAACATTTTCACTGGCTGACAGAATTTTATTGTTTTTATCTTTATTTGACATGTTCAGTATTTGTTGGCTAAATGCGAGGCCGCCATTGCAATGACAAATAACTGTTACATAAAGATTATAGGGCGTCTTAAAACCAGATCAAGAGGTTCTAGAGAGTTCTTGAAGTTGGATAGAAAAAAAAGACATCTTTATTTTTACCAACCCTTAAGTGAAAGGTAGCTTTTCCTTCAATTATGACTGTAGGGAATAAACCACAATAGTATGGTTTATACTATGTCATCAGTAGAAATCACAGAGGTTTTCATATCATACTACAGTTTTATAATTTGTTGGAGGCTGGGCAATTTGACCATGGACAGCAGGTGATTATCTAGAATTCCCTATGGCCCAGGCAGACTTACCCAATTAACTCAATATGCATTGGCCAGTTTTGCCGTCCATTTTAGGCCTGACTTAGACCCTAAGGGTGTTTTTTGCTACTATATGACTCCGACCATTTTGTTGGTCTCTCAATTGCCTGTGTGTACGCTATTTAGTCATTTATGTATACATTCTTTAAATAGCATATCTTTGGCTTGTATGGGATGCATATTATAGAGCAGCTGCTTTGAGAATCAGACACTTACTCTGAAAGTTGAAATAAAGCCAATTGGGATTTTTCAATTATAAATCTGACAGTATACTAACTCGTACACTACTCAGCCCCTTCTTCCTTTATGCCAGTGTCTTGTTGAGAGAGGGTAATCTCCAATGTCACTTCAAAGTTTTACCCAAGGCTTTTGAGGACAAAGTGTTTAATCTCACTGCCGTATTTTTACATAGGAAACCTGTCCTGTTTATATTGCAATGTTGAAATAAAACAAGCTGGACAATAGATAGACAGACAGACATTGATGGTGGGCTCCATGACGGTCTTCTTCATCGTGTAGACTGTCTAACATTGGGATGCCTCAAAGTACACATTTACGGATGTGACATTTCTTCTGGTTCCTTCTTCTCAACAGTTTCAGGTCACTTAGACTTCTCTGTTTGGAGACTCATGCTAGGTGTACCGGGCCCATTTTGTTTCTGTGGAGCACAAATAATAATTAAAAACTCTTAAAGTGCAGCTGCTATAATCAACAAAACAGGTACAGAGCTGTAGCACACACTTCTTGTGCGTAAGTTCACAGCTACAGAACTTAATAAAACTCTCTACAAGTTACAATCCATCCCTCTAAGACATACGCTACCGTATCCGAACAGTTTACTCTGGCTTCAATGGCTACAATAAAGCTAATTTTCTAACTGCTCATGGTATCTCCTGGAATGCTCATTTACTTTGATCCTGATAGCCAGCTGCCTAATTGATTTGCCCAGATAACCACCCACCAATGTCACGAAGTATCCTGTTGCATATGGTTATTTACTATAACTGCATATAGTTATTTACTATAAATGCTGTTTACCGTCAATATATTTCAGAAACGAGTATTAGAAAAGCATCAGCAGGCTGCCTTCGAGGTGAATATAGTGTTAAACATCCGACCGCAGCAGGAAGTGGGTAACTCGTTGTTGATCATTCTCAAAGGAACAGACTTGGAAAGTGTTGTGGCGTAGGCATGTGGAAAAAAGAACACCTTTTAGATAAAGCTAAAAATAGTCTAGCTTTTTGTAAAAGCAGATGATTAATATTTATTTTTACTATAAATCACACTGCCACAATCACACACGGTCCTCTTAGGATATGGGCTATCGCAGTTGCCAAGATTTATTGAGAACAACACTGATTGACTCCCAAGTGGCAGTATTGGTGATCATTTCAAAGACCTAACTTGTGCCCCCAAAAAATCTAATATTCCTCATTTGTCCATATGCCATTTTGGCTTGCTAAAAGATGGTATTTATATCTTATATCTATGGCCGGCTGGAGGGGGCATTCAAGTGACAAAGACACCACTTTTTTTTAAAGTAGGCAGAATTGACCATTTTGGAGTGAAGTTGAGAAAAAAAAAAGTACCAATAAGAGAAATGTTTTATCCAGAGCTTGCTGGAAAGTAGCAAGAGCAGAACATACTTTATTACCTCCCGTGTGGCATTTTCGATGATGTAGCTTTCTCCTGGTGCTCTTCCTACCTCTCCCCGCACTCATTTAGTGTTTCTGTCACTAGCTCTGCCTCTTCTCCTTAATCCCTCTCTGTTGGTGTTCCCCAAGGGTTTGTCCTTGGTCCCCTATTGTTCTCAATCTACACTGCCTTCCATTGTAAACTCATCAGCTCCTTCAGCTTCCAGTATAATTTCTATGCGGAGGACACATTTACCTATCATCCCCTGATTTCTCACCGCCCCTCTTGACTTGTGTCTCTGACTGCCTCTCTGCTATTTCCAACTGGATGGCTGCTCATTTCCTTAAACTTAACCTGTCCAAAACAGGACTTCTCATCTTTCTTCCCTCAAGTGTTGCTACTCCCCTGTCTGCTTCCCTCCAAGTCAATGGTGCTACTATCCACTCTACCTCGTAGGCTCACCGCCTGGTTGCTTTCTAGCATGTAAGCTCATTGAACAGGGCCCTCAACCCCTCTGTTCCTGCATGTCCAACTCGTCTGGTTACAAATACGTGTCTGTTAGTCCACCCATTGTATGACGCTGCAGAATTTGTTGTCGCTTTATAAATAATAATAACGTAGTTCTGATTTTGGTGATGCAAAATGCTACTATGCTAACTGAGGAAAAATAATAAACTAAAAATATGGTCTCATGGCTTTACCTAAGCATTTTGTATGCTTCTAAGCTTTCAGGGAGCATGTTCTTCTCTTTGTAACTGGAGTATATGAGTGTATATGTATAATACATGTGTATATATATATATATATATATATATATATATATATATATCTACTATTTACTCTGAGTGGGGAACAGTTGACTTATTTGGAAAGCACTAATTCCAGAAGTAGGCTACTGGCGATTATTTTAGTTGCGGAGCAAACAGCAAGAACTTGACACTGGATTGCTCCTTCTACGTGACCACTCTCTTAGTCACTGAAGATAACATTTTGTAGGATGTGGTACCAAGACATTCGGGTAACTTTTAAGCAGCTTAACTTTGGCGTTTGTTCATCAAGCATTTGATATCTCGAATGAGATCTTTTTAGAGTTCATTATGTTACAGAACTGATTCATCAAAGCCCCAAAGATTTAGCAGAGATGTGAGTACAGTTATCACACGTGAGATAGTATCAATGTTTGGATGAATAATACCACTAACTTTCAGTGCCTGATACAGATCGCTCCTACTCAAAGCGGAACTTCTGGGGCTAAAATTAACACACGAACCGGTGACCCATCAGCAATAGATATGCCAGATTATAAGCCTCTAAAACAAATTGAGAAAATGAGATGATTACATTTTTTAGAAAGAAAAACATAGAGGTTCTTACGTATATCTGTTATGTTTTTAAAATCATCTATAAATAAAATAAATGATACCAATAATCTAGATACATAAACAAAATATATAACTGTAATAAATCATTTCACATGCATTTTCCTGAAAGGGGAACTCCCCGCACCAGTTCCTTGTAGTGGTTATGTTACCAGAAGTTCCCATGCTAAGTAGTTTCCAATTTATTTGACACTTACCGGAGTCCTCAGGGCACACCTATGGTATGTCACAGTGGTTGTCCCATAAAAGCATATTTAAATATAAAACAAACTGGAATAAAAGTGAATATTTTCTTTGAAAGTATTTATTTTTTATTTTTAAAAGGACTTCTTTTTGATATATTAAAATTAAACTATACATTTATTCCATACATCACGTTACACTGTATAGGAATTTGTCATGGGCCAACAGGATTCTTAAACATTGCCTGGGGAGTCTTTCCTGCTGTAAGGGTACATACCTTTTTTAGGAATGGGGGTGCTGTTATGGTGAGGGGAATGTTCCTGTAATGAACGTGTGTGTTGTAGGAGAGCCCTAGGAGTGGCTGGGTGGTCTCAGACATTCTGCTAAGGTGATATCTCAGAATGTGTGCATTGTGTTGATTCGCTAGCTATACGGGGCGTTAACTCCAGCTTAAACTGAGAATCACAATGTTTGAAGAATCCGAACAAGAATTACTGTTCATCTTTTTGGGTCTCTTTTTATTTGACAAGGTCACAACTATGTACCTAACACTTACAGCAACATCCACAGGAGATTCAACATAATCATGATAAACACGTAAAAAAAAAAATTTAGCCAGCAGGAAGGGTTTGCAAAATTTAGTGTTATATTTATCAGGACAAAGATCCAGGGTCTAATTCTACATGATGAGAAAATCCAGATCTGCCTTTAATTCCCATTGCTGTCAAAGGGAGTTAACGGAAATAAATAGTCAGATCAGTTTGACTTGAATAACACTCATTAAGACTTTGCTATTAACAGATCCCTGTACCTGGAAACTCTCACTCGGGACTTTTATTGCTATTTTAGATTCACATGCAGGGGCATTGTAAGGGGGTGGCTTTGGGGGCTAAACCTCTGGATGTGGGTCTCTTTAGCTATGGATCTATACAGGTGGTGGAGGGCCAGCAAAATGACTAGTGATTTATTTTTATTTTTTCATTTTAGATCAGGCTACTGATTTTTAAATAGACAACCTGATTAAAAAAAAAATGGGTTCCTAAAAGGTGGATGGTCCCCACAGCTGACCGTAGTCGGTAGAGGGCTAAAGGAAAGAGTGGCTCCGCGATATCCCTTCCTTTATTGTTTAAAGGGCACAATCTTGCCTTAAAGGGTTAAACTGTTAACGATTGGTTAACTCCAAATTCTGGACAGTGGCACCTGATTGCTGCGCCACTTCCTATTTGATTCCGAGGCTTCAATCAGGAAGCCTCGGATTGGGTGCAGCCAGTGTAGGCTAAGAGTGTCAGCCGATGCTCTGTATGATTCGATAAAGTTGTTATAGTGCACAGAGTGTCCCTTTAAGTATTGTGGCTAGGCAGAATTGAATTAAATACCAGACATTTCTTGATGCAATCAATTTTTTAATTTACATCTTCAAAGCTCGTATAGATGGAAAGGTTTGCAGGAATAGGTGGGGGAATGGATCCTAGGTAGGCACTTACATATTCTCCTTTGGGCTTATGTATTTCTGGAAGCTAGCCTAAACCCTGAGTCATATAGTCCACATTGACCCTGTGCTGATAGGTCTCTGATGCTGTAGACTAGTACAGCATATCTATTAGGTACAAAATAAGGACACATGGCCATCCAGTCATAAGACCTTGTGAGCTATAAAGTTAGATTGCTAAAATCCAGTTGCACTCATATCAACCAAAATTTAGGAATGTAGTCCAAAGTACTTACTTTTAACATCGCCGGATTTATCACACTGCTTAGAAGAAAAACAACCTATATTTTATATTTTTCTAAAGGTTTTATTAATTTAATTTTGCAGACAATGTTGAACTCAAAATCGCATGCATAAAGAAATAAATTCCTAATTTAGATGTTTTTCCAACGTTTTGCCCTAATTTTTGATTGGTTTTAAATTCACCACAATTTGGGTTTTTAAAATTGTATTTACTAAATAAACCCCCAAGTATCAGATTGCGGCATTTGGAAAACAGAATCGCCCCCCCCAAAAAAATGTCTTTTGCATTTTGGCGTACATCCAAGTCTTTTTATCTCGATGCTTTGTGTATAGCTCTCTAAATTTTAGTACAACAGAAATTCCACACAAAGGAGTTCATTTTTTTTAATGATAAATGAATCATTCTTCCCAGTGCTGTGTTTTTCTGGCACCAAGGAGTTAAGCCCAACTGTTTGTGACACCCTAGTACTCCGTTCAATCTTGTGCAATGTGAATCCCTTCCCCCTGACAGCGTGAGGAATAAATGACCCCTCAGTGTATGTTTAGCAAACAGCATCTCCCACTGCAAGGCTGAAATACAGATGTGGTTTCCAAATGAGCCCCTCGTATCAAGACGTTTAGTAGGCTTTGTGAGCTGGCCACGAATCAAGTATGCCGAGAATGTGAGATGCAAGTTTTCAGAGCTAAAATAATACGCAGAGGAAATACAGATGTGTCTTTTTTTTTTTTTTTCAACATTTCTGGTGATTTGTGGTCTGCTTGGCATGAGCGGTGAAGATATGTTACTCCGCGTTGAAAAAAAGAGGACCTTAGGCGAAATATAGTGTATATTTATATTTAAATAGATAGGTAGATATATTACTCTACATAAATCTCTATCCTGCTTCCCTCTTGCATATCTATATATAAATATATATACACGCACACACTGATCAGCCACACCATTAAAACCACTAACAGGTGAAATGAATAATGTGGATAATATTGATTATATTGTTATAATGGCACCTCTCACTGGTTGGAGTTTATCAGGGAGCAAGTGAGCAGTCGTGTGTTGGAAGCAGGAAAAGTGGGAAAGCGAAAACATCTGAGTTACTTTGACAACGACAAAATAGTGATGGCTAAATGACTGGGTCAGGGCATCGCCAAGACAGCAAGTCTTGTAGGGTATTTTTAGTATACAATGGTTAGCACCTACCAAAAATGGTCCAAGTAAGCACAACTGGTAAATTGGCATTGGGGTCATGGGTACCCAAGGTTCTTTGATGCACGTGGGGAGCGATGGTAAGCCTGTCTGGTCGGATCGCACAAAAGAGCTACTGTATCTCTAATTGCTGAAAACTTAATGCTGGCCATAATAGAAAGGTGTCAGAACACACAGGGCATCTCAGTTTGCTGCACGTGGGGCTGTGTAGCCGCAGACCAGTCAGAGTGCCCATGATGCCCTCTGTCCATCACCGAAAGCGCCTTCAAAGGGGACGTGAGCGTCAGAACTGGGTCATGGAGCAATGAAAGAAGGTTTTCTATAGGGATGTGCATGGGCAAAACATTCTGTTTGGTTCCGAAATTTGGGTAAGTAAAAAAATGTGTCTGCTTCGGCAATTCGGACCAATGGCATTCGGAACTTCAGCAATTCGGACCCTATGTTAGGGGGCTATGCATATTCCATATTGTTAATGATAGCATCTGAAATCTGCCAGCTACTAATAGGTAGGCCCCAATAAATTACTACTACCATAAGACATTGAAATAAATTGTTATTTGAGATCGTATGTGTTGTTTTCTTGTGTCTCCTAACAAGCTCTTGGGAGTCCACATACTGCTTTTTGTGTACTGCTCCCAATTTCGGGGTCATGTCCCGCTGAAGTTGCCTCCTACTATGTTTTATTCTGTTTTTAATCCTCTATACTCATTACTCATATTCTCTTTTCACACAGTACAGGGTCTCCTAGTGATAGCAGTAAGCTTTTTGCTCAGCATTTATGAACTGGTGCCCTCGAAGGCACGTTAGGGCATTATAGATTTAGCTGTATCCTTTGCTATATATATATATTTTTTAATAATTTCTCCTTTGTTTGTATTTATATGTAACTTTTTTACCACATTGCACCCGTGGATTCTTTTTATTAAGTATAGTGTTCCCTGCACTATTTAGACTGGGACATGCTACTATACATTTTACATCTTTGAGTTTCATAGTTAGTGTTACATATTATTCAGTAAAGCGATAGTTGATACTTTGATAGTGTTACTTTTTTGATACTTTGACAATGTTACTTTTTAGATTTTGTTTCTTAGACACATCAGTTTTTGTACCTGCCTCGTAGAGGATTGAGTGTATACTTTTTTCTTATTACTTTTTAATGATTTGACATGTTCTTAGATTCTGTTTGTTGTGGTATTTTTAAATCATTAAAAGTTATATTTACTTTTTTCTTTCACTTTGGAGTTATCCTCCTCCAACGTTTCCTAGAAATAATTGGGACTAACCCCATTATTCGTGTATTATTCCCTGGTGTTTAACATCCGGGGACACCAAGAAACGGCATCACAGCACATCATTAGACAAACTCGCACTTCACCAATGCTCTGAGTGGTCTTGTCTGTAAGGCTGCTCTCAAGCTGTGCTGCCTACAGACAGTTATTATTATTTTATTATTTATATAGTGCCATCAGATTCCGTAGCGCTGTACAAAGGGTGGACCAACAGACATTTAATTGTAACCAGACAACTCGACGTACAGGAACAGAGAGGTGGAGGGCCCTGCTCAATGAGCTTACATTCTAGAGTTCCCTACTGTCCTTGGATACGGGACACTAGGGAACTAAATCGAGATGTAGGACAGGACCCCAAAAGCAGGACAAATGAAAGCCCTGGTTAAATACCAGAGCCCAACTTCAGTGTTTGTGTGTATCTCTGTCTGCCTGTCTGTCTATCTATCAATCTAATTTCTCTCAGATTAGAAGACCTTTTAAAAGGGTTTAACAACAACAACAACAACAAATCTCTACAGTTATACAGATTCCTTTATTTATTTATGAAATATTTTACCAGGAAGGATACATGGCGATTTCTCTAGTTTTCAAGTATGTCCTGTTTGTATGTAATGTTTAAACAAGCTCTTATATGGGTTATTCATATATTGTAACGTTGTAAAAAGTTTATACGTGTGCTTTCACAGTCCTAAAATTTTGAAATTGAATGCTAAATTGGAACATTTTACATCTCCTTAGCACTCTGATACAGCTCTGTGTACAAATATCACTGGCAGGCCTTGCACTTTTTAATGCGCATTTTGACATTTTTAATCTGCACCTCCTGCCTTGTTGTCTCATGCTTCTGGGTAATTGAGCACCTTGGCATCATGCGGCTGCAATTAAAATAATTAAGAAAGTGGGCACAGTAGATCTCTGCCGAAAAAGTGCATATTCTAACCCCAGCAGACGTCCCTTCATAGATCTGCAGAAGCAAATTTAGAATTTATGAAGTCAATACTCGCTCAACTGCTTTTTGTATACCCAGCCCCATGTACTATACTGTCTCAGGCACATTTCCAAAGTTGATAAGATACATTATAAATATATTAATTAACTTCTACCTCCATAATAGAAATTCACAACAACGTCTATATTCCTTCACAATGGCAAAATGCTAAATTAAAGATTTTTAGAGCGCATACTAGCCGCTATTAAAAAAAATAAAGACACAGTCATACAGAGACAAAAAGATGCAGGCATACAGTGACATACAAAACAAGGCATACAGAGATATACAGAACAAGGCATTCGGAGACATACAGAACAAGGCATTCAGAGACATATGGACAAAGTCATACAGAGACATACAGGCATGCAGAGGCATGCATACACAGACCTATAGTCACATAGAGACATGCAGAACAAGGCATACAGAGACATACAGAACAAGGCATACAGAGACGTACAGAACAAGGCATACAGAGACATACAGAACAAGGCATTCAGAGACATATGGACAAAGTAATACAGAGACATACAGGCATGTAGAGGCATGCATACACAGACATATAGTCACTTAGAGACATACAGAACAAGGCATACAGAGACTGATGTTCTGCTGATTGGCTGGAATGTGTCTGCTGACTGTGAGGTACAGGGTCAAAGTTTACTCAATGATGATGAATAGGGGGCGGACCGAACATCGCATATGTTCGCCATCCGAGGTGAACGCGAACAAGCTATGTTTGCCAGGACCTATTCGCCAGCGAACCGTTCGGGACATCTCTAATACAGACACAGTCATACCCAGATATATAGTCATACAGAGACATACACACACAGTCATACCCAGATATATAGTCACACAGAAACATACAGAACAAGGTATACAGAGACATACAGAACAAGGTATACAGTGACATATGGACAAAGTCATGCAGAGACATACAGGCATGCAGAGGCATGTATACACAGACATATAGTCACACAGAGACATACAGAACAAGGCATACAGAACAAGGCATACAGAACAAAGCATACAGAGACATTCGGGCACAGTCATATAGAGACATACAGACACAGTCATACACAGATATATAGTCATACAGAGACATAAGAAACAGTCATACACAGATATATAGTCACACAAAGACATACAGACACAGTCATACACAGATATATAGTCATACAGAAACAGTGACACACAGATATATAGTCATACAAAGACATACAGACACAGGCATACAAAGCAGGGGCAGATCCAGAACCTAATCTCAGGAGGGGGACTGATAGTGGGTTATAGTAGGACAGAGCAATGGCATGATGTGATCACTTTGCATGTTCATAGTATCTTTCAGATACACTCTGAAACTCTTGGAAACAGTGATAGAAAGTTGTTGGCACAGGTAAAACGGATACACTTCTCAATGCAGACACTGGATAACTATGGACCCAAGATCTTTGGAACAGGGACACTTACAAATTGACAAAATGAACCAAATATTGTTTCTTGACTTTTTTACTATTTAGGAATAGCTGTCATTTTCTCATACCCTATATTTTCCTGTATCACGATGGTTGCAAGTTCTCAACACACGTTTCATAAGCATACATTTTTACAGTTCCATATCTTGGATGCCATGTGACTTAAGATGTTACTTTTTTATCAGTACTAAAAAGTAAAGATTACATGTAACGCAGCCTTGTTGTATATTGTTATGTGATTATGTATATAATACCTTTTTAGTACACCTCTTGGCTCATCCTTGCTCTGTGTAAGTAGCAATCTTCAACCTTCTTTGATCAGATGCACAACGTATTCACAAAGTTCATACACAGTCCTCAATTTAATGTTTTTTTGAATAAGCTTTTCAAATGCTTAAGTATTTTGGATGTACTTTAAAATGTTTATAAACGTTTTAATATTTAGATTTTAAAAACGTTGCCTTTAAATATCCCTGATGTAGGTGAGTTTAATATAAACATATGTGAGTTTTAAATATACAGGGAGTGCAGAATTATTAGGCAAATGAGTATTTTGACCACATCATCCTCTTTATGCATGTTGTCTTACTCCAAGCTGTATAGGCTCGAAAGCCTACTACCAATTAAGCATATTAGGTGATGTGCATCTCTATAATGAGAAGGGGTGTGGTCTAATGACATCAACACCCTATATCAGGTGTGCATAATTATTAGGCAACCTCCTTTCCTTTGGCAAAATGGGTCAAAAGAAGGACTTGACAGGCTCAGAAAAGTCAAAAATAGTGAGATATCTTGCAGAGGGATGCAGCACTCTTAAAATTGCAAAGCTTCTGAAGCGTGATCATCGAACAATCAAGCGTTTCATTCAAAATAGTCAACAGGGTCGCAAGAAGCGTGTGGAGAAACCAAGGCGCAAAATAACTGCCCATGAACTGAGAAAAGTCAAGCGTGCAGCTGCCAAGGTGCCACTTGCCACCAGTTTGGCCATATTTCAGAGCTGCAACATCACTGGAGTGCCCAAAAGCACAAGGTGTGCAATACTCAGAGACATGGCCAAGGTAAGAAAGGCTGAAAGTCGACCACCACTGAACAAGACACACAAGCTGAAACGTCAAGACTGGGCCAAGAAATATCTCAAGACTGATTTTTCTAAGGTTTTATGGACTGATGAAATGAGAGTGAGTCTTGATGGGCCAGATGGATGGGCCCGTGGCTGGATTGGTAAAGGGCAGAGAGCTCCAGTCCGACTCAGACGCCAGCAAGGTGGAGGTGGAGTACTGGTTTGGGCTGGTATCCTCAAAGATGAGCTTGTGGGGCCTTTTCGGGTTGAGGATGGAGTCAAGCTCAACTCCCAGTCCTACTGCCAGTTTCTGGAAGACACCTTCTTCAAGCAGTGGTACAGGAAGAAGTCTGCATCCTTCAAGAAAAACATGATTTTCATGCAGGACAATGCTCCATCACACGCGTCCAAGTACTCCACAGCGTGGCTGGCAAGAAAGGGTATAAAAGAAGAAAATCTAATGACATGGCCTCCTTGTTCACCTGATCTGAACCCCATTGAGAACCTGTGGTCCATCATCAAATGTGAGATTTACAAGGAGGGAAAACAGTACACCTCTCTGTACAGTGTCTGGGAGGCTGTGGTTGCTGCTGCACGCAATGTTGATGGTGAACAGATCAAAACACTGACAGAATCCATGGATGGCAGGCTTTTGAGTGTCCTTGCAAAGAAAGGTGGCTATATTGGTCACTGATTTGTTTTTGTTATGTTTTTGAATGTCAGAAATGTATATTTGTGAATGTTGAGATGTTATATTGGTTTCACTGGTAAAAATAAATAATTGAAATGGGTATATATTTGTTTTTTGTTAAGTTGCCTAATAATTATGCACAGTAATAGTCACCTGCACACACAGATATCCCCCTAAAATAGCTAGAACTAAAAACAAACTAAAAACTACTTCCAAAAATATTCAGCTTTGATATTAATGAGTTTTTTGGGTTCATTGAGAACATGGTTGTTGTTCAATAATAAAATTAATCCTCAAAAATACAACTTGCCTAATAATTCTGCACTCCCTGTATATATGTTTGTAACACTTGTAATACTGTTCTTGTGGGCTTCTTAGAGTAAAGTACAGTGTAAAAAAAAAAGTGACAAGTTCGCTTTAAACCCTTACATATCCTTTTTTTTATCATTTTAATTTGGTCTGTAAAAAATATTTTTTTTTTCTCCTCGGTTTCGCAAATATCAGCAAAGTAAAAAGTGTTGCAAAGTCAAAACGCATGTAAAAGTTAATGGCCTGCTGTGAGGCAAGCTATTTTTGTATGACTTGGAGGCTCTTTCTGAGTAAAAAAATGTACATAAAAATGGATATTAAATATCAACCTAATTGGTCTTAAGTAAGAACAAGAACAATGAGGAAAAAGGAGTACAATTCCATCTTGTCTGGATGGCAAAATGCCATGACATATTAATCAATAGTGACAATTTTTTTTTAAATACTTTTTTTTTTTAATCTCCTTTTTTTCCTTTTCTATGATAGATTCAGGTTTTAGTTGTCCCCCTAATTTATAATTTACAAATTTCTCTGCACCAATCAGTATCTGTTCGTATAGATACAATTGATCAATGCATCTCTATGGGGAGCATTCAGCTTGGAGACACTGAACATAGGTGCTGCAAAGATTGCAGGACCTCGTCCAGGAAGTCACTCCTGTGGCTGTCTGAGGGACAGTCAATAGAGGTGAACTTAGGCAGCAATGTAAACATTACCTTTTGTCTGAGTCTGCAGGGACAAACTATGTGCCCCAGAACCACTACATTGGACTATTGTAGTTCTGGTGCCTATCGTCTCCCTTTTAATAAGCTTTCCAGGTCAGATAATATGGCCTAAATGCAGGACATGTATTTGTTGGCTTCAGTACAGTACATTTCACAGTTGAGTTAATTAACTTCCTTTCTCAGTTTAGAGATTAAATTGTATTTTGAAGTTGTGATGGTTGCTGTAAACAGTTATCTACTCAGTAAATGCCTATGGCCCCAGGCTAAGAACGGGCTATCCTTATCTCAGAGCAAGCAAGGTCCACCTACTGCTCCAAAGTAGGTGGACTGTTGGGAGTTCAGTCATGTGGGGGGCATTTGTGGGTGAAACACCACTACAGAGAGATTGATATATTGTCCATAAATCTAGCAAATATCAGTCAAACTCAAAGTCCCCAGAACAACTTGGGCAATTTCTTAAATCTATATTTTCTGCAGTCATGTAATAAATAAATATGCGGACTAATTTACGTGAGTTGCACAGTTCTTTAGGATACACCTTACTGTGTTGTTGTAATTATTCATTGTATCTTGTCTATTCGAATCTTGTAAAATGAGATTTCTTCCCGATTTAATAACATGTACCCTTACAGCTTTTCCTTTAAAATATCCTTTTTTGTTTAGGATTTGGGATTGAGGGGAACTGTTTTAAAAAAGGAAAAAAACTAAACTGTATAAAACACTGTTATTAAATATTGCAAGGATTAACCACTCCTGTTCCACAAGGGTAAATCTTTGCATTGCAAACCATTTGCAATTTTAATATGGTCTTGATTCGAGAAAGGAAAGAGAATGGTGTATGTTCTTCTGTTTAGTTTAAGGGATTAAAAGAAAGAGTTAAAATGAAATGTTCACCCTTTTAAACAAAGACCCCATTGTGTTTGAACTCTGCAGACTCAGATACAATCTTTGCCCAAATGACCAGGATCCTTTACAAGTAATAAACGATTGGGGTCTAGTTAAACATGATTTATGTTAAACAAATTGAATGGACACGGAGAGAGATAAACTTGTATTTATAGTGACTGTCTCCCGAGAAGATTTAGCCTGTCATATCTCTAACTTTGAAAGCATATTTTTGGGCCAAAACATTAATTTCTCATTTATTTTTTAGCAAAGCCTTGACCCAGAGATTGAGAAAACACACTCTTGTGTCTGGCCCTTTTCCCACATCCTTGTTATTGCAGATTTGTAGTGTTTAATATTTTTGGGTATATATATTATATTATTTTTCATGCAGAAAAAAAACAATCTCTTTACAATTGGATAGAAGAGTAATGTATATTTGACTTTAATGCGTAAGGCCTGATTTCCTTGTTTTGTGATACTTATTTGATTTCTTAAATATTTTACCAGGAAACATTGAGATTTCACTCATTTTCAAGTATGTCCTGGACCCACAAACATTGCTACTCTACGGTACAATATAATATTACAAAAAATAATACAATATATAAATACTTATACACATATATACATTTAACACATAACAGGTAATAGATATATTCAACCATAACAGGTGCATAGAGTGCTGGCACTGGATCTGAGATTATAGGAGGTGGGAACAGCCGGGGAGAGCATTCTGCTCAGGTAGGGTGGGAGCTTCCCAGAAAAGCTCTTATTCACAATGATGGAAAGATGAAGAGTTTGTTGGGATTCCAGAGACAGCCATTTTAACTGGTATAGCATGTCACAATGGTGGGTCAAGTAATTCCATTCTAGTACAAAGCAGCAGAGCGAGTTATACAATGAATTAAGGTAGGTCCCCATAATCAATGAATCATTTGTTGCACTGTTTCATTATTGTAGGGTTTAGGCAGGATTTGTATCTGTACATGGCATCTAGTTTTGGATAACATTTTGAAGAGATTTTTTTTCAATGTGAAGGCCAAAGGATAGATAGACACCTAGATATTTGAAAGAACAGACTGCGGCCCGTGTGCTATTTGAATTTGTTTTGATACATAGTTGTGGATTTTGTAGTTTGTGTAATTTAAGTATAGTTCCAATTTAGTGTTTTCATCAGTATTTTACACTTGCTAGATATTGCTAAATTCTGCAAAATCAGAGCATTACCATGCCTTACCAACTGTCACCTACACGGGCGCATGACAGGGCCCCTCATTGCACATGTCCTTTGGGTGGCCCTAATGGCCTGGAGCTCGCCCTAAAGCGGTCTATGGACGGGCCGGCCCTGACAACTGTGGTAGTGATTAAGATGTACATGTGCGTGTAAAAATTCTAAATGTCTCATATATATATATATATATTTATATAAAGGATGTGAACATTTGCAACATTCATACTGTAACTTTATAAACAAAGCAACATTTTTGCCAACTGCTGTAAAAGTAACTTGGCTGCCTAATGAGGCCTTCCTTTTCTTAGTTTTATAGTATGGGCTAGATTCCACTTTAAGCGATAAGTAACTCTCCAAATAACCAAACTGGAAATATTCTGCTCTACATCAGCCATGCTTTTATTTTGGCCACTTTGGCCTTAAATGTGAAATTCACTTTTAGAGAATAACCCTGTCCATCTTGCAGTGGTGTTGGTAAATGTCTATTTTAAAGGCGGATAGCATTTATTCCAATTTTTGTCAACAGGATTAAATTCTAAACCCCAGGGGCGAAATCCAGACATGGCATTTTCCGTTTCTAAAGTGCCCCCAGTCTTCTAACAGTTCATTGTCTGATAGCAGCAATATTCTAGCTTAGCGATGTACTGATTGTCTATTTATGTGTCTGTACTTCTATCTCACTGTGATATATGTCGTAGACGCTTCTGTCTATTGTTCACATAGATTACCTCATCAAAAACGACTTGGGTGAAAAGAGTAAGCACAGTGAAAACACCGAATATTGCAGGATGCAGACACACTATTTGTACAGAAGGAAGAAGCCTTTATAAGGAGTTTATAAGGTGTTCCATGTTGGATAACCCCATAAATCCAGTTGGGATTAAATCTATATCTTAATTAACAGGACACTATAGGAACCCAGACCACTTTAGCTTATTGCAATGGTCTGGGTGCAAATTCCCAGATCCCTTAACCCTGCAAAGGTAATTATTACAGTTTTGCAATAAATTTTTGGGTTAACTCCACCTCTATTGGCTTGAGGGACGTCTGGGTTTTTAGGAGACGTTTGGTCACCTAACTGGCACTGGACGTCCTAACACTATGCATGAGGATGTCCAGCGTCACCTGAAACCCCATAAGAAAGCTTTCCTTTGGGAGAAGTCTTAACGCTAGCATGTGCATAACGCTAACGTGGGAGACCTAATGCCGAGCAGAGGCAGAGTCCAAGCCAGCGCTGAGGGACTTCAGTGCTGAACTCAGGTAAGTGACGGAAGGTTTTTTTTAAATCCTTTCTGCACCACAGGGAGGGATAGGGCACTATAGAAAGCTGTAGTGCCAGGAAAACAACTTTGCCCAAGAGATTTGGGCAATGGGGCTTATACTTTGAGGCTGGACAAACTTTAATTTGTTTTAATTGTTTGTTTTATTAGATGCCATTTTGATGTACGTGTAGCATGTTGATCAGGGGTGGAATAAATGCAATGGATTTCAAAAGGCTATTTTGCCATATTAGTCTGGCTAGGTGGATATAACTGCATGTTTATTTATTTATTTATTACTGGTATTTATAAAGCGCCAACATATTCCGCAGCGCTGTACAATTAGTGGAGAACGTACAATACACACAGACAAATACAAGAGGTAGAGAGACCCCTGCCGGTAAGCTGATATCTAGCCATCGGAGCTCTTTTATACAAAGTGCTTAGCTAGATGGCCCGTGAGCTTACAATCTAAAGGATACAATGGGGATTTGAGACAAGAGGCAGCAGGGGAAGTTTGGAGGTGATGGCCTAAAGAGTTAACAGAGAAGCAGCTATTGGTAAAATATAAATGGAATGAAGAGGTATATGGGTGAGAATCTCATATCTGCTAATATAGGTAAATAATGATAAGCATATCTGTTTATATAGGTAAATTAGTTGTGACCTTAGATAAATGATTCTTAAACTATATGTCAGAGTGTAAAGTGGGTTCTCAAGCCATTTTTATGAGGTCCTGTCTGTTGGAACAGGCACATATAATTAGTCGGGCCTCAATAGTTTGTTTATTTTGGTAGCACTGACGTCCAGCATTATACAGACACTGACATTCGGAAAAATCTAATGAAAGTGTTTCACATGATTAAGTTTAGTTATTTTTAAATTACAATCAAAGAACGTTACTGAGCTAAATTTATAATTATGGAATGGGGTGCCAAGTTCATCATTTGGGTCCCTTAAAAAAAATGTTTAAGGGATCCTATAGCCCAGAAAATAAGAATTGTAATGTCAAGACTATAGACTCCTTCTTGCCATGTTCACACCATCTGCACTGCTGTTGGAAAGAAATGTATTCACCTCCACAGAAGCAGTAAATTCCGTCGATACCAGCAAAGACCCAAAAGATGTCTCGCGATTTGTCAAAACCAAAACTCAAATTAGCGTGCTGAGAACAGACTCTAAATTAGCACAGAATTGACATTAGCCAGCCGTGTACTCTTTTCCAAACTGGCTAATGGCTTCCCAATAACGCTGCTGAAGATGGAGTTACACCTAAGGCAGCAGAGGGGTTAATCGCTGTACATGCAGAATTTCAAATTGCTTTTTATATATATATGTATATATATATATATATAAACACTACTATGTACCATAGTGTTGTATATACCCTGTGTTGTGCCTTGCATTCAATTTAACATTATTATTATTTTTTTACCTTTGACAAAGCTCAGCCAATAATAACAACACAGTTGATGTTGACTATTGACACTAAACAAATGGATATTGCGAAAGATCCCCGGAGAACTGTCAGCCATGAGAACGGCTTCGCAAATGTAATGGATCAAAATATGTTTTATCAGCCCCTTTCACTTTAGGGCAGAGGCAAGTAAGAGCAGGGCATGTTGGTTTTAAATTCAAGGATTTATGTCGTTAATCCTCCTGGCTAATTATAATTTATGGGATCC
Source organism: Pelobates fuscus (assembly GCF_036172605.1). NCBI lineage: Eukaryota > Metazoa > Chordata > Amphibia > Anura > Pelobatidae > Pelobates > Pelobates fuscus. Next base: position 29,986,890 of record NC_086328.1, read on the forward strand.
TGCTTAATTAATATGCGGTCTCTATTCTAAACCTTGGGATTGTGTACGACATGCATAAACAAGACTTGTTCTGCCATAATTTATTCCCAGCAATGAAGTAGATTAAATAAACAGATCACCAGGGTATTTCACGGCAACTGTACTTTTCATTATTAATCTATAAATTTATAGTGGACTTGCACACATTTTATGGTAATCTATATGTTGGGTGTGGTAAGGAAACTTTATAAACCTAGGAAAAAGACACTTTTTCATGTGAAGTTAACGATAAAAGTGACAAGATAAAAGGATCTCCAAAAAGTGTTTTCGATAAAAACACAATTTTTTGTGTTGTAATTGGCAGACCAGCTATATCATATATAGCTTGCTTAACTATTTACTAGAATGATGTATGCCTACGCCGCTGTTGTAATCAGAATCACTCAGATACGATTGCTAATTGGTCTATGCTTTGACTGTATTTAAAAAAAACACTCCAAGGCTCTACAGCTCCCTGGCTTTCCGACCATCATATTTAGTCAAACTGTTTTTTTAACAATGTGACTTCTTACCTGTATTCCACTTACCTGCGCTCCCCCCATCCACTAGCACCTTCCAAGAATCAGTAGTCAGCAGATAACTTTCAGCCAATGAGCTAAATCCAACATGTAACTACTGGTGAATAATTCAATTAGCAGTCAGCCATATAAAAAAATTCAAAACACTGTTATTTAAAGGAACATGTTAAGCACCATAACAACTGCATGTCATTGTAGTAGGTATGGTGCCACACATTATGAGTTCACACCTGGTTTTCGGTTAAACCATTTTTGAGCAGTTTGCCAAAAATAAATAGATTCTAGTCAGCACTCACAGCCCGCTCACTCTAAAGTCGCCAATCATGACTGGAAAGCTACACTTTGTTGTTACCAAGTACAAGTCTGTCCAACTTTGGATGGAAATGATAGCCTGATAGCGCTTGGACAAAACTCTGCAATGACTCTGTTTCCAGTTAACAAATTGTATTCGGTGGGTTAACTGAATAGGGAACTAAAATGAAATGTAAGGTGTAGACATGAGTATATTGCCAGATCTTAGAGTGGCCAGGGTCAATGAAACAAAGACAACGTCTAGAAGGTGGTGACATACCTGGCGACAGGTGGCAGTCTAGTTAAAATGGATAGTGGCCGATGTAAGGATCACAAGAAATAGGGTAGTCAAAATGAGAAGCCTGGAACCACATACCAGGATAATCCAATAGAACAAGGACAACATAGAAAACAGAAAATCAACAGACCGGAACACAATAAACGGGGAGCAATCTAGCAGAGTAATGGGATACATTCAGTATTCAGGTACAGGAATGAAACTAGAGTATTTTTATAGGGCATCTGATGGCTATGGCATTGCTTCAGGGGGTCAATTTCCCTCCTAGATTATTAATTGCCCTCCTCTGTGCCCCCTGTTTAAAGTGCCAATGCTCATGGGCCATCATAGAAACCCACATGACAACTGCCTACTCTGCCTAAATATATCAGTGTCTGATCTGGGGGTGAAGTACAGGTGGCAAGGGAGCTATGTACTTACTGTGCTCTCCCTGCACAGCTCCCTTGTCCTCCTACAGTGTGCCGGCAGCTGGGATATGATGTCATCCCATCATCGCTAGAAGGTGTACATGGGAGAGCACAGTAATCCCTGCAGCTGCCACTGGCCTCCAGGGAGAGGATTGACTCCAGCCCTCCCAGAGATTGGTATGGAGGATGGGTGGATCTCTTAATAAATAAATGGAAAAATATAATCTGTTTGCGTGTCTGAATGTGTGTATGATTGTGTGCATGGCAGTGCATCCCAGTTTGCTGCATATGGGGATACGTAGCTGCAGAACACTAAGAGTAGCCATGATGACCCATGTCCACTGCCAAAAACACATTCAATGGGGAGGTGAGCGCCTGAACTCGACCAAAGGAGCAATGGAAGAAGATTGCCTGGTCTGGTGAAACATGATTTTTAAAATCTATTTTTTTTTTTAGGTCTAGTGGATGGCTGGGTGCATGTGTTTTGTTTACCTGGCACTATGGGAAGCCTGCGAAGGCAGTGTTATGCTCTGGGCAATGTTCTGCTGGGAAATGTTGCATCCTGGCGTTCATGTGGATGTTACTTTGACACATTCCACCTAGTTAGAGATTGTTGCAGACAATGACCGCAGGATGCACTATGGGAAGAAGGCAGGCCGGTGGAGGCAGTGTTATGCTCTGGGCAATGTTCTGCTGGGAAACATTGGGTCCTGGCATTCATGTGGATGTTACTTTGACATGTACGACCTACCTAGAGATTGTTGCAAAAAAATTATCCTTTCAGGAGGATAAAGCACCCTGCTACACTGCAAAATTTGTTCAGGAATGGTTTGAGAAACATGATATAGAGTTCGTGGTGTTGCTTTGGCTTCCAAATTCTCCATATCTCAATCCAACTGAGAATCTGTGGGAAGTGCTGGAACAACAAATATGATTCATGGAGGCCACACCTTGCTTGATTTAAAGGATCTGCTGCTGATGTAATGGTGCCAGATAGCATCTAACATGTTCAGATATCTTGTGAAGTCCATGACACGACAAATCAGAGCTGTTGGCAGCATGAGGCAGACCTATGAGATATTAGGCTTCAATGTTGTGGATGATCAGTGTATATCTGTGATTATGTGTGTGGATGTCTGTGGTTATGTGATAGCAAACATGAGGAGTTATCTACTGAACAGTTAAAATATCAAAATGAAGAGTTGTCATTAGCCAGCACAGGACAAGCATTCTGGTTGGCTAGTATGAATTCTGTGCAAATTTGGAGTATGACGCTTACATGTTGGCATCTGACAGCCAATGGCGTCATGTTACTGCCCCCACTAGTATTAATTGTGGTATCTTATACGCCCACCTTATAAATTGTCCCTAGGGTCGCCACCGTCTTATGGGCAGGGCATATCTTCTAAAGAGTACCATAGATTTTGCCTGTGCATCAGCATGGCTGTTGGCCAGATTAGGTATCGCAGGCATATTGCAAGCGCTGGTGTGCATCCGTCCAAAATAGGCAGAGGCTGTACTTGGGGCACACTGAATGCATAAGACCAGATCCATATTAAATGTTACTTCGGCCCACAAAGTTACCAATAGCGACTCACCGTTCTGTGCCAGCTACCTGCTTACAGGTAATTTTGGGAGATGTAGTGGCATTTTTTTTTTGTTTCAGTTGGAAGGGAGGACTACTGATTATTAATATTTTAATGATAATTATTCCCTTTTAGTTGTGGGTGGGGAGGTACAATGTCTCTAACTGCGCGGTGGTAGATATGATCTGGAAGAGAAATCAAATTTATCAACAATAATAAATATATTTATGTTCCAAAATAAATGTACAACGAGGCCCAAAAAGTTTGAGGGCTTTTAAGAAGAAAAAATAAAAAATAATAAAATAAAATACAATAAAATTAAATATATCTTGTGGGTTTCTAGTGAAACATTTCTGCTTGTCAAATGTGTCATCACACGAAATAAAAACACAGTTAGGACATAAAATAAACATAAAAGAAAAGTTTAGCTAAGCTGTTTACATTTGTTCTCCATCGTTCTCCAAACTGCGCGGCATACCATGTACATTTTAAGCTAATCTGTTGCTTCTTTTTCGTGGAAAGCTGCAGGAATAAAATCAAGCTGTTGACAGAATATGTACATTTCCAGCCGTGCACTTAGGGCAAACAGCCAGCAAATAATTTAAATTAAACTGTTTACCAAAGAAACCTCATGTTTTGATATCTAAGTATGTAGCTAAAAAAAAGAGACGCATTCTTGCGACATAGGTAAAAAAGTAAAGTGTGGTACAGACAGCTCAGATTTGTTCAGAGCTAAATGAGGATTGCTTGGGAGTTGGATGTCAGGCTGAATTAAAATGACTAGATCTAAACGTGACTATTTGGGATTTAGTAAAAAGTAAGCAAACATTTTGTTATTGTTAGAGGTAGCATTATGTGTTTTTAAGGAGATACCAGAATCCATGATAAGTATGGTATTCTAACAAAATTATGAGAGAGAGAGAGAGAGAGAGAGTGTGTCTCTTTCTCTCTCTCTCTCTCTCTCTCTCTACTGTTGGGGGCTTGTGGTATTTATAGGGACACTTCAACCACCATAGCATTTTGTAGTGGTTATGGTGATGGAAATTTTATTTAAAAAAACAAAAAAGGTACATGATTGATAGAGGGTGCATACATTTTGCATTTTTAATGTCATTTAGCAGTAAAAGCAGGAGGCCGAAACATATTAGATTGTGCCTTCAAAGAAGCAAATGCATGGTCAAGTAAACATTTCATAAATTCTGAAATTCGTATATGCTGTATGGGATCGTGAAAGATTCTCATAGACACCAGGTTTCTCTGAACGGTAGCAGCACACTAAGAGCTAAGCTCTGAATTTAACTACAAATTGCCTTTAGATATTAACCAGATGGTCAGTTTTGGAGGTGCATTATAACTCGGCGAATAACTCCAAATGTCAAAGTTGGAAAAAAAACAAAATACTTTTTGATCGGACATCAATCTGTGCTCAATTATTTATTCCAGTTTTTGGGTGTGCTTGTATTGAAATATCTTGGCATATGTATTCTTGTTTGTGGACACTAGTGCCTAGACAGGCATTTTTGAATGGCAAGCCTTAAAAAAAGAATTAGAATTTATGAAATTGTAAAAACCTTAGTTTAGTGCAGCATCATTCTACATGACTTGCATTACTGCAATTTGAGTGAGTTTAGGCTCATGGGCCGTAGGATTTTGGCCTTGAGTTATGAAGTTTTTATACCAGATGATGCAACAAGAGTTGTAATTTTGGGAGTTTTGTTACAATTTGGAATTATGGAATTGGCCTTTGTATTGTGCTGGCGTGTGCTTTACCGAGTCTGGGAATTATGATATCTGCAGTCCACAGTATATGGAGCACACTTGGTAGAGGGTCCATTGTTACCCAAAAATGCACTTGGTTCACACCATTCATCCAACATTAATTACTTTCTACAATTGCACTACAAAATGTTGTTTGTAACTCGTGTAAGCCTTGTATTTATGTACACTTGTCATTGTACTCTTAGTGTGCTGAGTTATAAAAACCATAGCTACATCGTTACATAGCTGGAAAAAAAGACATGCTTCCATCAAGTTCCGCTTTTCTCACATCTGTTTTTGTTATTGACCCACAAGAAGGCAGAAAACCCAGTTTGAAGCACTTTCTAATTTTGCAACAAACTAGGAAATAAAATCTTTCTTGACCCCAGAATGGGAGTTTGATCTCTTCTTGGATCAATAGGCTATTATCCCACAAACTACATTCCAGAATATTATGTTTGTGCAAGTATTCATCCAGTTGCTGTTTAAACTCTAGAAGCTCGGATAAAACCACCTCTTCAGGCAGAGAATTCAATATCCGTATTGTTCTTTTTGTAAAAAAAAAAATCATCTTTCCTTTGCTTTACACTAAATCTCCTTTCTTCCAGTCTAAATGCTTATGAATTGATTTCTAGACAATGGTTTGAATTGGCCCCGAATATATTTGTGTAATGCTCTGAGGCGCCCATTTTTCTAAACTAAACAGTTTTAATTTTGTTAACCTTTCTTCATAAATAAAATGTTCTATTTCTGTTATTAATGTTGTAGCTTGTCTCAGTAGGTGCTCTCAGTATGCGCAGCACATGCAACAGAAACCTATGTCACTCATTAACCATGCATAAAATTCATTGACAGCCGTCGCTCATTTTATGGCTGCGGTAAAACTCCCTGGTCAATCGAAGTCTTTAATAGCTTCTAAACTTGCTCTAAACTTTAATAATAAATATTATTGAATGGTGGGATATTAAAGCAATTCATTCTTGAGAAGGAAAGCAAAGGCTGATTTGATTTGATTCTCTCTCCCTCCCCACCGCCACCCCCCTCCCGACCTAGAAAGCTCACGCTGAACAAAATGCTACTTTCTTGTGCACTGCAGATTTTAATATAGTCTCTTGCTCCTCCAGGTCCTATAAAAAGAAAACTAGGAGTGTTCACTTTCTCAGAGAGCTGATTATTCCCAGATGTTCAATAGATGTGTGTGTGTGTACCTGGCTATCTGCGTATGTGGACACAGTTTGCCTGGGTCAGTGATTATTTGCCCGAGCTGTTTTTTTTTATGTCTCTGAGTGTATACAGAGTTTGTATGTGCTGTCATGTACATGGAATACAAGTGTGCTTGCATGTATACAGAAGTTATGTGTGAAGATGAGTGCGCTTTTGTGTGTTCAAAAAGATGTTTGCACGTGTACGGAAGATGAAAATGATGACGTGTGTGTTTTCAAGGTGGGTGTTCTTGCAGGTGTAAGAGAGGTGCATGAATGCAGAAGATTGGTGTGATCTTGTATGTGGAATATGTATTCTCAGATACATGTGGAAGAAATGCATGATTTTGTGTATAGAAAATGTGTATGGATGACTGCAGTGGTATGAAAGATTGGTGTACTTGCTGGGGCATGGTGGGTGTGCAAGATGTGTGTGATTGCACATGCACAGAGGATTTCAACCATTGCTTGTGTATGTGTTTACCTGTGTATGCATGTCCATTTTGTGTATGTGTTTTTCAAGGTATTAAGCCCATGCTGCAAAACCGTTAAACGGTTACCCTATTCTGACTTTTTTTTAATAATCTTATCTGTTTCTTGGTGATTGTGACTCTTGTGCCCTTGAGTCCCTTAACCCCTTAAGGACACATGACATGCGTGACATGTCATGATTCCCTTCTATTCCAGAAGTTTGGTCTTTAAGGGGTTAAAGTGACATTGTACAAAGCCGCATTACAGTTACCATTTAAACCCTGCAATGTAAACAGTGCTGTTTCCCCAGAAAGGTTAAGCAGACAGACACATGGCACCCAGACTGCTTCATTGAGATAAAGCGGTGCCCATAGTGTCCCTTTAAACAAGATCTGTAGATTGCAATGTAAGTTGCAAGATAATGAGTGAAACTGTATTCTGCTTTCTGGAGGTCCTGGCCCAGTGCATATGTCAGCAGGAAACAATATCCAAATTTTAAGAAATGTATGCCAACAGCAGCTTGGGACCAAGATTGGGCATCCATGAGCTACACCTTTACCTGTGGTTCTGCCTCAAGCATTTTGTATTCTGCTTGTCTGTCACTTGTTTTTTCCATGTTAACCCTTTGAGAGCCAAAGGAGTTAACCAATATATCACACAGCCTGTTGGCACTTAGCAGGTTAACAGTGCCCAGGTGCTGACACGACTGTTTCACAACGCTGCACACCATCCCGCGCCCAGCTGCCGTTCATAGCTCTCCCCAGCCTGCACTGCTTAGGGGCTCAATTAAAAGCCGTACACTACGTCTCATCATGTAGTGTTAGAAGTAAAATCGGAGCCAAAAAGAGGGAGAAGGGAAATGCTTTTCTTTTAGAGAACATCCATCTTTCACTGTAGCCGGTGAAGCGAGAAAGCACCTGTACATGAAACTCCCAAAGAGCAATAGACAGTACGAGCAAAGTAGGAAAAAAAAGAAGACAAAACAATCCACACTGTAATGTAAGCAAATGTCACTCAGTACACATATCTCACCGCTATCCAGATTGATCGAGACTCACCTGGGTACAGCTTTACTAAGTAACAAGTTTCCTCTTTAATCCTTTGGGATTTAGAGGAATTATCCAACAGCTGATGACCCCTATTTTTATAATGCATCCAAATACTAAATAAGATTTAAGCTCTTGCCAAACCAGAATTTAGTTGACATTTTCTGGGTTAAACCTGGCACACCATGGGAGCTTTGTGTGCACCCTATAAGCCCTTACTGAAATGTGTACAAGATATGTCAGGCACAGCCACAGTTAGCCGCATTCTTAAAAACCATGAATGGAGATTTCTTTTCACACTGAGGATCATGGTTTCTTGATGAAAAAAGTCATAGATTAGGAGACACAGAAGATGTGGGTAAATGGGGAATGGTTATTTAAATAAGTAAGTAATTATGCATTAAACAAAAGGATTTGCATCTGTGTGTTGTTGGAACCCGAACTTCACTTTAAAGGTGCTGTCTTTCATCAGGGGCTTCTATCCAAAGTTTATGGGGGTGCTTCTCTAAAGGGTCCTTAAATATGATTACTCAGAGTTCATATGCACCACAACAGCTGCATGCGTTTTCACAGTCAGTTTGTAAACTTCGGTGTTTATTAGAGCACTTTATATCCTATTATACAAATTTGGAGCATGTTTTTATTCCATGCTTTATCACTATAACTTTTTTTTTATTTGCTTTTTGAGTTTCTCAAGTGTCTCAGAGAAGCAACATACCTGAGAATTAGACAGTGAGAGTAGACACTGATTGTAGCAGATCTAGGACTTAGAGCATGCCTCCCAACCATCCAGATTTTGACAGGGCAGTCCTGATTTAAGGTTCCTGTTTCAATGTCCTGTCTTTGTCACAAAAGTGGGACACCAGGGAACAGTCTCCAAAAAGCGTAGTGCGAGCACATCACCCTGGGCTCTAGGATTCTACAGAGAACTATTAACTAGTGCTCCTTGTAACTCCTACCCTCAGTGGGCTGGCTTGCTTGATTGGCAAGCATCCTGGCATGCATGCACACCAGGGTGACCTATCAGTATCCAGGCAGGCCCACCCCCTTTTGGGCAGAGTCAGTGATGGGTTCATGTCATTGACCTGCCCCCTTAGCCCCCTCCCATTAGCATCCCGCTTCTCATGATGCCAATGTTGGGGGGGTATGTTAGAGGCTCAATCAAAAGTGGATAGTGTGTAGGCACTTTACAGACTTAATGGCAATTCAGTGCGTAGTTGGTAGTGCAAGTGATATAGTGGTGCTTCCCTTATACACCAAATACAAAGAGCAAATCACATATAAAATATATCAGTGTTTACACCTCCCCAGTGTAATTATAATAAATATGAAAATATTACCATATGATGGACTTTGTTGGACCATAGTACTGTTGCGGTCGCCGGCCCGCCGAGCCTCACGGTCGTGCCCGACTGGCACGACCGCTTCCACTACACGAGCTTACCTGCTCGTCGGCGAGCCGGGAACCGCGCACATAGTTCTTCCGGGCATCGCGCCCGGATCCAAGATGGCGCCGACCGCGAGGTCGCGTCTATTACCAGCCCCGCCCCCGAGAATTATACCAACGTGTGCGTGACGTCACGACGTCAACGCACACGCACGTTTTGGGGTCAGAGGTCGCCCTCTGACCAATCATAGCCTAGAGAGGGGTATTTAAACCCCTAGCTTTCCCCATTACTTTGCCATGTCGTGGTTTCAGTTTCCTGGTTTCCTGAAAGTGCTATTCTCGTGTTTCTGATTTCCTGGTATCCTGATCCTTGGTGTTTCCCTGGTTATTCTGATCTCTGGTTTCCCTGACTTGGCTTGTTTATCGGTATTGAGTATTTTCTGGCTTCCTTGACCTCGGCTTTCCCTTTGACCATTCTCTGTCTCTAGCGTATTAGTCCGGCCATTCTAAGGACCGGTTTACGCTCTTTCCTATTATTTTCCTTTTCTTACTTATGTATATGTTTACATAGTTTCTGCGTGCTGGACCACATTACTAGTCGTGACATTACGACATGGCCATGGATCCTGCAGAACTATGCAAGCATATGATCGCATGTGAGAGTAGGGTGGAGGATATGGACCACAGGTTAGACCAATTTGCCCAGGCATTTCAGACCTTGCTCCAGAGGACTGCCTATTTAGAGGTCCCTCCGGTACCACCTGTGGTTCCGCCACCTGTAGTGGTTCCCGTACCACATAAACCACCGTCCATAACCTTGTCACCGCCCCCACGCTATGGAGGTGATTCTAAGGAATTCAGAGGTTTTTTAAACCAAATTGAATACCACTTTGAGGCCTCTCCAGGTTCATTCCCAACAGATAGATCTAAAATATGATGAACCAATTAACTGGAAAAGCTTTGACCTGGGCTAACCCCTTATGGGAAAGTGGTGATGCAGTAGCTCGTGATTACAATACTTTTCTTACGGCTTTTAAAGCTACATTTGAACCGAAAGGCAGGGAGAAGAACGCTGCCAAAGCCCTTATGCGAATCAAGCAAGGCAGTCGTTCTGTAGCCGATTATGCTATAGAGTTCAGGACATTAGCGTCTGAGGTTGATTGGACCAATAGCGGTCTGGTGGCTGCTTTCTCTGAAGGTTTAGCTGAGAATATACAAGATGAGACTGCAGCTAGAGACCTTCCGGTTAGTCTAAATGAGTTTATTGCCTACATGATAAACATTGACAACCGGCTCAGAGAGAGAGAGAAAAACAAACAACGTAACAGACGCTCTAATTTGTCCATAGCTCCTCGTTTCTCTAACCCAGTGGTGAGTAGCCAGACGCCTCTTCCAGAACCAGAACCCATGCAATTGGGTAGTGCTAAACTCACTGAGGCAGAGAGACAACACAGACGTAACGAGGGGTTATGTATGTATTGTGGCAAGAAAGGGCATCTAAGGTCATCATGCCCGGTTCGGCCGGAAAACTTGCACACCTAAGGCACGTACGGGGACCGACCTTAGGTGTGATGTATATGTCCCCTAAATTGACTAAGAACCGTTTCCTTATCAAAGTAACCTTATCTTTCGAGAACACTACTATTCAATGTGAGGCTATGATTGACTCTGGGGCAGCGGAGAATTTCCTAGACAAGGAATTCTCTGCAAGGCATCTCCTGCCCTTAAGACATAAAGAGAAACCTATAGCAGTCGAGGCCATTGGTGGGAGACCTCTTACCCAGCCTTTCATCACACACGAAACTCTGCCAATCACTGTTTCAGTGGGTGTTCTCCATTCTGAAGAAATGACCTTTCAAATTATCTCTTCACCTACAGTTCCGATAATACTCGGTTTCCCTTGGCTCCTTAAACACAATCCGCGTTTGGATTGGATTGAAGGAGAGATTGTGAGTTGGGGTGAGAGATGCAAAGATGTCTGCTTTAAACAAATCCCACAACCTATTGGCACCATTAACGTTCCTGTTACACCTCCCTTGACCACACAAATTCCACAACAGTATATGGATTTGAAAGAGGTATTTAACAAGGTCCAGTCAGAAGGGTTACCTCCTCATAGACCTTATGACTGTACCATAAACTTATTACCAGGGACTATGCCTCCCAAGGGAGGAATCTATGCCTTGTCCCCCCAGGAAAATCTTTGTTTAGAGGAATACATTAAGGAGGCTCTCAGAAAGGGTCATATCCGTAGGTCCTCCTCACCAGCCGGGGCTGGATTCTTCTTTGTCTCTAAAAAAGAAGGAGACCTACGCCCTTGTATTGATTATAGGGGTTTGAATAGGATTACCATTAAAAACGCCTACCCTATTCCCCTTATATCAGAACTATTTGACAGATTGAAGGGAGCTCGAGTCTTTACCAAGCTCGATCTCCGAAGTGCATACAATCTAGTCAGGATTAAGGACGGTCACGAATGGAAGACCGCATTTAACACAAGAATGGGACATTACGAATACCTGGTTATGCCGTTTGGATTATGTAACGCTCCAGCGGTATTCCAGGATTTTATTAACGATGTCCTAAGAGAGTACCTTCACATGTTCGTTCTAGTGTATTTGGACGACATTCTCATCTATTCCCCAGACCTAGAGACACATCACGAACATGTGAGAATTGTACTGAAAACCCTGTTACAAAACGGCCTTTACTGTAAACTGGAGAAATGCCAGTTTGACCAAACGGAGATACAATTCCTTGGATACGTTACATCTCCGTCTGGTTTCCAGATGGATCCTCGTAAACTGGAGGCAGTCTTACAGTGGCCATTACCCAAGGGCCTTAAAGCTACTCAACGCTTTATAGGTTTTGCGAATTACTACCGCAAATTCATAAGGGGATTTTCCTCCGTGATTTCCCCTATAACCAATTTAACAAAAAAAGGAACAAATTGTATATCTTGGCCCAAAGAAGCAAGAGAGGCATTTGAACGGTTAAAATCTTTATTTTCCTCAGCACCTGTCCTGACCCATCCTGATCCATCCAAACCATTTATCCTAGAGGTGGATGCATCAGAAACAGGAGTTGGAGCCATTCTGTCTCAAAGAGAAAGTCCTGATACGCCTTTACATCCCTGTGGATTTTACTCTCGCAAACTCACACCTGCAGAGAGGAATTACGACATAGGGAATAGGGAACTTTTGGCCATTGTACTTGCCCTTAAGGAATGGAGGCATCTCTTAGAAGGTTCCAAAGAGCCACTTTTGATCTTTACTGATCATAAGAATTTGGCTTATATTGGGGACGCTAAGAGACTGTCCTCTCGTCAGGCTAGGTGGTCATTGTTCCTCTCCCGATTCAATTTCGTAATTACGTACCGGCCTGGTACTAAAAACATCAAGGCAGATGCACTTTCTCGGCAGTTTGAGACAGATGAAGTACCAGAACAGGAGATATATCCTATTGTACCTCCTGAATGCCTCATTGCCACTACTGTTTCCGAAGTGTCTTCTCCACTCTTCTGTGCCATAATAGCAGATCAAACTCAGGCACCTGTGGGAAAACCTCCGGACAAACTGTATGTGTCACCTCAGTTTCAAAAGAAGATACTAGATTTGTTCCATGACAACCTCACAGCGGGCCATCCTGGAGTCCATAAAACTCTCTCAGCCGTCTCCAGGAGATTTTGGTGGCCTGCTCTCAGAAACGACATCAAAGATTATGTTGGGGCATGTCAAATATGTGCAGTTTCTAAAGTTCCTCCTAGGTCACCTCCTGGACTGTTACAACCACTGCCCATACCTAGTGCCCCCTGGACCCACTTGGCCATGGATTTCATTGTGGATCTACCCAGTTCAAACGGGTTTAATACAGTCCTTATGGTTATTGATAGATTCACGAAGATGGCACATTTCGTCCCACTTAAGAAATTACCATCTGCTCAAGATCTTGTTCAAATATTCTTGAGAGAGATCTTTCGGTTGCACGGTGTACCCAAAAACATAGTATCTGACAGAGGTACCCAGTTTGTTTCTAGGTTTTGGCGTTCCTTTTGCAAACAATTGGGCATCGAACTCTCCTTTTCATCAGCATATCACCCTCAAACAAATGGAGCAGCAGAGAGGGCGAATCAGTCTTTAGAAGCCTATTTACGTTGCTTTATAAATGCCAATCAATCTAACTGGTATGAGCTCTTACCCATGGCTGAGTTCGCCAGAAACAACGCCACTCATGAATCTTCTAATCACAGTCCATTCTTTGTTAATCAGGGTTATCACCCCGCTGTTTTACCTTCTGCATTCTCAGACACAGAAATCCCCGCTTTGGACACCCGTTTAGAATCGATTCATGATACCTGGGATTCCGTCCATTCAGCTCTGCAAAAAGCCTCATTCCGAGCAAAGGTCCAAGCTGACAAGAAACGGGGCGCTAATCCTGTCTATCTTCCAGGTGACAGGGTGTGGCTCTCCACGAGACATATCAAGCTTAAGGTCCCATCCATGAAATTTGCCCCTCGGTACATTGGTCCCTTTCGAGTTACCCAACGTATTAATCCAGTGACCTATTCTTTGGCACTACCGGCTCATATGAGAATAGCGAATACTTTCCATGTGTCTCTGCTCAAGCCCCTTACTTGCAATCGCTACACCAGGGTATCCACTCCTCCTCCGCCCTTGGTAGTGGGTGATCAAGAAGAATACGAAGTCCATTCTATCATGGACTCCAAACTATCCAGAGGTGTCTTGTCCTATCTCGTTGACTGGAAGGGTTATGGTCCCGAGGAACGTTGTTGGGTTCCTGCTGACCGGGTCCATGCGCCCCGTCTTATCCGGTCGTTTCACAACCGCTTTCCTCTTAAGCCGGGTCCTTCCCGCCCGGTGCGCGGTCTTCGAGTGGGGGGTACTGTTGCGGTCGCCGGCCCGCCGAGCCTCACGGTCGTGCCCGACCGGCACGACCGCTCCGACTACACGAGCTTACCTGCTCGTCGGCGAGCCGGGAACCGCGCACATAGTTCTTCCGGGCATCGCGCCCGGATCCAAGATGGCGCCGACCGCGTGGTCGCGTCTATTACCAGCCCCGCCCCCGAGAATTATACCAACGTGTGCGTGACGTCACGACGTCAACGCACACGCACGTTTTGGGGTCAGAGGTCGCCCTCTGACCAATCATAGCCTAGAGAGGGGTATTTAAACCCCTAGCTTTCCCCATTACTTTGCCATGTCGTGGTTTCAGTTTCCTGGTTTCCTGAAAGTGCTATTCTCGTGTTTCTGATTTCCTGGTATCCTGATCCTTGGCGTTTCCCTGGTTATTCTGATCTCTGGTTTCCCTGACTTGGCTTGTTTATCGGTATTGAGTATTTTCTGGCTTCCTTGACCTCGGCTTTCCCTTTGACCATTCTCTGTCTCTAGCGTATTAGTCCGGCCATTCTAAGGACCGGTTTACGCTCTTTCCTATTATTTTCCTTTTCTTACTTATGTATATGTTTACATAGTTTCTGCGTGCTGGACCACATTACTAGTCGTGACAAGTACCTTTGTAGTGATATGTTTTTTAATATTTAAAATTTATAATAAATATTTTGTCAAATACTTATATCGGAGTCTCATCTTCTGGCTACGTCAGTGGGATCGCTAGCCAGTATTGGCACCTTTGAACCTGATATACAGAGCCTGGTACGGCTCTGGAGAATATAAAATTCCAACAAAGTCCATCATATGGTAATATTATCTGATTTATTATAATTACACTGGGGAGGTGTAAACACTGATATATTTTATGTGTGATTTGCTCTTTGTATGTTATAGGGTGCCCGACTTGTTCATTTAATAAACTTACCCAGCAGAGAGAATGGGAAGACATGCATACATTAAAAGTAACCATAATGAAATCTGCAAACATTGGGCATTTACTTCTCTGTGTGATAGAAGCAATGGGGTGAAGTAGGTATACCTAGGTAGGTAAATCAGTGGTGGGTAATTGATTTTTCTGATCTACATTTCAAATGGTTCTCAGGAATCCAGGGAAATCATGGGAAATGTAGTTCAGAAACCTCATGGTGAGGTGCCATGGTCAACCCTCACTTACATCAATATGTCGATGGAGAAAGACACAAGGTGAGCTCAGCTAAACATGACTCCCTCAACCACAGATCCCTCCATGGCTATATTTGTTCTGTAACCAGAACAACTCTTGTATAAATATTTACAACATACAAAGGTGATCCTGCTCAAACGCATGCTGGGGTTTAGGGTCTAAAGCTGAATGACAAACCTCTGTGACCTCCTACTTTTCCGAGAACTCTCATTCAGTAGGCTGCAGAGCATTATGACAGCAGGGAACCCACATCAGCTGGAATGCCAAGTTATCTGTCATAGTTCTAGAACCCTTGGACATTATAACAAACTAGAGCAGCTTTCTCTGTTCACTCTTTCGTTCTAGAAAGAGTTCATCTTCTAATGCTCTCTAAAAGGGGTGGTAAAATAAGCCGGTAGTCCACAAAGAGTCAGAATTCAAGAGGAGGATGTTAAGATTTCTCCGGCATTCGGCATTTTCCGAGACAGGAACAGTAACTGAGCGAGTCACACGCCAGTATAAAGGTTATGATTGAATTGCGAAGCCAGCACATTCCCACTCCCATGGCCTTAAAATGTGGTGACAAAGGACACTTTGTTATGTACAACAGAGAAAGTGAAGCTTAATACAAAGGTCAGAATGA
This sequence comes from Pelobates fuscus, assembly GCF_036172605.1. Lineage (NCBI taxonomy): Eukaryota > Metazoa > Chordata > Amphibia > Anura > Pelobatidae > Pelobates > Pelobates fuscus. Next base: position 30,002,608 of record NC_086328.1, read on the forward strand.
CCCTTTCATATTCTACAGGGTTGTTTCATACTGCCTGGTAAACAAAGCTTGGGGCCTCGTTGGATACATAGCCTCCTCAGCTTACAATCTTGCTGATATCTCAATGTGTAAAATGAGTGGGAAAAACAAGGTTTTCTTTAATGGACAATCTTGTCATAAAGGACAGTTGTCACTAATTAAAAGAATACGTTGTAAATGAAGAAGCACATCAAATATTGTGTTTGTTAGTTTTAATACAGTACTCTGAAAACAAAAGACATCCACAATCCCAGCTGCTGATGTAGCATCACCCAACGTATCTTAGTCAGTGACCTAAGAATTTCTCTTGGCTTTACGGCGACATCATCTCCTCACAGCCAATAGGAAATCACAACTCTACATTTCAACTGGATGAAGAGGGACAATGTAATCTTAGGAGAAAACTTGAATGTTCTAAATAAGTATCATTTTTTTTAACCTACCTTTTATCTAGAGCTGTCCAGGTCCTCTTCTGAGATAATTATGGCAGATCAAATCAAGCCAATCAAATGCCTTTCATAAATAAAGCAGGGAGAATATTATGTTCACCTTAGTAAAATGATTTTGGAGCACTGTTTCTGCCATTGGTACTGAATCTATTTTGCAATCTGTGTCAGAATGTAAAGTATGCTGATACTGGACCCTGTATCCTGTGCTTCTCTATGATAAGTAATCAATTCAGTGCATCTCACAGAGAAGCATTTTTTGGCAAATTATGGTAATTACCCTTCATGCGCTGTATGTCTGCCATGGTTTTCTATGAGAAGAATCTGATTGGACAGTAGTTATTATTATAATTGATTATATTGCTTATTGATTGAGTATACCTTATTGGAGGAGGATCAGGCTGCTGTGAGGAGTCTGTTACAGAGCTGGAATAAAGGTAAGTTTAATAGCAATTTTAATTAGATTTTATGTATAGTGTTAAATCTTGAGTCAATGCTTTCCTATGCTGGACGTCCTCATACAGAGCGTCCATTAGGATCCAGGAAGTGCCTCTAGTGGCTGTCTGATTGACAGCCACTAGAGGCAATTTTAGTACTGCAAGGTAATAATTGCAGTTTCTAAAAAACTGCAGTGACTTACATTGCAGGACTAACTGGGACACTGCACCCAGACCACTTCAATAATATGAAGTGGTCTGGGTGCTTATAGTGTCCCTTTAAGTTCTTCCTCACCCTAACCCCTCTCTACTGATGTCACTTCCCCTCTCTGGAGGTGGAGGAATGTCCAGCATAAGGCGGCCATGCCATCATGGGCGGTCTGTTGCTTGTATGCTGTGTGTGCTGATGACAGACTCTAAATTTGCACATAACTCGCATATGTCAGCCTGGAACTCTTTTCCAGGCTGGTTAATGATGCTCCAATGACATTGCCGGAAATGGAGTTACACCTATGGCAGTGGAGGGGTTAAACTCTGTATGTGCAGAGTTTCATTGCAAAGCTTGCATATTTAAGTGCCACGACTACTACAAATCACTGAAGTAGTTATGGTGCTTGTGAGCAACATTTTAAAACAAAAAACAAAGGGGATGGTATTCTAAATAGGTTAAGAATCGCATGTAATTGAGAATAGAAATATTGATAGATTTTTAATTTGTTTATTATAAATTAGAGTGTTCCCTTAAAAATAAAATCGTCCATCTAAACAATTTGAATGCAGAGGCAACATCAACACCATGTATGTATGTATATATATATATATATATATATATATATATCTGTCTGTATATATAGAATTTGTAATCTTTCTATCACACTGTTGGTAGTAAACATACATCCTTTATATTTCCTATGTGCTATTTTCATCAATAAACCAGTCAGTCGATCCTCGCACTGTCATTGACGAGGCATACATCGCAGCCTGCATATGGTTCTGGCAGATAAAATAGAAAATAGAGAAATCAAAAAGAGACACCATTTTCATTAAAATACAATATATCTGATATCTGCAAAAGCAAATTGCTTAAAAGGGCATGACGAGGTACTACAGTATCTGAAGATTAATTGGCAGTGTATATAAACCAGAATAGGTCTTTATTAATAGTCACAGTTTTTTCATTAAAATCAGATCCTTCAAGTTCTCATTTTGAAGTTATAAAATTTCAAAAGAATGTCTTCGAATTGAAGAAATTGTAGCATACAAGAGAAAAGAGCACTATAAATCAACTCTTGAGCGATATTTTATTAAATGATAACCTTGTCATATTTAATGTCACCGCCGAAGGATGTATAGAGCCATTGTCCCGCTGGAGAAATCAGGGGAAAGGAATTAACAGAACCTAAAGGTTCACAAAGTAAACCCACTTTAACTCAGTTAGCACCAGTAACTTCTTTATTATGTCCGCAATATAGGTTTTTCAAAGTAGTGCTTTGCAGATGGAGTGTTTCTTAGTACATTGCGTATGGTATATTATGCATTTTGGAGTTAGGGAATGCAGGGAATGCAGGAAATGCTTTAGAAGAGCCAGATCAAATTCAAGTGGAGTAGCTGACCCCAATGTTAAATGGAACTAATGGAGATGCAGGCTGTATCAGAAATTATACAAATCATTGATGAGGACTAAATGATATTTTATGTTTTATCAGTACCCCCAAATATGTTTAAGTTTTCCGTCTCTTCTTGTAAATCTTGTGCAATTAAATTTGTTCTACCGTTAGCACACAAATCCTGTTTGTAGGCTTTAAAAGGGCTAAACGTTCAACTTTACTCTGTGGTGGGATCATATACGAAGGAAAGCTAATATTTGCCTGATTTTATTTATGTTTTGAAAAATGAATAGTACTTCCCACTTATTGGTGGAAATTCCACACAGCGGGAATAGGAGGTCAAGCATCTCAGAACAAATTTCCTGCAACAAAAACAATAAATCTTGCTTCAAGGTACACTATAGTGTCGGGAATACAAACATGCTGCGGCTTCACTTTCTCACGCGCCGCTCGTGGCGGCTTTACTTGCTCGTGGCGGCTTCACTTACTCGCGCGCCGCTCGTGGCGGCTTCACTTACTCGCGCGCCGCTCGTGGCGGCTTCACTTACTCGCGCACCGCTCGTGGCGGCTTCACTTACTCGCGCGCCTCTATGCAGTACATTGAGACGCTAAATGCCAACACTGCACACTGTGCAGCACTGACACAGGAAGCACCTCTAGTGACCGTCTGAGTGACTGCCACTAGATGTGTGAGCCACCATCAATGTAAATACTGCATTGTCTCTGAAAATACAGTGTTTACAGTGCTAAGGCAGCAGGGACAGGCTATATTGAGCTGTAGTGGTTCTGGTGACTATAGCATCTCTTTAACATTGTTTTGCAAGATTTGTCAATATACTGTAAAGATACAACAACTCCCACAAGAGGAAAATGGGAGTGCTGGCCCACCCTTACCAGTTTCATAATTTTCATTTGCATTAATCCAATGCTTTCCCATAGGATTAACAGTTTGGTATATATATATAATATATACCGAACAATCATATTACATAATTTTTGTGCTGCTGCTGTTATATCACACTTGGATGAAAACCAGTCACTCAGCTGACAAATATCCATTTATATTTCCATAGCCAAATCTTGGTGTTTTTAACCCTTTAATGTGAAATGATTTGCGAACAAATTTTCACCAGAATCTGAATATGTATTTTCTTCTCTGGAAAGTAATATAAAAATGTATTCATTTTCATGAATTCACTCATTAAAAACAAAATAGTATCTATGCTGAACCTCATTTAATGACCACTGGGAAAATACTCAAGTAATATACAGGGTTATTTACTAGAGTGAGAATTCCAAGCGGAATTAAAATAAATTTCACATTTAAAGCCAGAGTAGCCTATCTAAAAGCATAGCTGAATTTGATATTGTCCAGCTATTTCTATCTTAAATTCTAAATGTACCAAAAATTGTCACTGCAGTGAATAACCCTGTTAATGACCAGAATACAGAAATGACCTATGTTAACATTCACATTATTTTTATGGTGAGATATGTATATATAAATGTTTGAAGAATAAATGCGTGCGTGGTGTGTACAAGTTAATGGAAGTTACGAGGTTAAAGGTGTAGTGTGCTTTTATTAACGGGTTTCCTAGAGCACATAGCACTTATTATTATTATTATTGCCATTTATATAGCGCCAACAGGTTCCGTAGCGCCTTACAATATTATAAAAAGGGGGAATAAGCTGTGCATAGGACACAATTCGCCAAATACTATCTGCATGAGATTTCTAATTACATCTAAGAGTAGCCAAAAAGTGTTACGTTAAAAAAAAAAAATGTTTTACCCATAGAATCTGGTTACCCACCCCGTGTGTGCATACTGCTTGCTCCCATCTGCTGCTCAAGCCACAATATCCTGCCAAGGCAGCTTGTGTAACAATGTCGTGTGTAATAAATATTTTCATCACACGTAGCTGAGCTGAGGAGAGAACAATGTTGCATTGCTCTGTTCGTAAACCTAGCCAAGTAGAAGCCATCTTGTGGATTGTTTTCTAACTTGTGGTGTCAGAAAAGAGCTCCCTAGACTTCAGTTTACCGCGTATTGGCTTGCCAAAACCAAGCATACAAAACCACTGGATATACAACGATATAAAGCCTTCATTGTTCCATCAGAAGGGAGTTGTGTGAGTTCACACGCTTTACAAATAGACAACTAGGGATATTCTGTTCTTAAAGGGATAACAGAGATTTTAATTTTAATGCTTGCCGTGTGCTGTGCCAGGGAAGGGTGGAGGCACCAGACTTGTCTAAAACAGTTTTCCACTTTTCGTTGTTTATTTACTGCTCTTTTCAGACTGTCAATCTTCTTAGCATGTACATAATGTAGATAGCTGGCACAAACTTTCGTCTATTGCTGAAATACAACTCCAACGAGTTTCTACCAAGTTGGCTGGGCTTCCTGGGAGTTGTAGATTGGCAGCAGCTGAATGGCCACTGCTGTTTGAATCTTACCTATTCGCAATGCTGCCAGAAGCAGTAAAACATACGGATTGGTGGATGGATGGATGGCCCCTGCACATTGTAGCAGAAGGGTATTATAACAAAAATTATATATGGATGGTATATAAACAAGTGGCTGCCAGTTGGGGAGATCCATTGATCTTTCCAGATGTCCTTTGGGCAGTAACAATTGCGAACCACTGAGTTTTACCTAGCTGGTCCAATGGCGGAATATGTCGGTGCTATATAAATATGAATAAAAATATAAAGACAACAGAAAAAACAATTGTATGCTATTTATTATTAGTATATTTATATGTGGTGGTACAAAACAAAAGAGTGAAACAATAGATCAGGCATGGGTAACCTTCGGCACTCCAGATGTTTTGGACTACACCTCCCATGATGCTCTGCCAGCATTACGGGTGTAAGAACACTCACCTTGCCTCCAGTGCCACTCAAGCACTGTTCCTAGGACAGGGGCGCCGGGTCCAATGGCATCACTAGTGACGTGCACGTGCGTGCAGCATCATGTTTTCACTGTGCAGGCACGTCCTGGGGTCATGGGACCCAAATTAGCAAATAACAGGGTTTACTAGGTTAGTTAAACCCAAATTTGCAGTTGTTTAGTGCCCCGTCGTGGTTTTCGTCTTGTTGGCTATCCAAGAGCGCGTTCCTGTTACTGGTATTTGCTTATTGATCTTGGCTTGACTTTCTGGTATCCCTGACCCTTTGGCTTTGTTCATTCCGAATTTGTTATTTTTTGTATTCCTGACCCTGGCTCGTTACTGGTTATTCATTTACGTTAAATCTGGCCATTCTAGGGCCCGGTAATACGTTGTTACTGTTTGTTATTTTGTCCGTGTTTGACTTACGTTTGCGTGTTGGGCCGCTGGTTTGTCCTGACACTCGTCAATTCTGGCCAGAATATCGCCCATTGGCAATCACGGACACCAAAATAAAACAAAACAAAAAAAAGTTACTTGTTCGCTATTCCTAACATTGGTTTTTACCAAAGTATAGTAAAAATGGATTGAGAAAACCACTGACATGACCATGTTAACAAATCATCATTCTCTCAAATCAAATGTTTAGCAAAGAAAACAATTAGATTATTTTTTTTGACGTTCATCTTATTTCTTCAAAATTCCTTCTGTAGCTTCAAGGGCTTTATTTTATTAATTCTTTATTTTTGTTGTGCTTGTTATAACAGAAGAGCTTGCACAGCCATGACAGCATGGGCAAGTACAATAATGACATTAGAGAAATACATCATCATGGCATATGTAAAACAGCACAAATGTTTAGGTTAATGATATCTATATTTTAACAGTTTGTGTTCTCGTTTAGTTAAACTTCAAGGGCTTTAATACTTTTCTTCCTCAGTAGCATTGATGCTACTTCTTTTACGCCCCCAATGAACTAATGCTTTTATTTATCATTTCAAAGTGACAGCACGGCCGTAGGCAGAGGTACGAGATTTCCGCACACTGTTTTGATGGCAGTCTTCATTTTCAACACATTTGGCTTAAGGTTGTCCTTCTAGTAGAATAGTGTCAATGTTCAAGGGTGAACAGCAATTTCTTATTTGTACCGGCATTCCAAATTCGTTTCTTAACGACTTCCAGGTGCACCCTGACACGCTGCAGAATTGGCTGCATTTTTCTAAATTCTGGGAGGGAGCCCTGAATAACATTGGTGAGACTTTGAAGTTGTTGGAGTTGTGTTTTTTAGGAGGAAGCTACGATAGGGCCTTTCTTTATGCAGTCTGAGCAGCAAAAAGTATTTTTAAGCGAGTTGTTTTTCGGCGAGCCACATTAATACTCAACATGGGCGGGTAATGGTTAATTCTTTTCAAGTTTCAAAGTGAAAAAATAAACGGGGTGCCTTTTGCTGAAATACACAGCAGTAAAAACATCTGGACTTTTTGTGGCCTCAAAACGAGCTGTGTGTGGGAACACCCTGAAATTATTATTTTTTTAGTTTTTTTCCAGATGTGTTGTTTTTGCCAATAATTTAATAGAAGAGAAATACTTGCTTTCTTGATTTTTTTATTGACCTTAATAAAATTAAGGAAGGTAAAGTATAAATACATCAACACATGTCTGTATGATAGAGTATTAACGGAGACGTGTTAGATTCAACAGTGGGGATGCTGCATCTAATTGCTTAGGTTTCAAAGTAGATATGTCCCTTCAATCATGTCTTCCAAGACCTAGTGGTACAGTCCCAATTCCGAACCTCTTTCTCATCATCTTCACTTTTTCTCTCATGTCCTGCCTCTAGCTCAAATCATGTAAAATATGATTAACAGTCTCATCATATGTTCTAATTGATGACAAACCTGGCTTTGGAGTTTGCTTTATTTCTTTTTCCATCCAAACACAAGTCAAGTGCACAGGAGTCAGTTTTATTGGCTATTGCTGAAGAATATTAGGTTCTGTGTTTTCATATAAATAGAAAATGTTAGGAGTTCCTTCATTAAGAACCAATTTATAGTGAAATGAAATTGCAGAATTTTGGCTAAAATATCCAAGCTATTATCCGAGTTGGAGATTTGTTTCAAATTAGCTAAATTTGCAGTTTACTACAATTCAATGTTTAGTGAATACACCCTATGAGAGTTTTCTTTAATAAGCCCAGTTCTTTAACTTTGAAGATCTGTAACTACAGAGCAGCTGAGCAAATAGCAGAGTATGTAACATTCTCTAATAAAGAGGCCTTGTTGACTTCAAGGGCAACTTTGAGCTGCAGGCCACGCAACTGGAAGTCTGGAGCAAACTCAAACCAGCCAACCCCTCTTTTATTGCTGTTCAAATTCTACTCAGAATCATTGGGGATACTCCGATTTACAAACAAATCAGAAATTTTCTTTGAAGATCCTCTTTCTGGCAGATGGACTGAAAATGTTGACGTAACAACATCCATGAAATTTTAATAGAAGATTACTGATTTTTATTATTATATTTGATGGGTGTCAAGAAGGGGATTAGGTCAATGAGATAAGATCTCTCAGACTGCGTAACGTTTGTCTTTGGCTTCTGGTGCGAGTTCTGTTGTCCATGCAATAGTGGCTTTCATCACCTAGACAGGTCCTGAGACTCCATTCTAGGACAGGCTAATTTTAGCAGCCAAAGTATTGCTGCCTCACTCTAGCATTTTGGGTTAAGGTCACAAGGAGCAGACGGAAGTTGACCTGCGTTGACAGAGCGGGTGATGGATGACAGATTTACATGTATTTTCTCTTTAAACTGATCTTGAAGAGGTCTACAAGCAGGCTTACACCTGCAACCCCCGATGAATAAACCAGACAGACCTCTGTAACAACCCTAACTCTAATAAAGCAAGCTGTTAATTACAAACATAAACAGAGAGCTTGTTTCAGTTGTGTTTGTTTGGTATTCTCGTTTGTTTATCAAACATTACTAAGAGACACTATGGTGATTCATGGTGGTGGGTTAGCCTATTCTGGATGGAGTCTGTGTTTTTTTGTGTTTTCCTAGCATCTTAATTAAAAACACCATCCTAAAAATCTGCCGATGAATGAAAGATACTGAGCTTTCGAACATGTCTGTGTAGCTTAAATCAATACCTAAGTTTATAGCACTGGCATCTTGGCAAATGAACTTCACCTGTTATGGGAGCATGTCCTGCGTGTTCAGTAATAATTTGGTTAGTTGTCCGGCAAAGTAAACACATTATATGAATAACAGTTCAAAATGTCTCCAAAATCATACTCCTTTGCCTAGAAAAATGGTTACCTAAAGGAACAGTGCAACAATTACCCTCACTATATACGGTATGAGTGTACGATCTGCTATAAGCAGTGTTTTCTAAGCAAATGCTAATGCTAGTTCAGGAATGTTCTAGTGCTGTATTTATAAAGAATAAGAATGATAAACTGGAAATGAATCTATATGTATTATGACATAGATTTCACTTTGGTAATATAACAAGGGATGTTTGTGTATGTATGTATACATCTATAACTATATATCATTATTATAAAAAGTTCATTATTTCAGTGTGTGAGAGGGGGGGGTGCATGATTTTAGACGCTGCTACATGATAAGTGACATAACCTGTGCATTATTCACTACAATGCCTGGATTGATTGACACCATGATGTGCAGAGGCCCCTGATGTCCAGAGAGTGTCAGAAGATACAGTAGTGGCAATTACACTACCGGTCAGCAGTTGGCACTATGTTCATTCTGCCCTGTTCTGATAATCATGAAATGTCCTTATTAGCTTCTCTTTCATAATATCTCTGTTGAGCGAGGGGCTGAATTAGTGCAGGCGTAGCGACTGTCCCCCTTTTGGTGGGACAGTCCCTGTATTAGGATCCTGTCTTACCGTTCCAATTTAGTTCCCTGGTGTCCTGAAACAGCATGAGCATTTCATTAGATGCACTCGCGCTGGCGGGGAGGGTATGAGGCTGTCAGACTTGCATGCTGACGTCAGGCTAACATGCCCTTACAGTGCGTGGCTCTGCTCGCTTTCTGGTTGGGTCTGCCCATTATGAGCATCGCCAATGATGCAAATTGTGTTCCCCTTAATGTCTTGCTCAACCGCCTCGATTCCATATCTACCAAAAGAGGTATGTTACGGAAGTGCAACTCCCAATAGGCTCAGGCAGACAGTAGACATCTTTGTCTTGCTGTTGCCCTAAGGTTAAAGTAAAGCTAGTCCTAAACCTAATTAAAAAAAAAAAAAAAGATATATTAAAAATATATTGCTGGGTTTTGGAGACATTCTTAAGCTTTTCAAACATAGGTCTTGCAAAATGATTACATACACGGTAAAGCCCTTTTCATACTCAAAAATCCAGAAGTAAAATGTTGATATCTTATATTTATTATTCGGTTGGTGTCTGATAGGCAGATCTTTGTGATACAAGTATGATGGTGACTGGCATGAAGGTGAGAGTTTTTTGTGGTCCCCCCACAACACTGCTGCATACCATCCTCTGGTGGGACTCTCTTGCTCTACTGTGCCTTTCATCTTTCTGACCTCTCTACTTTCTCATATTTGCCCACCTCATGCCTTCCAAAAGCCCCGCTTTTGGCTGCACAGTCCTGTCCCACTGTACCACTTTAGTTCCCTGTGTTGTCCCGCACCAGTGAACTGTACCCACACACAGTGGTGTATCCTGGTTTTGTGCTGCCCTAGGCAGGACAAAACTCAGGCGCCCACCCCCCCCCAGCGTCACCCCGACCCAACCTTTCCCCCCGCCCCGCATTCTAAATACACACACACACACTCGCTAACAGAAACACACACACACTAACAGACACACTCACTAACAGACAAACACACTCACTCACTAGCAGACACAAACTAACATACACACACACTCACAGGCAAACACACACTAACAGACACACACACTAACAGACACACACACACACTAACAGACACAAAAACTAACAGACACACACACTGACACACACACTACCAGACACACACACACACACTAACAGACACAGACACACACTCACCCACCCACATTAACCCTTTTTTTTTTTTTTTTACACATTTTTTTTTTTTTAACACATTTTTTTTTTAATTTTTTTAACACGTTTTTTTAAAATTTATTTCTAACACTTTTTTTAAATTAATTTTTAACACATTTTTTTTTTTAATTTAACCCCCTCCCCCAGCCTCCTTACCTTTGGGAATGCTGGTGAGGGGGGGGGTGTCTCTTCCTCCCTGGTGGTCCAGTGGCTGCTGGGCGATCGGGCGGCACTGCCTGGCGGGCGATCGGGCGGCACTGCCTGGCGGGCGGGCGGGCGGCCGGCGAGGGAGCACTTCCTCTGAGCTGTCTGCTCAGCTCCCTCGCCAGCCGCAGAGTGAGGCTGGGAGGCGGAGCCGGAATATGACGTCATATTCCGGCTCCCAGCCTCACTCTGCGGCTGGCGAGGGAGCTGAGCAGACAGCTCAGGGGAAGTGCTCCCTCGCCGGCCGCCCGCCCGCCCGGCAGTGCCGCCCGATCGCCCAGCAGCCCGCCGGCATGTCTGTTAGCCGCAAGGCTAACAAGACATTTGCCTTGGGCATTTGGGGGCGGCTTTTTTGCCGCCCCCTGGAAAATGCCGTCCAAGGCAAATGCCTTGTTTGCCTCGCGGCTAATACGCCCCTGCCCACACAGCACAGCACTAGTGGTACAAATGAATAATTATATATAGAGTTAGTTAATTTGGCCCAGTACAAGATAGGCAACTAAAACATGTGTTAGGTCACATAGGTCACATTGTATTCTATTTAATTTCAATGAAGACACATCCAGTACGTCTTGCTGCTTCACTGAATTTACTGTAGCCTCTAACTGGTATTAGACTATAATTCTAGTCAGTGGATACTAGGGATTACAGTTATTTATCAAATAAGGGTTCAAGCGTCCTCCTGGTCATATGAAAAAAAAGCCATATTTTGCCTGTCCAAGGTCATCACGTAAGACTGAGGGAGAGCAGTTTGTTGTTGAGATACTACGCAGGTCATAGTGGTCATTCTCTGCTCTGTTTTTCTCTCCCTTATCTGTTAAGTTTTGGAATGACATAAAGAGTATTTTTTTTTTATTTATCTTTCTTGTGGGGAGAAGCGATTTACACTTGGCTGCAATTCACGAGGCTCCCCAGCAGCTGTCTATCCGTTTTTGCACTTAGGCATCTAGAAACACAATCTTCCAGTCCTAGGACAATGCCCTTCTGGAAAAGTTTTACTCTAAAGGCCTGTGATTAATATAAACATACCACAAGCCTTTAACTGTAAAAGGTCATTTGCGTTCAAGAAGAAAAAAAACAATCCTCCCACTAGATTTTTGGAGCTGGTCCGGATTTTATTGTAGGACGAATGTGATTATTGCTGTAGTACAGGCTCATGTGTACCTTTCAAGATATTTGGATCATAGAAAGTTTACAATGGGTAATTCGGAACAAATACCAGTATTAGATGTTTGTCTGTTGTTGAAATTTTGATGTAAGGTTACCTGAATAAAACTTTTGTGAAAAAGCCCTACATTGGAAGCCTAAATTCTTTTTGCCAATAGTGCATAGTTCAGAAACAATCGTAATAGTGTGTTTGCAAAATTGCCTGCATAGTCTTATCTTATCGGTGAGAATTGGTGTTCTTTTGATGGGATGTTAAGATTTGAATGCACAGTTGTCCGGCAAACCGCCGCATGTCATGACTTGCGAAGGCTTGATGCATATAAAAATATCATAGTAATAATCATAATAATAATAATAACAATAATAACAAAGTATTTAACCAGAAAAGGTTTCCAACTTCCAAGTACATCCTGGGGATGTTACTTTGTCCAACATCCAGGGGATGTTTCTATTACCCAATTTATTGGTACTCATTTGATCTAGAAGGATAAAGAGCTGAATCAACCCTGACAGAATTTGAACCTGCAACCCATAAAGTTTTTGCTAAATTTAGTTACATCCAAATGGATAGAACTATGTCTTCAGGTTAAGAATGTTTAGAAATCTTCTAGAAAACCAATTGACATTGTCATATCGCTAATGCACAGGGACATGATCACTTTTCATAATGTGATTTGAAACTATAAAGCACCTTTGCTAATAAGCTCCAGGGGTATTTCAATATGCATGTAATATTAATTATGAAATTCATACATTTTGTTATATTAAAATCATATATAAATTATGGCTATACCTTCATGACAGTTTAATATGTTGGTATACTTTTTTTTTTTAACTTGTGATTTTTAATTCTCCTCAAGTTGGAGAACTAGCAGTAAGGAGATGGTAGCATTGATACCAAGATTGGTCAAGGTTGAAAGAAGAGTAGGATGGTTTTTGAGTAAAATGCAGTGGGCAGATCAAGGATGATAAAGATAAACAAGAGCTTAGAATGTTTTACTTGGCCAAGGAACGGTAAATTTGCACGTTTTGTTGCAGCAAGGGAGAAGGTGGTATGGGTGAGAGAAGTGTCTATAAAGACTGCCAGATGCATGCATATACATACCATAATGAAATGGTAGTGAGATTTGTTTTAAAGCCGTGCAATTGTGTATTATACATTTGAGGGGTGGTGTTGTTTACATCTTTTAGACTAATTTGTAGTAAAATAGCTGTATTTGCTAATCATTTCTAAGCTTACAGATGGTGTAAATGTATTTCTCTTATCATTATGACCCATTGTGCCATTAAACAGGAAAACAGAGAGAAAAATTAAGTTCAGCCTGCATGTTACTAATTTGAGCCCCATTAGTCGGCGCGTATTATTGAAAGAAGATTTTGGGCTGTGTTTACAGTCGTCCTTTTTCCATCGCCTCTGGCAAGCCATTTAGATGTTTCAAACCTGTCAACAGATTATATCAGACTAAAATGCTAAAAGAAAACCAAACAATTAAATTGCTCCACGAGTAACGGAATGCAGAGAGCGTTGGTGTCTACCAAGTAGTGTAAAGGGGGAGTATGTCGAGAACGAGTGATGTTTTGAAAGCTCTTTACATTTTTATGCTGCATGTCAGAAAAGAAAATAAAGACTCTTTGCTAATTCTGGAAGCATGGAGAAATAGCAAGAGAACTGCAAATATTACACCAAAAGCTGAGCTGGAAAAACACGCTTCGAGACACATTGCTCATTCCCAGAATGCAATGCCCAATTTCTAAATCTTTGCATTCTGGGTGTTGTGCAAGTATTGTGCCTATATCAAAATGCGCTGGCATACTTTAATATACTCCGTCTGCTAGGAATGTGGTTAGTGCATTGTACAGATTCAGTTATGCCTTTTTGAACGGGCTCCTGGACAAATTCAACTCTATCACCTGTCACAATAAACATACACTTTTATCATGCACACTGAAAATACTGTGTACAGTAAGTTAAAATCTCATTAAAATATCACAGATTTACTGATATAGGAATACATGGGTCCTTCGAAAATCACTAGGAAGCGGTAAAAAAAAAAAAAAGAAATGGGAAGATGAAAAAGAGATACACAAGGAAGTTTATAAAAAAAAGAAAACATAATTTCAATGTTTCTGTTATAGTAAGCCTCTTCAAATTTATGACGGCCCATCTGTCACTGTGAGTTTTTGGAGTAAAAATCAATACAATTTACAAGGGCATAGCATATGCAATGTGTTGTATGCAGATGTTGTCATTTAAAGGCAGCCATTCTAAAAATCTAATTACTTACACACTTTCACGTCAACAGCAAGTCAAGAATTACAAAATTACTGGTTCAGATCTGCGAGGATGTGCAGAGGGAACTGGCCGCTTGCAAATGAGCGTAGTTCTTGATTGCATTAAGAAACGTAAACATGCTAATGAGGCTAGTAATGCAGAGGGGGATGAAAGATGCTTATTCTCATTGAGTATAACAGTGCTCCGCCGGGAATTCTTGTCCTACGAGAGTTAATGTAACTCTTTCCATACTGGTGAGTTGACCAACCCTTTGTTATTTCCAATCTGGCTCATCGGGCATTATTACCCCATGTCGGCTGCAGAGCATTTTATTGCCATCCTGTTCTCTAAGAAACATCTTACTTACCTGCTCTCTACCAGATCATCAAATTTAATTTGGATTTGTTAATATTTAAATATTTGTCGTAGTTGCTAAATTAAAAGATGCTCTCCAAATGCTGTATATATGTATAGTGTGTGTTGCTAACTCATAGCACATATGGTTATCCATGCTGTGTTTTTGGTTAGACGCACCACTTATCTTCTAAGACCATGCACACATTGAAGATTTGTCAACATCGCTGAGTGCAATCTATAGATGCCATGTGCTTGATTGTGAATTCAGGATTTATAAATGCACACTAGTTCATGATTACCAGGTATGAGGTCTTTGTTAGATAAGCTTGGACTTCTAAACGAAAAAGTTTAACGATGGCCGTCCCATCTATAAGGGACATTATAGTCATCACCAGAACAACTACAGCTTAATGCTCTTATTCTGGTGTGTATAGTATGTTCCTGCATGCATTTTCGTGTAAATAATGCATCTTCGGAGAAAAGGCAGTGCTTAAATTACTGCCTAGGGATGCTTCCTGGGTCAGTGCTGCACATCTCTATAAGGAGATGCTGATTGGCACAGAGTGGTGTTTTGTGGTTTGCTACATGTGTTTATTAGCCTTCCAATGCTTTTCTGAGGGAAAGAATTAGATTGGCTGATATTGTCAATTTTAATGATCTCAGTCAGGGAGGTGGAGCGAGGGCGGGGCCAGTACCTGCGGACTTCTGTGACGCTGAAAAAGGGTATTAACTAGACTGAGAATTAGTTGCAGTTTGGAGTCATACAAATCTCTAATTCCTTAACCCTAAGCTGAAATGGGTCAACATCATGACTGAGCATGTTCATTTCTGTTCATACTTTTTTATTCCACCTGTGGTAGGTGATTAATGGTTTGGCGACAGTCACTAAATGCTTATTCGAGCAGGACCTTCTTGACCTCAAAATATACTGTTCACTATTTGCTGCGGAATATGTTGGCGCAATATAATTGATAATATATTTTGTATATATTTTGCAGTACATGAATCAGGGTTTTAGGTATTGAAATTCTGCCCAAGTCAAAATGACATACGGCTAAAATTCAGGGAATTGTACAAAATTTTACGTGTTTTTTTTTTTTTTTAATTACCCACATTTGTTTCTGTGCACAAGTCTAGTATTAACATATACACATTAGAAAGTAAACCTCGCCCTTGCTAGTCCCAAGCCCATATGAAAATGAGGGGGGTTGGGCGTGGGGCTAGCAACCTCACCCTGGAAAAACCTCAACTGCTACAGAAACGCCAAAAAGAGAAACATAGACTAATTTCCTGGAAGATGGAGGACCTCAGACAATTCGGAGATGCATGACAATAGGTGATGAAAGCCAAAAGGAAGCCACCGAGCCAATTACCCTTCTTTCGACCAGGAGAACCCACATCGACACATGAAATGTTAGGACCATGTACGAGACAGGCATGATGAAGAACAACAACCTGATCATACTGGGCATCAACGAAACCAGATGGACACAAGCGGGGCAGAGGAGACTGATGACAGGAGAGCTGTTGCTGTACTCAGGGCAGGAAGAGAGTAACGCACCCCACATGCAGGGAGTAGGCTTTATGTTGTCCAAGCAAGCAGAAAGGGCACTGATTGAATGGGCGGCGCACAACCCCAGAATCATCACTGCATCCTTCACAACCAAGCAGCAGAAGGTTAAGCTCAACGTCATCCAGAGTTACGCTCCAACCAATGATTCCGATAAAGAAGACAAGGACGAGTTTTACAATAGACTGCAGAAAATCATAAAGACATTCTGAGCCAGAGATATCGTCATCCTTATGGGAGATTTCAATGCCAAGATTGGACCCAACAACACAGGATATGAACCATTAATGGGGATACACAGGCTGGGTGTGATGAACGATAATGGGGAGAGATTTGCGGAATTGTGTGCGCTCAACAACCTGGTCATTGGAGGTAGCATCTTTCCTCACAAGTGAATCCTCAAAAACACCGGATAGTGTGACAGAGAACTAGATTGACCACATCTGCATTAGCAAGAAGTTTAGAAGTTCCCTGCAGGATGTTAGAGTTAGAAGAGGAGCAGATGTGATGTCCAACCACCACCTAGTAGTAGCCAGCATGCAGCTGAAGTTAAAGAAGAACTGGAAGGAAACAACACTGTGTAGACTGAAGTATGATGTCAGCCGCCAAAGGATCACCAGCGTCAGGGAGAAGTTTGGACTTTTTTTGCCCTGAAATCATCAGTGGAGATGCTGTACCCACTCTTCGATAAGATCTGGGAGGAAGAAGAGATACCGACTGATTGGAAGGAAGGTTATCTAATCAAGCTTCCAAAGAAAGGTGACCTCAGCAACTGTAACAACTACAGATGTATCACACTCCTGTCAGTACCAGGCAAAGTTTTCAACTGGATCCTTCTAGAGCGGATGAAGGATGTCGTCAATGCAAAACTATAAGATGAGCATACAGGCTTCCAGCAGAATCGATCATGCATGGACCAGATGGCAACGCTGTGCATCATAGTCGAGCAGTCATTGGAGTGGAACTCATTGCTGTACATTAACTTTGTTGACTATGAGAAGGCGTTTGACAGTGTGGATCGAGAGGTCCTATGGAAGCTCCTCTGGCATTACGGCATTCCAGCCAAGGTGGTCAACCTCATCAAGAGCTCATAAGTGGGAATGACCTGCAGAGTGATCCACAGAGGACAGTTTACCAATAGCTTCCAGGTGATGACTGGAGTCTGACAAGGATGCTTGTTATCCCCGTTCCTCTTCCTCATAGCCATCGACTGGATCATGAAAACATTCACCAGCGAACGCAGAAATGGAATCCAGTGGACCTTGTGGAGTCAACTGGATGACTTGGATTTTGCCGACGACCTCACACTTCTCTTCTACAGCCAGCAGCAGATGCAAGAGAAGATCAGTGTGTTGGCAGTTACATCAGCACAGGTTGGATTCATCATCCACAAGGAGAAGACCAAGATCCTTAAGATCCTTAAGACCAACTTTAGCAACATCAACTCAATCACTCTAAATGGAAGTCTCTGGACGAAGTACAGTTCTTCACCTACCTGGGCAGCACCATCAACCAGCAAGATGGAACAGATGCAGATGTCAAGGCAAGGATCGGCAAAGCAAGGGTCGCCTTCATCCAGCTCAAGAACATCTGGGCTTCCAGAGAGCTAACCTTGACCACCAAGATCCAATTGTTCAACTCCAATGTGAACTCAGTACTGCTGTACAGGGCTGAAACCTAGAGGACAACTAAAACCACCAACAGAAGAATCCAGACACTCATCAACAGCTGTCTCAGAAGGATGCTCTACATTCGCTGGCAAGACACCATCAGTAACACCAACCTATGGGGAAGGACCAACATCACCAGGCAGGCTCTCAGGTGGAACCCCCAAGGAAAGAGGAAGAGAGGCTGTCCAAAAAAACACCTGGTGACGCGACCTCGAGGCAAACATCACAAGGATGGGCCACATCTGGAGTCAACTAGAAAGAATGGAAAGGACAAAAGTCTCTGGAGTTCTACCTTTGGCGGCCCATACCCTGGGAGGGGTGGAGGGCGTAAGCAAGTAAGTAAAGTAAACCCCCCTAGAAGTCTTATAGCCTTTGGGTATTTGTTATCAAGGCAAAACCATTGCTATTAAATGTTGTATTGGTTTCCATGATGATTTCTTCTTATTTAGCCCCAGATTAGCACCTGGTTTTGCTCTGATACATTATATCCCCGTAATCTTTTATTTTAAATAAAAATGAATAAAATTTTCTATGAAATATATAGAATATGCTAGGAATCTAATAGATGTATATTTTCTCCCGTTTTCTATGATGTGCCCACCGGCAGTCATTGCTAGTATGAGTATCAAGAATACCGTAACTTCCTGTTTTGGTAACAAGTTTTAACATAACTCACTTGATTTATATTATAATGACAACACGATTTTCTGTTTTTAATCGACTTGCTGTGAGGTATCTGATTATAAAATATGGGAAATAGTATGTTCATCACAAGGTGCATGATCTAAATAGCAAATTGTTTATATGAGAGGTCAACACGTTGAGGATTGAAGCATTACAGTTCATGAACTGTAATTGCGTTTGAGCAGGGTCCTCTTCAACCTATCGTTCCTGTAAGTTTTCTTGTAATTGTCCTGTTTATAGTTAAATCCCCCCTCTCATAATATTGTAAAGCATTGCGGAATCTGTTGGCACTATATAAATGGCAATAATAATAATAATAATAATGAGATGGTCTGAGTATTAACTTCAGTTTATGGCTGACATCATATTCTAGGGCAAAGTTTGAAAAGGATTTCCGGTGGTATGGTATAAAGGGTTTGGGGTACCTAGTAAACTTTGTAATCGGTGGGCAGAAGTTGAACAAAAACCAGCTCTGATCTAACGACGGAACCATTAAAGTATACATATACCAATATCAAGTATGTATTCAGTATTTCCATTGACTTCTTCAGCTAGTGTTTCAAGCATCTACGTTTGCTGTGGTTTGGAGAGACCTATGGACTTTCTTTCCCATTATTATATTCCTGGGCTATACAACTAGACTTCCCACAAGGGCGCAATGCCTTTATTTGGAGGTTTGATATTGATGTGCCAGTAATACATATTTTCTTTGCAGTAGGAGCTAAAACGTTGTTGTACCCGTTCCTGAAATAAATTGTTATTTTTGGGTACCACCCTTGGATATTTTTGTGTGCCCAGGATTTCTATTCTGTTTGATCTGTTAGGAACTTGCTCCCCCTCCTAGATACCCCTAGGTGGATTTTATCCGTAATTTCTACTGTGTGCGTTTCCGATTTGGTGAACATATAATTTTTGTATGAATGAATATTCACGCTTTAATTGTCCTTCCATCTATTGTATACACTGTTTATTAAAGGTTAGCATGCAGCATGCATTGGAATAGAGCACCAGATAGATAATAGAGAGAGCCACCCTTGTAACTTCACTAAACAATTATCAGCTCCATACTACAATATGTAAGAACAATTAAGTGTCTTATCGTTTTCCTAAGGGGACATTAAGCTTTTCAGTGTATTTTCTTTACATACATTCTGGATGCAGCCCAGAATATAATGTTCAGCTTGATAGGCTGCAGTAAGAATGGATTGTTAAATGGTGTCTTAGAAAGTTAAATGTATATAGCGGCATATGCTTTTACACTCATCGGAAAGACTTCTCTTGTCTGATTGGAGCTGTAATGTTGGCACTTACTATTTTTTTATTCTCTACCATCTTTTCTGCAAGGCAGTTCCATGACTCATTCTCATG
The DNA here is from genome assembly GCF_036172605.1 of Pelobates fuscus. Taxonomy (NCBI): domain Eukaryota; kingdom Metazoa; phylum Chordata; class Amphibia; order Anura; family Pelobatidae; genus Pelobates; species Pelobates fuscus. The sequence continues at coordinate 30,022,371 of NC_086328.1, forward strand.
TTTTTCTGGCTCTTATCCAGCTACGGAAAGTTGGGTTCATGAAGTTTACCGGTTGATAATTGGGTTCGTAATGATGGGTATTGAATATGTTTTTCCAGTCGCTCTTGCATTAAAGATGCAAGTGCATAATATGTTTATTCTGAGAGACTCCGAGCAACCCAAAGGCATTACATTAGATATAAAGATATTCATGCATAACAGCTCCCAGCTGATTCATTACTTCCGAGCAGTTTTGTGTCTCCCTAAAACTGCCCGGAATAAACTTCTTATTGACCTCTGCTGATTCTACTAAGGGGTACAACTTGGGGGTGTTCCCTCATCTCAGATGTTCTTACATCCCTGTACCTACTACTAAAAAAATTTCAGACTTGGCCATCAACTTACCATGCACATCCACCCATCCAAACTATACCATGAAACTGGTAATTTAATTATATTGAATATATAGAGGACAGTAAAAATCGAATAACCTCGATATGAATTAGAAAGAAAATATACGGAATGATGACTGCAGAAAAGCTCAAGTTTGGTGAGTACATATTGAGCGTGAAGTTCCATGTTATGTAGGGACCATTTGTGGCTCAGTGTATGCTCTTCTTGCTCATAGAAAGGCACCTAAGATTGAGGAAAACTGCATTAAATTTTAATCACAAAGCTATATGTATTGATCAAAATACCGTATATACTCGAGTATAAGCCGAGTTTTTCAGCACATTTTTTGTGCTGAAAAACCCCAACTCGGCTTATACTCGAGTCAGGGTCTGTATTATGGCAATTTACATTGCCATAATACAGACTGGGGGCTGGCAGAGAGCTCTTACCTCTCCTGCAGCTCCCTTCTCCTCCGCGCCGGTCCTTTCAGCACCTCGGTCAGCTCCCAGTGTAAGTCTCGCGAGGGCCGCGGGGTCATATTGCGGCTCTCGCGAGACTTACACTGTGAGCTGACAGAGGAGCTGCACGGACCGGCGCGGAGGAGAAGGGAGCTGACAGGAGCTGCAGGAGAGGTAAGTGCTATCTGCCGGCCCCTCACCCCCCACTGAACTGCCAATGCCACTGGACCACCAGGGAAGAAGAGCCCCCCTCCCTGTCATGTATCAAGCAGGGAGGGGGGACGAAAAAAAATAATAATAAAATAATATATATAAAAAAAAAAATAATGTTTTAATATTTTAAATAATTAAAAAAAAAGCCCAACCCCCACCAAGGCTCTTCAACACATACACAAACACACACTGCATCACACACACTTACACTGCACTCATACACACACTGCACTCATACACACACACTGCACTCATACACGCACACTGCATTCATTATATACACACTGCATTCATTATATACACACTGCATTCATACACACACTGCACTCATTATATACACACTGCACTCATATACACACACTGCACTTATACACACACGGCATTCATACACACACTGCACTCATACACACACTGCACTCATATACACACACACTGCACTTATACACACACACACTGCACTCATATACACACTGCATGCATACACACACTGCACGCATACACACACTGCATGCATACACACACTGCACTCATACACACACACTGCATTCATACACACACTGAACTCACACACGCTGCATTCATACACACACTGCATTCATACACACACTGAACTCACACACGCTGCATTCATACACACGCTGCACTCATACACACACACTGCACTCATACACACACACACTGCATTCATTATATACACACAGTGAAAATAAATATTCAATTAGTATAATTTTTGTAGGATCTTATTATAAGAAATTTACCAGTAGCTGCTGCATTTCCCACCCTAGTCTTATACTCGAGTCAATAAGTTTTCCCAGTTTTTTGGGGTAAAATTAGGGGCCTCGGCTTATATTCGGGTCGGCTTATACTCGAGTATATACGGTATGCATTTTCCCAGTTTCAGAGGCGAAAATCTCAGTGTAAATCTATTGTTTCAAAGAACTAGTATCTTGGGCACTGCAGAAAATGTTACGGATTCTCTATACAATAGCCTATTCGGCGCTGGAGGGGACACTGATACCATGAAACAGATCACTTCCAGATCATCTCCTCAGTTTAAAGTGACAGTGATACACTAATACAAGCATTTGCAAGACTGCACTTTGATGAATATCCATTTGATTAAAAGAATGTACAGAAAGGCATCTCTAAAAATACAAGGTTTAAGGACATGACATTCTATTGTCTTGTTTTTGTTTTTATTATTTTTTTGAAACATTAAAGGAACACTTTAGGGTCAGGAACACAAACATATATTCCTGACCCTGTAGTGTTAAAACCACCATCTAGCCCCCCTGGGCCCCTCATGCTTCCCAAAATCTTACCTGTATTCAAGCCTGAAGCTGCTGGCTCTGCCCTGTCTGCCTCAGACCAGCAAGCAGTCTGCTGACATCATCAGAAGTGGTAGCCTGATCCAATCACAGTGCTTCTCCATAGGATTGGTTGAGACTGACAAGGAGGCAGATCAGGGGCAGAGCCAGCACAATTCAAACACAGCCCTGGCCAATCAACATCTCCTCATATAGATGAAATTAATATCTATGAGGAAAGTTCAGTGTCTGCATGCAGACGGAGGAGACACTGAATGTTTGAATGCATTTTAGGCAGCCATGACCCAGGAAGGATCTCTAACAGCCATCTGAGGAGTGGCCAGTGAAGTTATCACTAGGCTGTAATGTAAACACTGCATTTTCTCTGAAAATACAGTGTTTACAGCAAAAAGCCTGAAGGTAATGATTCTACTCACCAGAACAAATTCAATAAGCTGTAGTTGTAGTGTAGCTGTAGTGTCCCTTTAAAGTACAATCTGGGTTGTTGGTCCCCCCCCCCCCCCCCCACCCCCACCCCCACCTCCCCAGTTTGATATTTGTGCTGTAATATTGTATTAATCAGTTTTTGACTCTTATGCAGCCATGTACAATTAGTAGTGCTAACTATCGTCTTCCAGATGGCTTTAACGTCTCCAATGTTACAGGTATGAAAGTACCAGCTGGCTTTGTCAGCCCTCTCCCACGGGGTATGTGTACCATAAGTTGACAAATACTGTCCTTGAGCGTATGTTCTTTTCACTGTACTATACATGTGCTGCTTTATATGCTTCCGTATGTAATGGCAACAAAGTTATCATACCAACTCTAATTAAATAGTTCTAGAACTGCCAGAATAAAATACCACAGCCACATATATACATAGCAGCAGTAAAAACTCATAACAAGTCAGGCTCACAGCCTATGGTTCCCATTGCTTGCACCTGTTTTTGCTTGTCGCTGCAGCTATGTGACATATATACATCCATAGGAAATACAGTGCACCCTTTCTGAATAACCAGCACACAATGCAAGTATTGCACCCGGACTGGATCATTGTAAAATGCACACAGATAGTTTGTAACTTTGCTATTGTCTCATGGTATCTCTTGTACTATCATTCCATTCTGCTCTCTCTGTCCTGATTCATGTATTCAGTAATCTGATCAGTGCCCAGAATACTATGCCCTGGGTGCATGAGCTCTAATCATATTGCCACCCTTGTCTCTGTTCTAGAATCTTTTATGCAGCAATATCCACCTGGATCTTATTTCCTGCCATGTATTTGGATTCAGCTTTGCCTGGTTTCTGCATGTCCTGACTCACAATGTCCGGATTACTACATAATGGACTTTGCCTATTCTGAGAGGTCGAACCTTTAACTCCTTTCCACTTGCAGGATCTGGCTGTAGCAGACGAAAGCCAAGTACTCAGCCCTTGGAGGATGTTTGCCTTGAACCAACTACCTGCAGAGCCATCACCAACATGCTGGGTGGCTCTTGGGCCAGGTTGACCTTCACATTTTGCCATAGTACATAATTGACACCCAAGATTCCAATTCATGCATTAGTAGATCACGTCATTTTGGTTGCAAACTCAATTAACCAAAGGTTGATCTAAGCCCTTTCACTGGTAGGTGATATTTTTTACCTATCCAATTGGTTTTAGGAGGCTTCTATGCATTAGAAAAGTTTGAGACTGATGAAGTCTTACGAGGGTGTATTTGGTCTTTTGTATCCAGGAAGCACCTCTGAGAATGTGAATATTGGGTATTTCAGATTTACACAGGCTTACTTTAAGCAGCCAGCACATTTCTGAGTCACTCAAGATCAAGCAGACAACGGGGTTCCGGTTACTTTTAACAGATTGGTTTTCCAATATTCTCATTTAAAAAAATGTCTTGATAACACCAATGAAATTACATTTGCAGACCTGTATACCTTGCTGAGAACAGATTGTATATAAATAATGTTTATCATTTCTTTTTTTTTTTTTTGCCATTGAAGTGCCAAACCTGAGAACCACTTTTTGTGGTTGAGAAATTCAGATTGTGTTGAAAGAATCTGCACATTGCAGGCGAGAACATTCATCAAAGAGCTTCATGGGTTTCTCAACTTCTTACTCAACTACATCCTACCCTGTGTCACACAGACCTGAGTAAATATTCCTCAAAAGTGAATAAAATTTTATTTCACTTTAACAAGAGAATATAAAAGTGAAAAAAGGTCACCGTTGTAATAGACTAATCTCAATTATCAGGGCAGCCTCTGAAACCCTCAACTCCTACCTAATCTCATTCGGTGCACACGCAGCGCACCGTGCGATTTCCAACACGGCTAAATGAAATTATAAAGCAGTGTTAAATTTATTAATCATTTAATTAGCTAAATGTTCCTGCAACTACGCGAGAGATGAATGGCATGTCATTTTCTAATGCAATTTGCCTTGCAGCCAGGCTGGGGCAGAAAAGAAGCTACTGGCATCTGAAAATGATCTTTTTTTTTTTTTTTATATATATATTAAACATCTTTTTTTTCTTCTTAAAGAGTGTAGAAGCAGGCAGAAATCCATGTCTGAATAGTAGTAAGGATATTGTAGCTGCTATAATAGACTGGCTACTGAAGCATATGGACCCGTATGTGGTCAGTACGATCTATAAAATCAATTAATTGATAGAACCCACTCACCATTCTATTGTCTTAACGATCAACACAACTCATGTATTTTTGTAAAACCGTTATACGGACCTGATGTTTAGCAACACACCTGCTAATCTTCCCAGCCCACCTTCCAGGATAGAGGTGGGCAGGGAACAGAGGAGACTGCGCAGGGTACTGTGCAAGTGGTGGGGGTCTGCCAGAAGATTTTTGTCTTTGAAATCTGCCAGAAGATTTTAAAATGTGGGGCAGGTCCTATTTTTACTGTGACAATACCCTAAAATGCATAACTTTCCTGGCAAATTTGGATTTGTTGGCACCTATGGCGTAATATGTCTTGGCCTGCAACCAGTACTTTACTTGTGTAGTCAACAGTATAGTTTTAAATGGGCTGCCCCCATCTGGAGAATTTAAACGGCTATCAGGAAAACCTTTAGAAATGGGGGATTATTCTTATTATTTATAAAGCACCAACAAGTTCCATAGCGCTGTACAATGGCTGCACTAACAGACACGTATTAGTAACCAGAATAACATATAACATCTAGCTAGATATTTTAGCATTATCATATGTATGGCTGGATTATTTCTTTTATACACATTGGGTCTGTGCAAATATATGATGGATTAAGATATTCCAGAGTAGTATATTTTTGTTAGATGTACACAAGGAATGGTTGCAAACATGCTTCTCTGAATCTCCATCAGATTAAAAAATGTTCGTGATTAGGCTTGAGCCTCTAATCTCATGTTGGAGGGTCACACATTCTAGAGTTTACACCCTAATCTTTTTACAGTAACTTTAAGACCTTCCAGAGGTGATCTAGGCATGACCATCTCCGACTCCTGGGTTCCTACAGGTTTCTCAAAACCTACTTAAATGTCATATGGTTAAACGAGAGAACACCTAGAATGTACAATATATGATATGGTGTGCCTTTCATATGTTGTTTAAGAATTTAGCTGTGGCTAGTTTTGAGAAGTTCCCAGGTGCGCTTATCTCGAGGTCTGGAATCACACAATTACCTATGAATTGTAGCAAAGTGAGTGAGAACACAGGTGGTTCTAAACTCACACATCTTCCTGCCACAAGATCTCTCATCAGATACTAACTAAAACCGAGCTAATTTCCCACCTTCATGTTATTTAGCTTCACCACTCTACCAGTTGTTTCCACTCACCCCTTCCTTCCTTCCTTTTTTTTTTTTTCTTTCATCAAGGCACAGCCTACCCTTTTCACCACTACTCACTGACATTTTAATATTAGTTCCTTCTGTACTTCAATATGACATCTCTTGTTTGGACTACATAAAACATAGGTGGAACATAAACGTTTGAAAACAAGTAGCAGCAATTCCAAATAAAATCCCCTTAAATCTGTTTGACTAAACATCGGGATTCCAGTTGAAAGCATATAGGTGGTAAATTCTATGAATCTTCCTCTATGTTATTAGTAGACATAATGTGGTCCCAGAATTGATGATCAAGGATTACCACATGGATACGTTTATAAGATCTAAACCTGCTCTTTGAAGACTGATTTGAGAAAGGCTTCCTTGAGAGGGCACTAACATGCCTCTTATTCTTGACAAGTTATCACCTGGTTTAGTGTGATGGGAGTCATATCTATCACAGGAATTCTGACATTTAACCGGTGTTAAAGGACCACTCTAGGCACCCAGACCACTTCAGCTTAATGAAGTGGTATGGGTGCCAGGTCCAGCTAGGGTTAACCCATTTTTTTTTATAAACATAGCAGTTTCAGAGAAACTGCTATGTTTATTAATGGGTTAAGCCTTCCCCCTAATCCTCTAGTGGCTGTCTCATTGACAGCCGCTAGAGGCGCTTGCGTGATTCTCACTGTGAAAATCACAGTGAGAGCACGCAAGCGTCCATAGGAAAGCATTGTAAAGCATTTTTTTTATTTTATTTTTTAATTATCCCTGTAGATTATCTAATTTATCAAGCTGTCTACGATGTCCAAACAATGTGCTTAAACACACAAATCTGCACCAGAAAAGCCATTCCTTAATGAACTATGATGTCAAACAATGGAATGTATTTTTATTTTTTATTATGAATCTTGTATTCTTTCTTCTAAGGTCAGTACCTGTTTTTATGTTGTCCTCCTTTCTCATCGAGTGTATTTATGAACGAGTTTAGACACCTGCGTTTATCGTGACAACGTTTTTTTTTCTCTTTTTCTCGAATGCAGATATTATAAGCTTTATACTAAATGCATCTTGGCGCTCCTTACCAATATGACAGTGTAAGGTCATTTTCCTGTTCGGAAGGGTCATTTTCAGATCCCAATGAAACAGCAAGAGGTACACTGTGTAAGGATTCAAGCTTAGGAGTTTATTAATTTACAATCTTCCTTTTTTTTTTTTTAGTCCTTCAAATAAAATATTTGTTACAGTACATCTATCATACATGGACGCTCTTTATACAGTTGTGCAGTCAATAGAAATATGTGTTTTTATTATTGGAACTTAGAACATTTCTATCACGTTTCCACTTGCTTTTGTAATATCTTTACACTTTTTGATTCTGTTTTTGATATTTGCGAAAAAAACAAACAAAGCAAAACATATTGGAGGAGAATTGTGATCACACACAAATACATATTAAATACTAGAGAGCTTATTATGAATATAGCAGGGAATGTTGGTAAACTACAAAAAACATCCTTGTTCTCTTGCACAAGAGATTGAATTTTCATACGTGGTTGAAGTAGCGCCTACGTTCGGTGGGTGAGGTTTGATCGGAGAGTGGGCAGGAGCCGGATAATCTGCACAGAGTGGATAGCCTTAAGCAAATACTCTTACCAAATACACGTAAACATCACAGGGTCGCTTGGGATGCTCAATGTCAATATCAGAAAGCATCTTGATGTATTAACTAAGAGCGCTGTGATTACTTTGTAATAATGATGGCATAAAATTCCCGAATGACTGCACATTTAGCTTTTGTCTCCTATTCCTGGTAGGTTATAACACAAGCATGCTGTTACGCACTGATCTAACATCTTGGTGGAGTGTGATCCGTGGTTGTGCTGCTCATTAACCCTTCGCTATCATCAAATTACATGAGCTCTATCCGGAATAAAAAGGTTAATGGGATATAAAGCAGCCCAGGCTGGAAAAATGAGTGGCCATCTTCTCTTTTATTTTTCCCGAAGTGCTGCCCTTGTGGCTGACTGGCTGACTTTGAGGTCCTCATTATTGTGGGTTTAAATGAGGGATGTTCACTCAGGCAGGGAGTGGGGGAGGTCAGCAGCCAGAGACATTGTTATCTGTCCATTCTATCAGGGCTAGTGACAGGATACTGAAAAGGATGAATACAGAATCTCTCACTGGAGACCTCGGCCTGACACTGAATGTGACTCCCCTGACTCTAACCTTGAGAGGGAAAAGTTCCCACTTTATTAAAATGAATTTTCGAAAAGGGCCTCTCTGACAGCTGCATAATTAAATATCGGAGCGTCCGTGATAATTTATTCTGATCACATTTGGTGGTCAAAAGCCTCGCTTGCTGTAGGGTCAGCGGCGTGTGCCATGAGACAGCCAGGAATATCAGAGACATCAGTCTTGGAAAAATATAGTAGTTTAGCTCTAATAAAATGATATAGAGCCATCACCGCTATGTGTAACTAAAAGCTCTTGAAAGTTTTGTTGCCGAATGCAATATGACATTGTCATATTGAAACCCTTAAAGGGCCTGGTGCTTCAAATACTTTTTTGCATACTGGAACTCCCAGAGACCAGCATGCCCTGGCATTGCTCATATCAAAACCAGATGTAAATATTGTTAAATATATAGATTATTGCATGGTGGGATGTAAAAATAAATAAACTCGGCTCCAAGTTAGGATGGGCTTTGGGTTTAAAGGACTTTAAAAGGACACTCTAGACCCCTAACGTTTGTAATTTTGCAGAAACTGCAGTCTGGGTGCAATGTCTCTGTCACACTTAGTCCTGCAATGTAAATCATTGAAAAAAAACAAAATCATTAAATTGCAGGTCTAAGACTGCCTCTAGTGGCCGTCAATTAGGCATGAGGACACCCAGCGTCTACTAACTTCCCATAGGAAAGCATTTAAGCAATGATTTTTTATGGGAAAGGCCTAAAGTGCTCGCGGCCCTCTGTCAAGCAACATCAGAGGAGGCGGAGTGCCAGCACAGTGCCGATGGACATTGCGCTGGAATCAGGTAAGTGTTACAAGGGGTTTTTAACCCTTGCAGAACCAGGGGGGGGGGGGGGTAGGTGGGGCTAGAGGGAATTACAGTGTAAGGAATACATATTTGTATTCCTTACACTATAGAATCCCTTTAACCTTGTTAAGCAGAAAACTGGTCTTGTTACTTCCTGGTAGTTTAGCTCAGTGAAGCTAAAGAGTCAACAATTGCTCAGAGCACCTGGCAAAGACTCTTTATTGAGCTGCATTGGGAAGTGTGTGATTGGACGGATACAGAAAGTCTGGATGGGATTAAAAGGGGAGGGCTTGTAAAGCGTCAGGCAAGAGAATTGCAGCTTTTTCATATACCCGCAATGAAAAAAATCAAGTTTTCATTTCGGGTATATATAGTAAATGGTTATTTATTTATTTTGTATTTGGGCAGTGAAGTGTCCCTTTAAGTAAAAGAACTTATGAAGACCTGTCATCGATGTATGTAATAGTTTGGTCCCTATTACAAGCAACTCCATTCTTGTTTTTTTATGAATTGAGCTTATTATGGCCATACATTTGTGCGCTGTCTGCGGTTAGACGCCATTGACTTCCATTGCTCATTGCAAGTCAGAATGCTTGCTGTCATTTACCATTGTGATCGATGGAATATGGAAAGGTGTGAAATCAAAAGCTCTGTAACATTACCACATGTTATCAAAACCGCCTTTCACCAGGAAACAAAATAGTCCCTAATTTGAATATTCAATACAATACAAAAAAAATAAATCACAAGACAAAGTCCAACGCATTCTTAGAACCTTTATAAATAAGTCAACTTTTGTGAAAAACTAAACGTTCCTGCTTCAACGTAGCTCAACGGCCCTGGGTGTTACTGGGATCAGGGATGTGTAAAGGACGGAACTTGGAGAGGCTTGAGTCTTTTTTCATTATTTGACTATCTCATTCAATAATTATCTTTCAGCTTTTTTTGAATATGCGTCCATTGTACCACATACCAGTGCATATTCTCTGATAAATGAAACCTAGAAATTGTGCTTGCTTAGTATAATAAGGATCTGTCATTTGATACGCAAAATATATGCATGTTTAGTTCTGGCGCAATATATATGTTTTGATAATAAATGTAGCCTGCGAGTCGCCCTCTTGGATTCATAGAGAGGTTACAGTAGCAGTGCAGGGTGTGACACTGTAAAGGAAGCTGTAGATAGCCGTGTGGCTAATCTTTAAATGTAAACAACGCCAAGGATCAAATAAAGCTTTGGGTTTTTTAATCATATCACAAACAGACAGGCTAGGTGGGCCGTGAGTCCTTATCACTTCTTACCTTCTGGTTTTTGAAACTATTATTGAGTTAAGTGGCTGGAAGAAAAGTTAAAAAATGTCATTGAATTTAGTCAGTGATGTAATTAAGATCAAACCTACGCTTAAACGCACCCCTCATCTACGGCAGCGCCGGACATACAGTGTTGAGACAAAATATTCTTGATTTAGTCTATTTTTGCATATTTGCCATGTTGAATGGTTTTCAAATCTCCATACAAAATGTAAGACTAGAGAATTGCAATAAACACAACATTCAGGTTTTTAATGATAACTTTATTTAAGGGGGAAATTTTTTTACCCAACACCAGCTGCCTCTCCTTTCGTTACTCATTCAATCCATTAACCAAATTTAATTGATCATTGGATTCAATTAGCGCACACACACCAAGGCTGCTGTCACCCCTGTTCAATCTAAACACGACTTACATAAATCCTTACCATCAATGTGAAGTAGGCTACACAACTGAATACTGCATCAAACATTTTGTAAGAGATAATAAAAATACAGATATACATCAGTCAGCATAGGGTTATAAAGCCATTTCCACGTCTCCGGGACTCCAGAGCCACACGTTTCCATTTGCTTAAGATTAGTCGGAGTTACTCCCCCCCCCAACAGCAGCTGCCACCATTTTAGTTCAGCCCTCTTCTAAGCTGAATCCATGGTGCGGCATGTGATTACAACTCCCACTATTATTGATTAATCCGTGACATGAATGTTATAGTGCCACATTGAAAATATAGAAGCACTTACACTAATACTTTGAGAAGCTAATATAAAGCTTATATAATGCCGTCCATTAGTTTTGGAGACATTCATACACTTCTAGATTTTGTTTATTTCAGAACCCGCCAATTACAGTACATTACTTTCACCATAATGCATAGTTCATGGTTTACTGGTCAGTAGGAGGTCAGTATGGGCCCGGAGCTTCTCTGAACTATCGGTACCTCCAAACCATATTTTATCCTGCAAAGCATTCCCATTTTGGCACCATGCCCTTCCATTCCGGGCTATTTATGTCGAAGGTCCTTCCTGGTTCTGCACAATAACATATATTACACAATAATAAATATACATAAACCCATACATATGTAGATTCAAATTAGTAATTCGTCTACATATACTGCATTACTAAATGTGTATTCTGTTCAAATTTGTTTTATGACCAGCTCTAGGATAAAAAAAAAACCACATGGAATTATAAGATTTTCAGAAGTAGTACAGAACTGTTCTCCTCAGTGAATCTTATGCAAACATATTCTTTGTTGATTTCTTAAAAATAGCAAATATAATAAAAATAAAAATAAAAAGTAAATAAAAGATTATTATATACTGTTTTTATAATTTAATACAAAACAATTAATATTAATGTGTTTTGGATTTTTTTGTCATCAGAGTATAATAAACTTTAGATTTTTTTTATTATTTAATACAAAACAATTAATATCAATGTGTTTTGTTAAAAAAAATAAAAAATCCTAACGATTTAATTCTTTCATATTTGAACAATTTCCAGAATTATTCTGAGTGGACTTAATTTATCTTGAACTCCACACTACTTTTTGTTTTGCTGAGTTTATGGAAAAAAAAATAAATGTTGTTAAAACAATATATCAGAGTGTCTCAGCGTAACAGATAGGAGATGACCAACGGCTATCAATTAGGGCCAGTGGCTTGGGCAATGAGTGTCATGACAGAGCTGTGGGGGGGGCTGCGTAACATGGGTCACTAACTAGCTCCCCACCCCCCTCCCTACAGGAAAACACGAAAGAAAGCAAAACTGACTGAGTGGAACTCATAGATGGAGATAATTGACTATTAGATTTTATTATCTCATGTTTCATCACTTATTATTTGATATCAAAGGTCTCTGATATATGTAGGAATTTGTGTAAATTATATAGGTCCGTCATCATTTAAAAAAAGAAAGATAAAACAATAATAGTGGTGTCCGTTTTATTCTCATCTTTACTAAGAATGAAAATCCACTCTCTGTCCTATTTTGTAGTGCTCCTAATTTGGTCTCTACTTGGGTAACAAATATGTAGATAGTTATTTGATGTGAAGTACTTACTTTAGATGGACACAGTGTGACCACAATCTGAGCAATGCTTCTGCAGGTAATGTAATAGACTTGACAAAACATATTTTCCCGTCAGATAAAAATCACTAAGCGCCAAAGCAATGAGTTTAATTAAAATTATAATTTTCCATATAAAGAGACACCAGATCAACAGCTTAATGTAGTGGTTCTGGTGTCTATAGCCTGTGTCTGCAGGATTTCCAATGTAATGTAGCCCCATGTAGCCAAAGCACAGCCTAGCGGAAAAAGGCCTTGACAGGGGTTAGGAGGCGGGCTTAGGAGGAAGTGGCTAGGACTGGTGGGTTGTGGGTAAGGGGTTTGGCTATTTAAATAAGCAGCCATTTTGGAATCAGCACTTTTAATTACCTACCTGGCTGAGTTTGTCCCACCCACCCTCCCTGGGATTTTGTTGGTTAAGTGGGTTATCCAGTTTTGTCACAGCGGCGGGATAGGGAGCTGAAGGAGAGGAAATAGGCTCCCCCATTAGGAAGATTGATGGAAATGGAAAAATTGTGGTGATTGGTAAGTTGGTAGGTTTCGAGTCCTGTTGGTGGCTCAGAACCTGGTGGGGTAGGGGTATCCGGGTATACCCCTGCCATGGTTAAATTATGTTTGGTGTGGGTAGGGGTATCCGGGTATACCCCTGCCATGGTTAATTATGTTTGGCACTTTAAGTTATGTTCATGTTGAAATGATGTTGGAAGAATGTTATATATATATATATATATTATGTGTTATTTATATGGGGGTCATTGCCTTGTATATTAACTGAAGGATACGGATGAGAGGGCGGGGTATGGGGCAATGACCCATGTTTTCTATGTTAAGTTATTATTATCATTATTATAGTAGTATGGTTAATATGGTTAATATCATTATATATATATATATATATATATATATATATATATATATATATATATATATATATATAAAATTATTTAATAAAAGCTGTGGACAATTTGACCCATATACCCTAGTGTCAGTGTTTTATTGGGGAAGGTATGTGGGGGGTTTTGTCCAAGGTTCCGACTGCCCAAATGGCGACTATACACTGGTCAAGTGTTTACATTGGTGTTTAGTAACACCTCCAGTGGCAGTCACTCAGACGGAGTTTAGCGTCTCCACACTCTGCATGGAGACGCTAAACACCCATAGACATGCATGGCTTTTTACGATGCATGTGCAATAGCCTCCCAATGCTTTCCTATAAGAGAACATTGAATTGGCCGAGATCGTCTAATGGGATGATCTCTGCCACGGAAGTCAAGTGATGCATGGCCAGTCGCGGCACTGGGAAAAAAAAGGGGAGTAAAGTTACCTTTTTAATGTAAAGAGTTGGGGCCGGGGATCTAAATCCACTATAGTGTCAGGAATACATGTTTGTGTTCCTGACACTACAGTATGCCTTTAATTAACATTTATTAATTCATATATTCCACACAGCAGCTTGCTAAAGTTGTTAATGCAGATTCTGACCGGACTTAAAAACATTGAAGAGAGAGACATAATTCATGAGAAATAATTCTTGCTTTTATGTCACAGTTTATATTCACTCTATATAAAAATGTGATTTTTTTTTTTTAAGTGCTTTATGAGTTAAGTAAGAGGATGGTTAAACATAGGCACCATATGCTAGTGTTTTTTGTTTGTTTTTTTTGATAACCCAATTTGCACACTTTTCTTGATGTTTATGGTCTCACTAGACCTAAAGATATTTGAATGTCACGTATGTTCAAGCTGGGGTTTCACATATAACATCCAATCGGGAGACTCCGCTCTAGACTATGAGACCCTAAGATTGAAACCACTGAGAGTGGTTGCAAGAAAAGTGTTAACGTGTAGGGATATGAGTATACTGATAGTATCAGCAGTATAGCTGCTGTCAGTTTACAGAGCTCTTACAAGTCATAATTAGTGTAACTACTTGTGGGGATAAACTACCTGTTCTATAAATTCCTCTGCAGAAATGTACGGGGTAACGTTTTATTCCTGGGATTCGGGGGTGTCTGTTAGTAGCTAATCGGAGCAATGAGGGGAATTTGTAACTCTAGTATTTTTTTTTTTTTAAATAGTTATTGCATTATTATTTTCATGCATCATAAATAGAGTGTAATTTGACCCATTTTACTTATTGTATTTCAACCTTGGTATCAATAACCCTGTTTCTGTAAAGAACCTTCTACGAACTCAGCCTCAGCGTTGTTCTAGATATTGTTGGCTCTTATTAAGCAGAGCTTTCCATAATGATGTTAGCTGTTTTAGGCTTGGACTATAATGGCTGGACATCAGTTGTCATCAATGTCCCTCCTTTTCAACAACATTGTCTTTTTGGGCTTGATTCTAGAATTGTGTGTTTTGGACCATACTGGGTTAAAACATTCAGGAGATATACTATCACATGACAGCTCAGAGACAATATTGATCTGTGCTGTGTTCCTGGGCTGAACTGGATTGTGATGTCATTTGCAAACTATGTTTATAAATTCGAAATAAAACAAAGCATCATGGGAAAGAAAAGTTCAACACAGGTTATAAGTTATTTTCAATGTTTTATTTCAATGGTGTATTTTTAAGAAAAGTGGCTGCTTCCTGTTGGGGACAATACTAAACTCATTTCCTCCTAGTATAAGAGAGTGCTAGAACCATTTCCCCCAGTTTAGAAGTGTACTGATACCTTATTTCCTCCCATATAGGAGAGAATTGTAGTATTTGGGTATACGGTATATTTTTGGGGGTATTCTTGACATTGTCGAATACCTGAACATAACCAAATCACTGATTAACCCTGTGATCAATGCACCCCGATCAGATTGAACTGTTCGTTATATTCAGATTGATGATAATGTTTGAGTTCATTGATTGATCCTGCTTTTACTGGGGAAAGGTATAATGACAGATTAAAAGGGTTCTGTAGCCAGGCACGGCTTGTTCGTGTGCATTATTAAATAAATTCAGAATGATGCTTGTATGGGCCGTGTACAAATTACATAGCTCGCTACCCATCAGGACAGGGTAGAAGGAGCATAATTCAGTGTAAGTACCATTCACTTTTCTATTACCTTCATTACCAAGGTCATACTAATCAACTCAATTACCAGTTCTAGTAGACATTTTCATAATGTTTTCTGCTTGTTGCTCTCCCGTGAAAACCTCGCAACCCAGCCTTAATGAATGCCATTTTACCACCCACTGTGCTTAGCACATTGACCATGTAAACCTTATTAGAACCAGACAAACTTGAGACGTGCTCCCAGCAATTCATTGTCCTGCCTTTAAATTAAGCTCCTTGTCAATGTCTGTTGTGTCATTCACAATATTTGTGTTTCAATAATACTTCTCATTGCTGTAAAATGGAAAGGAACACTCCAAGCACCATAACCACTGCAGCCTGCCAGGAGTGCCCTAGCACCATCCCTTAGTAAGTAGTCAAACCATTTTAGAACAGTTTGACAACTTAAAATAACTTACAGTAGTGATGGTGCGCAACAACAAAAATCGTATTCACTATGGCCCTCTTATAGAGAGTGAAAGTAACCCTGTGTAAATGAAATGAGGTGTATACAGAGTGGAAATATTATAAGTAATTGAAACACAAGCAGTGGTTGTGGTAAAACAAAGCAAATCTGCAGGTATACTTGCAAATGTGGAAATCACTCTGACACCTATTAAGGAGACAAAAACAGAAAGAGAGCTCCTAGTGCAGCATAGTAATTCACTTATAGATATATAAAATAAAGCAAACAGGGGTGCCCTTAAGGGAGTGTAATACCTTTCTAGTTCCCTTCCAGACCAGGCTTCACCTGATGAAAAAAAACAAACATATTTTTCCATCAGGATACCTCGGTCAAACTGCTTTGATCATAGGGACTATAACTAACCTATATAAATGCCTGTCATCCCAACAGTACTAGAAGGCAAAAAGTATAATGGCTGCATGCATGGAATGGGTGTAGTTGTAGAAAAGGATTGAGCACACTGCAATCAATTACAAAGGTTAAAATACCATGTGTAATACAGTTGCCTGGTTCTGTTCAGGCAGCAGTACTTATTTTATATCCCCATGGGTAACCAACAGGACTGTCCATGTGCAGAGCTGTTTAAGAGTGAAATGCCCTTAAACAACATTGTGCAGCTGCCAACGCGTTTAACAATGGCCTTTCCATGTACTTTGTGGGTGCTGCATTAGGACTATCCCATGAGATCTGGGACAGTTGGTAACTATAACTTTTTTCTGTGACTACATTGCTGTTGCTATGGTCACCTATACTGAAACTCTGTTAAGCAGATATCCAATACAATCACTATAAAGAGATGCATAAAAAGCACTCTTGGGACCAGATATTCCATTCATTTCCATGGTGATTGCTCCACTTTTTGAACTTTGGCCTAGAATTGCTCTTCATACATAAACGCACTGGTGTCATATGTGTAATTTCCTGTCAAATTTAAATTATATTTATTCTGGCCTGTATTATATAAAAAGAAAATAACTTTGTCCCTGCAAAATAGCTGAACAATAAATGGAAATTTGGCACATTTACTTTCAACAAATGATAGTCTAGGGCCTCGTCCTTCCAGCTGTTGTTGACCTCGTTTTAATATGTATTTATAAAGCACTGGACAGGGTTGTGGTTTACTTGAACAGACAGCGCTGCACAAATTAAAGATACCTACCTACCTATTACACCTTAACCCCTTAAGGACACATGACGTGTGTGACATGTCATGATTCCCTTTTATTCCAGAAGTTTGGTCCTTAAGGGGTTAAAGGGCTACTGTAGGCAGGGGCGTAACTGGAGTATTTGGCACCCGGAGCGGATCCTATATTTGGCAACCCCCTCCCCCCCCCCCCAAATGTAAAAAAAAATACAATTTTTTTTTAATGTCTTTAGCACTGAGCAGTGTTTTTATTTTCATGTATTTAGCACCAAGCACTGTTTGTGTGTTTGAATGTAAGCATGTTTTTGTATGGAGTATGTGTGAGTGAATGTACGGGTGTGTTTGCACGTATTGGCATTTGAATGCAGGAGTGCATTTTTCTGTAGTGGGGTTTTTGAATATGGTGGTGGTGTTTTTTGTAGTGTTGACATTTGGATGCAGGGTTGTATTTGTGTGTAGTGTAGGCAAAATGCTGTGATGTATGCACATATACATACATATACACACACTGGCACACATACACAGACACATAGAAACAGTCATACACAGACAAACACTGTCACATACAGATAGACACACAGGCACAGACACACATACAGATAGAGACACACACATGCAGACACATTGAGACACACACTGACACATACAGATACACATATACCAACACACATACAGATACACAGACACACATGTATAAGTGTCTGTGTGTGCTTGTATAGTGGATAATGGTGTGAGGGAAGGGGTGATGGTGGGGGGGGGGGGTGAAGTGAGTGGGAGCTCAAGGAGGGGGTGATTGTGAGAGGGAGGGGGGTGATTGATGAGAAGAGGGGGGGTAATTGTGAGAGGGAGCTCAGGGAGAAGGTGAGGATGAGGGGGGGTGTTATGGTGAGAGGGAGGAGGCGTGATGAGGTGAGGGGGGGTGATGCAGGGGGGACTAAAAAATTACCTTAAATCCCTGGTGGTCCAGTGGGGGGTGCCTGGTGGTCCGGTGGCCATCATTTCCGGTCTACAGCTCCGAAGAGCTGCAGACCATAGATCTCGCGAGACCCAATCAGAGTGTTGCTGTGGTAACCCGCGGCAACGCTCTGATTGGGCAGTGCTCGCGAGACACATGATCTGCAGCCCCCTAGTGAGTGGCACCCGGGGCGGACCGCCCCTCCCCCCCCCGAGTACGCCACTGACTATAGGCACCCAGACCACTTCATCTCATGTATATTTAAACAAATGGAGATTATTTAGTTACTCCAATGGCCATGGAAGGGAATTCCAGCCTGCCAATGTCAAGGCAAACCCCGTAGGTGGGTCCTACACTGACCTGTCACCTTGCTTCCTTGAGCTTCTGGCAAAGATATCTCTAATGAGACAGAGATGGGTATTTTTTTTTTATATACACCCCTTCATACTTATTAACTCTTAACCCCTTAACCCCTTAAGGACACATGACATGTCTGACATGTCATGATTCCCTTTTATTCCAGAAGTTTGGTCCATAAGGGGTTAAGGACACAACTTCTGGAATAAAAGGGAATCATGATGGAATAGGTCCATCATGTGTCCTTAAGGGGTTAATAGGAAACACGTGGGATGGGCGGCAGTACTGTAATTATGCTCAGATATTATTTACCCCTTTTGGATGTTTCACATAGCAACATTTGAATTATTTGCACTGTTGTCCCAGAATTCATTACATATTTTTGTTCAGGACTAAGAGACATTTCAGGTGTGGAAACGGTGGCACATTTTCCCAAAAATGTCTCTGTTACATATTTGTATTTTTTTTACAATTATTTCTACGCCTTAATATCTTGTTAAGAATTGCCATACCAGGAAACAAAAAAGGTATTATCAATATTACCACTCTTGTTTTGTAGTTATTTCTGCACAAGTTGGGAACACTCTGTATGCACCTTGTTACAAAATGGAGTCCGCCCATTCTCTCAGTCGCTGCTGTATAGCGACATAATAAGCAGTGATCACCGCAGACAGCATAAAATGTTTGTTCCCCAGATATAAGGAGCATGTAACCGGAATGCGTGAAATCATTGCACACTGATATTTTTCATACTGTCAGATGTTCCCTTGAAAATAGAGGTCTCTTTTGCGAGCCCTGTGTAATTAGTTAATTGGTGAATTCACTGGCTCATTACACCCAGTAGTTGTGTAGAGCAGCAGGTCCCAAGGTATATCCCTGCAGAGAAACACTGTCATAACTAGTCATTGTGAGATGAAAAAGGCATATGGATTTCAAAAGGATATGGCAGCGGAACAATAACCCAGAGTTCAACGTAGTAGTTGACTTTATTCATTTATAGATTGGAGCGCTGTAGGTCGGAGACACTCAAAGCCTAACTAAAATAAATATCCCCATCAATTTTTTATTGAACTGCTGCTAGAAGACAGGGTAGCATCTATTAAAGTAAAGAAATAAAAAATGGTATTGCTGCTTAGTTTGATTCTTCTGCTGCATTCCAAAGTTGGGTTAACATCTGAAGTCATCACACCGAGAATTCATTTGTTCTATTTATTGAGCAAAAAAAAGTAGCCCAACAATGTTTCTATCCCCTGTTGGATCTTTCTAAAAGATGTGCTAATGCCACTTTTTAGACATATGTGTCAGCTTCTCGGAGCACATATTTCTTCCTCCTTTATGCACTGTCAAGTCAACGGCACATACATAACCCTTATTCCACAAATTCGCTCCATTGGAGTTATTTTTGACCCTGCAGCTAGTGTCTGACACAAGCTAATTTCAAACTCATGTTGACCAAGTACTATGCACAATAAACACATCTTCCAGGCTTATCTTTCATAACTGCAGCTCCTCAACCATGTCACCTCTTGGTCAACTCTTTCTGTATCCTTTTTAAGAATCTCTACTTTTAGCTACAATGCTCTCAGCAACTGTACCCTAAATATATATAGGAAGGTCCCTCAAAAGGAAGAGAATTCAACAACAGGGAGATATGTATCTTCTAGTTATCAAGTACACCATTTCTTGGACACTCCCCTCCACCACTTATTCGCTTGTTGCCTGGTCACACATGGACCTCCAACTCTTGCTAGACCTCATTTTGTGGAATTCTCTTCCTTTCCTTTTGAAGGACCTTCATCTGTATTCCAGAATTCATAATACAATTGTTTGAGTAACCATATTAACTAATCTCTCTTCTAACAGCTGTCTATACCATCACAACTCACATTTCCATAGTTTATTTAACTATAATAATCTTATTCATTGGTTAGACTTTTGTTTAGCCAGATACAGACTGCGTAACTGGCAAACTCTTGTTTCCCTTCTGCTTTATTGTTTGCGTGTAACAAACGTTGGTTCCTCTATTTTTTAAGCTCATACTACCAACATATCTATTGTTACAAACTTATGGTGATAATTGTTTATATCTCCACATTTTTCTCAGTGGACAGAGACGGCAAAAGCCTTTTTTTTTTTTTTTTTTTTTTTTTTTTAAGATTTCAGAAAGGGTCCCCTTCGGCTGCCTCCCCTGTGTATACTTCACTTCCCAATAAGATGCAGTCAAACAGCCCCCCTCCCCAAATTCTAAATAAGGTTGATTTTCAAAAATGCTGCAATTACTCCCTTGCGCATTGTGCGGTCTGTGACTTAATACTGTCACTATAAGTATAATGGAATCTTTTAATCGTCTCAGCATATGTTGCTTTTATATTAGGTGCCAATAATTACATTCAGGGGATCGCATGCTCAGTCTTTCAGGAGATAAAATTGAAATGGTTTCACACTGCGTGCTCAAGTCCTTGGGATCTCTACAGATTTCTCCTTCACTGCTTCCCTGTCCCCCTCTCCCTGCGAGGTTCACATTGAAGTGTGACAAGAGACGGCTGACAAGTGACACATGCTGGATATTATCAGCAGTAAGAGTAGACATGGGATCTGAGTGAAGAACGTCTGTCATTTATACACCATTTATTCTTCTCACTGCTTGCCTCCTTTCTCTGTAAACTCTTCCCGTGAACGCACTGCGCTGGTCGGGATTCTTCTCTTGTTTTGCACATAAGATTTGTGATCGACATTTATCTACAGACAGGCTCATAACATGCCAACCACCGCCTGCTGGTGAATGAATTGTCATGTCATGGCTGAGAGAAGACACTTTGAGAGAGCAGCTTTGTGTGGGCATCAAACAGTTATCTCATAAACCTGCACTTCTGTATTATCGTTAGCAAAGGTAAAATAAAAAGATATTCAGCGAAGAGTTATTTGTGCCACAGATATCTAAAAAAAAAAAAAAAAAAAAAAAAGTGAGAACGCTCAATGTAAATCCCCATACATTCCAATATTTATCTTGTGGATCTAAAACATTTAAATAACAAGTTCAGCTTCAGACAGGTGCACATTTAATCTGCATATTGCGTTGCTGAAATTTCTAACAAATGTCTAGATTAGAAGATTTAGATCAGAATCGGTAGTTTGACAAGTATCTACATTTTGACGTCATTAAAATTGACACAATCATACCTGGATACTTTTTTTCCCACAATAATTTTACCATTTCTAGTTTGAAAAAAAAGAAAGTGTTCCTTACACGTTATTTTAAATAGTCAAACGCAAGCAATCACTTGGAGAAGATTTATCGACACATTAAGGGAAACATTTTTAAATTTTTCCCTTCTCGATTTCAACACATCAGAGGACTTGATAGGCAGCTAGTGACACAAATACCTGACAGTTATAAAACTTAATTGTTTTTCACGTTAGAAAACCATACTTCTGACATGGTTCTGTCTAGTTGGAGGAGCGGGGTTTGTAGTGCCATCCACTGCTCTGAAGATACCCATGATGTCATGTATCAGGTTGGCTGTTGGTAATTGCTAGGCCCGCAAAACTGCCATTTTGATTATCAGTGCAATCTCAATATTGACCTGGAGATTGGGTAATTAAGAACAATTGATCATGAACTAAACCAGTGTTAGCGTCAGAACACAGTTAAGGTAGCACTCCAAGCATTATTAACACTACAGCGCACTGCAGTGGTTATGCTTCCATGGTGCCCTAGCGCACTCCTAGAGTAAGTAGCTAGCAAATTGTTTGACAAATTACCTGGGGTCTGGCGGTGCACTGGTCAGAGCCTTCCGCGAAGCTTCCATTAGCTCCACTGAGCTGAGCTCTGTTTTACAAGGCCTGCTCATTGGCTGACAAAGTAAGCTGAGCACTTTCAGCCATCTAGGCTGCAAAAGAGGAGGCAGCCAGCACCCAGTGGACCCCAGATAGGTTGTCAAACTGTTCTTCAAATATATAACTACTTACCCTGGGACTTCTCCAAGGCACTCATATCACCCTAACCATTACAGTGGAATGTAGTACAGGTTATAGTGGTTGGAGTGTCCCTTTAAGACATTTTTGGCTTGTGTACGCAATATCACCTGAAGCTCAGAAACCGTTGTCAAAGGAAGACAAGTGCGGGACTGTGATCACAGTTCATACTCACCTGGAGGCCGATCCCTCCCCCTCCAGAATGGTGTCCATTTGTCTGATATATAGATTGATTAAATTTTTTGGTACCAAGTCATCTTTATGCTCATTCTTTTTTCAATTACTCACCACTAAGAGTATCATGAAGAGGTGGACAGATATTGTTTTTACCTATCCTAGGCCAGCAGACATGGAATATGAATTTCTCTCTCTCATAGCAAAACGTATATACAAAAATATGCTGGGAGGTAGCCAAGGATCTGTGGAAGGAGGTGCTCAAAATAATTTAGCACAGGAGGGCTAGTAATGTTACCAAATGATATGCCACATGATCTCTCTCTTTGTTATTTTTGGACACTCTGTAACAGAGATAGGAAAACAAATAGATCAATATGATAATGATGCTCTCAGAGGTGGTGGGTCAGAAAAAAAATGTGTTAAATTGCCGTTGCCAAAGTAGAGCACAGTTCTTCTGTCATTCCTCTTCTTTTTGGAAGGACAAAGGTAACATGGGCTATTGTAGCGTTGTTAAATTGGATCAACCCGAGAAGCCATAGATCTCAGTGACAGCCCGATGCAGAGGGAAAGTTCGTGACAGTTCTTCAAACATATTGTCACCAACAGATGTTGTTTTTCTCCGATGGTGAGTGATAGATTGTAAGCATGAAACATAAGATGAATTACTTCAAAATAATGTAAAATTATAGCTACAATGTTTTTTTTCGCACTTACAGTTACATTCGCCTGCATTGCTTTCTCTGTCGTTCTGTTTGGTGGTCTAAAAAGAAAGTCAGTGCAATCATGCATTTTGTGCTCTTTTAGGCAAATTCACAAAGTGGCTAATTGGGATATGGTATCCGGATGAATACAAGAGGCTAGCATAGCTCCCAAATTTTCCCCAGTTTGAACCGAGATGGGGCAGGCCTTCCAGTTGACACACACATTGTCACTGATGATGCTCCTAAATGGGTGGGATCACCCAGAAAGCATGCAGGTCCATCCACTTAAGGGGCATGTGAGGCTGGTGTCAAACACGCCAGGCTCATAGACATTCTCCTGGCCAGCCCCCTCCATAGCAAACCAGTGTTCTCTGCTTGATCGTAGTGCCCGCTGCACAGTTTGAGCACTTCTAATGATGCACTCACACTGTGCTGTCCAGGGACATATCTGTGGGTCGCCAGGTAACTAAAGCAGGATCGTGGGACTGGACCCCCAAAAGGTGGGTCAGTTGGGATGCGTGGACTGGGCAGGTGTGTAAGAGTATTTGGTAAAAATAAGATTATATAGTACATAAAAGTTGGCAGAACATTTTTTTTTTATTAGTGATTTGTAGTGTGGACCTCATGCAGCTTAAATCGATTGATAATGTCTGTGATTTACAAATGATATATCATGTTTCATTTCCGAGCTCACAGGAATTTATTTATAGATAATAGTTAACACACGGAAGTTAACTGGCCTAAGTAAACGTACTTCCCAATCTTTCTGCCAATATTACAGGAAGGCCAAGCTATTTTCAACAGTCCATATGCGATCAGATGTACAATTGTTCTGCACGTTAGTTTTATACCCAAGGTAAACTTCCCATAAAAAAAAAGTTGCCCAGATAGACAATTAATATTGATCAAATCAACTCGCCTCTAGTAAAACCTGTCTTTATAGCTTTCCATCTATTCAAACTCAAGGATACACAGCCAGAAATATGTACAAGTGCATTATTAATCAAATTCATCTGCACAATAATCCTTAAGGGCTAGGATGGGATCCCCAAGGGTATATGTATGCAAATCCCCATTATGAGACTGTAACAAATAATCTCCAGTACATGCAAGGTGTTTTTTGTTTGTTTTTTAAATGCTTTGGCTTTTTCCTTCTTTTATTGCCAAGAATATCCCAATCTTCCCAGAAGGAAGCCCGAGACAGCTGACATTTATTACACGACACCCATTAGGAGCACATTCTCGAAGTTATTCTTTATGTCGCTACCTTTACTAGGTAGTTATGCCTTTAGACACAAATAAGCCATATATGAGAAAATAAACGATACCTTTTGTAAGTAATAGGTGTTCGAGTGTTGCATCCTTCTTTGCAAGCAAATGTCATATATATATATATATATATATATATATATATATATATAATATATATATATACATATATATATTATTATTATTATTTTATTATTTATATAGCGCCATCAGACTCCGTAGCACTGTACAATGGTATATATATTTTTTAATCATATATATATATATATATACAGAAAAAACAGTCTTGCACTCCAACTTACTGATGTCTTTGCCCGGTGCTTGTCAGCATAATAGAACCTTGTAGCATAGAGCTAGCACTCTAAGGACTCCAAATGTATTTAAAAATAAAATTTAACTTTTATTTTCTTCAATTAAAAGATCAACGTTTCGTGATGAAAGTTTGGGTGACAAACTGAAACGTGGATATTTTAATTGAAGAAAATAAAAGTTACATTTCATTTTTTTATTTTATATGATATAAAATACAATACAAATCAGGGCTATGCCAGTTAGAAGGTAGCTATAGAGCAAAACTGATATTTTAGTATCTCATCACTGGTTTGCCTCTCCCCGCACCATGCGGTTCAACTAAACAGTCTTCCTCGGGCACCTCACTGAGAAGCCTCTGCATCTATCCCTACGTGTGTGCGTGCACTTCACAACGTTAAGAAAAAAAAGCAGGTCTGATCTGAGGTCTGTGAGTAGCAACGCTCGGGGAGACGGGCGCGCTCAAGTAGAGTACGACTGCCTCTTCTGCAAGCTCAGGGGTAACGGAAACAGAACACAAACCTCCTGGCTGATTGATTAACAGGCAGGATGGGGTGCTTATTTAATTATATAAGTGCTGATTTCTCATAGAAATCATCGCTTTTCTAAAAGTGGCTTTTAAATGGGATATTCCTCACCCATAAAGCATTTCAGTAAGTTCAAGTGCTCTATGGGTGTTTAGTGGTCCTGACGTGGATATCCCAGGTAACCAGGGGCATTTATTGAAAATGTATACTGCCGGGTGTGAATAATTTCTGGTGTGCCTGATGTGTATGTTATAAATATCCAGATTGGGCTCTCGTAATTGTACCATGTGTTGGCAAGCCACTAAATGTACTGTGTCCAGTGAGAAGGACAATTGCCCTTGGGAATGTTGCTTAAATAAAATGAAGTGACACCCATGGACTTCCGTAGGTCTCACGTAAGATCACGCAATAGCCTCTTTGTGTGGGAAATCCAAAATACTCACTTTCAGTCCACCCCTGGTGATGAAAAATTCACTCTATCAAGCTGCATGCAGGGCCGGTGCAAGAATTGTTGCTGCCCTAGGCAAAAGAAAGATTCCCCCCCCCCCACACACACACCCACCCCCCAGTGACATTGCAATGCCCCATCCATATGATCTGCCAGTGTGTGTTTACATTAAAAGGCCTGCAAGGACAAACTATAGACACCAGAACCACTTTATTAAGCTGCAGTGGTTCTGGGGACTATAGTGTTTCTTTAATGTGAGGTAAATTAGAGATTAGTGTCACTAATAATATACTAGATTGCCTACTTACAATCAGATGAGGATGGTGATGGGCTCTGGCTGCTGTTTGGCTCCACTGGTCTGGGGTAGAACAGGATCTCTGGAGGCTGTTTGTAACTGTGGTCACAAAATGTAATGTTCTGGGAGAACGGGAAGCAGCTCCATTTTTTGGGGTCCCTTACACAGCTCAAGGTCTGGGCCCCAGGGCCTGATGGTGAGTATGCCCACAAGGCCCATCCATAAGTCCACCTACATGTTCTACCCATGAGTTCGCTCACAGGGAGTGGAGTGTGTAGGGGATGTGTTACTGTAGAGGATCTAATGTGTGTGCTTATGGAATGTATTGTATAGGGATACCAGTTTGTGTAGGTGATGCAGTGTGTTTGTGTAAGGGATAGAAAGCAGTGTGTTTTTGTGTGTAAGGGATGCATTGTGTGAATCTGTGTTTGTATGCATAAGGGATGCAGTGTG